>NW_026690870.1:643835-965753 GCF_020826845.1 Diceros bicornis minor
TTTAATGTATTTTCCAATTTGTTAGTTGTTTCAGGCAGGAAGGCTAATCTGTTCCCTGTTACTGCATACTCTGGGCCCCCTCAGTAGTCACATCCCCCCAGTTCTGGGTTCTGCATCCGGGATGCTCCAGGGTCTGAGAAGGTGCAAAACAAAAGGCTTTTTGAAGAAATTGACAAGCAGATTTAAAAGTTTATATGAAAAGGCAATGGACTTAGAATACCTAAAACGTTTTTGGAAAAGAGGAGTCAATTTGGAAGACTTACACTACCTGATTGCAAAACTTAGTATAAATCTATAACAATCAAGATTGGCTTGGGCCGGCCCCATGGCTTAGCGGTTAAGTGCGCACGCTCCGCTGCTGGTGGCCCGGGTTCGGATCCTGGGCGTGTACCGACGCACCGCTTCTCCGGCGATGCAGAGGCTGTGTCCCACATACAGCAACTAGAAGGATGTGCAGCTATGACATACAACTATCTACTGGGGCTTTGGGGGGGAAAAATAAATAAATAAATAAAAGTTATATAAAAAAAAAGATTGGCTTAAGGATAGTCACATAGACCAACGGAACAGATTAGAGTCCATAAATAGACCCACACTTGTATGGGCAATTGAGTGCCAAGGCAAGCCAATGGAGAAAGGACAGTCTTTTTAACAAAGGGTGCTGGAATACTTATATATTCGGATATTTGCAAAAAAATGAACTTATACCCTTACCTAACACTATGCAAAAAAGTTAATTCCAAGTGGATCACAGGTCTAAATGTAAAAACTAAAATTATAAAATTTCTGGAAGAAAACATTGAAGAAAATCTTTGTGACTTTTGGTTACACTAGGATTTCTTAAACAAGATACAAAAAGCATAAAATATAAATAAAAAAATGATAAAATGGACTTCATTCAGATTATAAGCTTCTGGGTTTTAAGAGACAAAGTTAAGAAAATAAAAATGCAAACCATAGACTGGAAATTTTTTTGCAAAGCATACATCAGGCAAAGGACTTGTATCTAGAATAGATAAAGAACTCTTATAGCTCAAGATTAAGTCAAACATCCCAATAAAAGTGAAGGTCTTTCTAAAACAAGGACCAAATTTATGACTATATATTTTACAAATGAAGATATATGAGTAGCCAATAAGCGTATGAACAGATTTTCAACATCGCTGATCATCAGAGAAATGCCAATTAAAAACCACAATGACATGCCTACCAGAGTGGCTGAATTGAAAAATACTGAGTACAAGCATTGGTGAGGATATAGAACAATTGTAAGTCTTGTTCGTTGCTGGCTGAAATGCAAAATGGTACAGTCACTTTGGAAAACAGTCGGGTAGTATCTCTAACTGTATGACATACACTTACCATGTGACCCAGAAGTTCCACTCCTAGATATTCACTCAAGTGAAAGAAAAACATATCCACAGAGACATGTATGCAAATATTTATAGCAGGACAATCTACAATAGGCAAAAACTGGTGAATGGATAAAGAAATTGTGGTTTATCTATACTATGGAATTCTACACTACAATAAGAAGTAACAAGATTAATACATTCAACATCATGGATGAATCTCAAAAACATTATGCTGACTGAAAGAAGTCATGCACGAAAGTCTATACTGGATGATTCTATTTATACAACAGTATAGAAAAATTCAAAACTAGAGTAACAGAGCGCAGATCAGTGTTTGCTGGGGACTGGCACTGGGGGTGTGAGGGAGTGTAAGAAAACATTTTATGGTGATGGAACTGTTCTATATCTTGACTGTGATTACTTTATCATATATAATTACCACAATTTCTCAAATTGTACACAAGCGCATTTTTTAAATAGAAATAATACCTTAGCTTTTAAAAAATCAAAAAAGAAAACAGTAGGTTCCTCATGACTTAAATACTCTAGTGTAAGAAAAAAACCCACAATCAATACTCTTGCAAGAAAATCTTACAACTTAGGGGTCAGGGATAACGTCTTAACTAAGATCAGAAACTTAAATGCTATAAAAGAAATGATAATAACCTTTGTGTGGCTATAGAAACAATTAAAATCAACGGACAAAATACATGAGGACAAAATAGTGTAATGCAAATGGCAGACAAGGGGTAAGTTGTCCATGTTATTCAAAGTACTTCTCCAAACTGACAAGAGAAAAGCACTGTTGAATAATTGACTAAGGAAAAGTCATAGAAGAGCAAATGTAAATGGTCACAGATATATGAAAAGATGCTTAAATGCACTGGTAGCCAGGAGGATGCAAATTTAAGAAGTGATGAGATAGCAGTTTACATTGATTAGAAAGAGCTACACACTTAATACTCCCGGGGAATTAAAGGAAATAATATCTCATATTCCTGGTGGAAATGTGCAGTGTTATAGTTTTTGGCAGAAGTAATCTAACAGCATTTATTAAAAATAAAAACACATATATCATTTAACCTCACCGGGCTTCTCCCAAGAATGCCAATAGAAATAAAAGCAGACGTATTAATGGACTTGGGCACTCAAGTGTTTACTGCAGCATTGTTTCTAATGGCACAAAACTAGATCAAAGTGGATGCCGGTCAAGAGGAGACTGGTTGAATGAATTCTACTGCGTGCAGACTACGTTCTATTGAGCAATCGGTAAAATGAGGGAATTAGAGCTATAGAAGGTGACTACATTCCACCAGTTATTGTTGAGTAAGAAATGCAAGAGGCAGAAAAGGGGGTATAATTATCCACTTTCTTTTTTTGGAAAACAAAGGCTAAAATCCCACTTTACATACATACATACATTTCTATGTATATGCATATGGATATATCTGTATAATGTTACGAGCATGAATGAAAAATATGGAAGAATACATAACAGATTGTTAAATCTTTCTACCAAGGTGACCCATGTTGTGCGTGTTGATATACGTGTAGACAGGGATAAAGCCAAGCAACCAACAAACCCAATGACAAGGTCTGCATTTGGAAAGCATATATATGACCAGATGTGTATTTTTGTGTGTGTGTGTGAGGAAGACTAGCCCTGGGCTAACATCCATGCCCATCTTCCTCTACTTTATGTGGGATGCCGCCACAGCATGGCTTGACAAGCCGTGTGTCGGTGCGCGCCCGGGATCCGAACCTATGAACCCTGGGCCGCCGAAGCAGAGCATGCACACTTAACCACTGTGCCACCTGGCCGGCCCCCAGATGTGTATTTTACTAGTCAGGATAGGTTAGGTTATTCTTCAGTGGTAAACAGTTTGACATCCCAATGTATTAATATGAACAAAACGTTTACTTCTTTCTCACACAAAGGGTGAGGGAGGGTCTGGGAGACTCTCCAGAGCAATTATCTCAACAGGTTGGCTTAGCCTTCCAGGCCATTTAGATCTCATGGAATCTTCCTATCAACCTGTGTTTTCATGATTGCTGCAGCAGGGGAAGAAAGAACGTGGGAGATTGGTGCACTAGCAATTTGATGCATGTCATGTTCCTCTTTTTTTTCCCCACTCAAGGCACATAGCCGTACATAAGTTCATGGAATTAGGGAAATTTATTCCTCCTGTGCTCCTCTGGAAAGGGAGGAGGAATGGAAATATTGGTGAGCAGTAATAATGTCTACTGTATATAGATTTATGAAATTATTTATTTATATAAAGAAACTAAGCTTTAAAATGGCTTTGAAATGGTTTATACTTTATGCACAAGCAATTTACAAAATACAAGAAATGGCCAATAAAAATGAAATTTTGTATATTTTACCACATTGGCTATAAAAGTTGATAAGGCCCAGTATGATGGAAGTGACATTCTCACAGACTCCTGGTGTGAGAATAAATTTGTACATTCCTGAAATATAGTCACGCTGAAGATATCAAAATGTAATTTTTGAATTATCTTTTGGCTCAGTAATATGACTTACAAGAATTCACCCTTGAAAACAATCAGATAGGTGCACATGCAAAGAAATGTTCACTGCAGCATTATTTACAATAATAAAAGAGAAAACAGTCTAAAAGTACATCTATAAGGGATGAGTTAATTAGTATATGGTAAATGCATATAATATGAGAACCACTAAAAGAGATGAGGTGGATTTAATTTGTTTTATGATAAAAAATATTCAAGGAATATGTTTTGGTTTTCTGTTGCTATATCACAAATAACCCCAGAACTTTGGAGTTTGAAACAACTATTTTAATTTAGGAAGATGTCTCTGGCTTCAGTGTAGAGAATGCATTGAAGGGGGTTAGGTCTGGGCGAGGGAGCCCGTTTTGGTGGCTGCTGCAGTGAGCAGGTGAGACAAGCTAAGGCACATCTAACATCATGTTGTATTTATAGTTTCGTACTTAAGTTTTTTCACTTAATATTCCCTAATTAGTATTTTCCCATTTCATTAAAAATTATTGGTAATAATTTTTAAAACACAACTATTTTACTCTGTTGCTGATTTTGTAGATCAGGAATCAGGAAGGGCTCAGCTGGGTGGTTTGTCTTTGACCCACGTGTAAATCACCTGGATCAGCTGGGATGGAAGAATCCACTTCCAAGATGGCTTCTTCATTCACATGTCTGGTGCTTTGGGGAACTTTAATTTCTTCACCTCTCAACATGGAATTTCATCTTCCAGGCCTTCTTGGGCTTCCTCACAGCATGGTGCTCTCAGAATAGTCCTACTTCTTACATGGTGGTCAGCTTCCAAGAAGTAGAGAGTGGAAGTTGCCAGGCCAGTTAAGGGCTATGCACAGAATTAGTTTTATGCCACATTATGGCAGCCATATCCTATCTATTGAAGCTATCCAACGGCCTGCTCAGATTCCAGGAGGTGGAGAAATAACAATTCTTGTTGAGAGAATGCCAAGGACACTTGCAGAAGAGCGTGCAGGATGGGAATATTGTTGTGGCTGTCTTTGGAAAATGCAGTCTGCGTGGTATCATATGATGCAACTTAGGTAAATATTGATGTTTCTTTATGTTTAAAAATCTAGAAAAAAATATAGAGATAACACAATGTTTCCATTGGGCATAGCCATTTTGAGTAGACACTGCTTTCTACTTTAGATTCTTCAGTGTTTCATTTTTTCTTTTACAGTAAACACAAATTACTTTTATAATCAGCAAAATTTTTTAAAATCCTAATTTTGATATGAAAAATAAATAGGTTGTTTAAAGTTGTTTGCTCACAGAATTTGCAGTACTCAAAGGATGCATTTAAATGGATGACATTTTTTTCCCCTATGGAAAATTTCAGGAGGAAATTCTACGTTTAAGTTTCCATATTTGCAGATAGAGTAGGAGTGATAGCTTCTTGGCAAAATTGAATTTAAATAACGGATTTAAATAATAGAAGCTATTATTCAGGATGAGCTTAATGCAGCCCTCACCCAGATGAAAGATTCAGGCAATGAAATGGATCACATAAAAGCCTTACAGTTGCCTCATGCAAATTATGTTGTATTAAAAACTTAAGCAAAACATTAAAAATGTAACAGACCAAAAACTTCAAGGGCTGAAGAGTTAAGTGTCCTTTTCAGCAGTCAGAAAAATGATCTCAGCCCTTAATGGGCATCTGTCTGGTTCCTGCTCTCCATTATCAGCATCATCACTCCTGTAGCTGGGAGTTATCAGAATAACAACAAATGTGTATATTCAAAGATTTTTCATTGCCTTCATGTAGTCTGGGCTAGCAAGCCACCAAAGGTTTAGGACAAGAGAGTTTATGATGGATATGGGATGGTTTTTAGTGAGAAAGACTCAAATCTGGGAAGTCAACGTCAGAACTGATGGTGTGAACAAGGCAAGATTATCAATGTGGAGAACAACAGTCTGAATTGAGAGAAAGGAAGTGGGTGAGAGACATTTTGAGGGAAGAACTGATATATTTCTACCATCTAGGTGTGGATAATGAAGGAGTGGGGTAAAATAAAGCTAAATTATAGAGCTTTTGTGACTTTGAGAACGATCTTTCCATTGGCTGAAGACTTTGGGAAGATATAATAGATTTTGAGAATATCATGGAAAATGGTGGGCTTGGTTTTAGAATTTCTAAATTTATGTGAGAAAAAAGCAACCTAGTGAGCTCAATGGCTATAAGCAGATCATCTGTTTGTTTTTAATTATTTTTATAGATGATGATGATGATGATTTAGCCACGGTGACTCTCAGATCAGATTTATTCTAGCTCTAAAGGTTTATGGTCCTATGACACATCAACTATACAATCGGGGGAGGAGTGTACAGGACTGGTTGAGACATGAGGACAGATGAGTTCTTTTTGGGAGAACATGATGGAGAAAGAGGAGCTGGAGAACATGCTGGAGAACATGCTGGAGAAAGTGAACCAGAGTTGAAACTTCAGCAATGAATGTAGTGAAGAATGGAGGGGAGACATAGATGGAATAGTGGTAAAAGTAGATGCCGCTTATATTCAGAAGGATTTATAGAAAGAGGATAGAAGTGTTGGGCAATTTTATGCAACATTTAGAAATTCTAGAAGGGATTCTTCCAAGAGTGTTACTCCCAATACTATTCTGTATAGGAACCTAGGGATTGGAGACTAAATCATCATGGCAACCGGAACACCAGGTATTTGTATTTCATATTATCAAACCTTTGACTCTGGAGGCAATTGCGTGGGCCTATGAATACAGGATGATTTTCATTTACCCAAATAAGTAGCTGTTTGTACTCAAACCTCACAGAGTATGCTGAGTCCAAATTTGAGCCCCAATCTCTGCCCATCAAAAACATTATTTTGGTTCGTTGGTCTATATTTTTGTTGCTTATTATGTCAATTGTATCTGGAGAGGTACCTAGGATGTCTTAGAAATATGGGAAATTAATCTTAAAACTATAGACAGCACGCAAGCTTATGTTGGGAAAGGCGCATGCATTGGCTGTCTGTGTAGGAAAAGGGAGAGTGAGAGGCAGAGCACTGCTACAGAACCCAGTAATTCAAAACAAGAAGTGTCTCTGAAGGACTAAGGATGGATTTGAGAAGAGAAGATAGCTAGGGCATTCAGTAGATACCCTAACACACGGATGCAGGAAGGGAAGGCTCATCACTATTTTCACAAACATTTTAACACCATTGCATGGAATTTGAGGAGGAGAGAGCAGAAAAAGAAGGAGAGTGAACGCGTGACCACAGGAGGAGGAAGGCAGGGCGTTCAGGGTGTGTTGAGCATGAGCTCAGCTCATGGAAAGATCCGCTTGTACACAACTGTGTTAATGAAAGGGTAAGATGAAAAACATGCTGATGAAGAGAAGGGACTATTGCTACTGACATGCCGCTAGAGGGAGGCTTGATTTGGCTCAAAACTTAGTGATAATGGCTTTTTCTCCCCTACAACCCATTTCCAAAAATTAGCAAATAAGTATAATTTTTAGTTTTGTATCCCAAGTCTCTCCCTCTCTCTCAGAAGCCAAGGAATGATTACAGCATTCCGGTGAGTGTGTTCAGACTCTATTACGAGGCTCTGAGACTGTTCCTGGGACTGTTGACTTCCTAAGATTACCCCTTGCATTCAGCCATGCCAATTCTGAAGCCAAATTTTTCTTTGAGCTCTAGATCTGGATTCACAGCTTGTGACCTGGGAATTGCATTTGTCCAAAAGGAAACACTTTCTCTGACTCTCTGACAGACTCTTGAATTTGGAAACAGGGCTGTCCCACTGGATGTCACCAACCCTGAGTCAAGAGGCCACTTTCGCGATCCAGGTGGTGTGATTTGTCTCACCATCTCCTTTGAATTGGCCGAGCTGCCCATGTTACAGTGAATCCAGTAATGAAATTATGACTGAGTACTTCTGTTAGGATTGACTGAGAACAACCATCACCTCCATGAGTCTGTTTATAACACTGAACCTCAGAATCCATGAATAAGCTTGGCATCCCATCTCAGGGCCACCCTCAAATTAAATGGTTTAACTGACAAGCTTCCTGCAGCCTCTGGGAACATTTATTTATGCTGGTACCCCCAGGGCTCCAGAGAGCCAGACTCATCGTCCAAACACCAAGACCCCGGATTGTGGTCTTTCTCTATTGACTCAGACACGTCAGAGATCTTCATCATAGAAATAATATTGACAATTGATGTAAATTACAGTTATGTAAAATCCATTTATAGTAATAAATTGTCACACTAATGTAAAATATACCATTTTATTCAATTTGCCACATTCTAATTCACCAATTTATTTAATTTTCAAATCATCCTATGAAATTATTTTCTGTATTTTAAAGATAAGAATATTAAAACTCATAGTTTATGTAACTTAACCAGAGCCATGTAACCGCCAACACCAGGTCTTCTAACTCAAGTTTAGTGCTGTGTTTACATAACACCACTTATCTCCACCAACTGAAGAATGGTGTAATTTAAAAGATTACAAAAGCACAATAATTAAAAGTTAAATTTATGATACTAGCAGAAGAACAGACAAACCAATGGAATAGAATAGAGAGCTGAGGAATACAGCTGGCTCTTGCAGCACAGTAAAATTTTGAAATAAAGTTGTCTTAGTATAATCATCCCCAAATAAGTTCTCATATGTCCTTAATGCGTGTGTTGGTTACTAGGAATTCACACAAAAGCAGCCCATCTCTAAAATGCACACGTGTACCCATGCACAATACATACATAAATGCAGCCACAGCTCTGATGACAAAATAAATGGAAGATGGTGAAGGGAGTGCATACTCTCCCCAGAACTTCCTAAATGTGCCATTTCTCATCCTAGAAACATTACACTTCTGGAAGGTTGATTAAGAACCTGACTTTGGAGCCAGACAGACTGGGTTTGAATCCCAGCACTTTATGATCTCTGTGTTACTTACAACCATTAAGTTAATCTCCCTGTGTTTAATGGCTTGAAGTGTGGAACAAATCATCATACCACTTCCTAGTGATTTTTAAGGATTAAATGAGCACATACGTAGAACAGTGCTTGCACACAGTAAAGCCTTGTGGTAAATATTAGCAATCATTATGCTCTGGCCAGGTGAAACTTGAATTTTTTCAAAGGAAATTTGGGGTTGAGATAATAGGAGAAATTAAAGGTGTAGACCCTGGTGTTAGCTAGAACTAAGTCCTAACTGCAAATCTTACTCACTTTAAGCACATCGATGACTCTTTCTGAGCCTAATTTTCTCTGATATAAAGAATAAAGATATTAATAATCTTATTTTTTGTAAAATTTGTAACATAAAATGTATGCAGCACCGAGGCTGTCAAATGTCGTTGTGTGTTAGTTATTTCTGTTTCTTCTACCTCTTATATTAGTATGTTACATTTGTAACAATTAATGAACCAATATTGACACATTTTCATGGACTAAAGTTCACCTTTTTGTTGTTGTTCTTGAGGAAGATTGGCCCCTAGCGAACATCTGTTGTCAATCTCCCTCTCTTGCTGAGGAAGCTCGTCCTTGGGTTAACATCCGTGCCCATCTTCCTCTATTTTGTATGCAGGACGCTGCTACAGCATGGCTTGATAAGCAGCGTGTACATCCACGCCCAGAATCCGAACCTGCAAACCCCGGGCCACCGAGGCGGAGTGTACAAACTTAACCACGAAAACACTGGGCCAGCCCCTAAAGTCCATCTTTTATTCAAATTTCCTTAGTTTTCCTCTAATATCTTTTTCTGTTTCCAGATCCCATCCAGGACACCACATGATGTCTAGTTGTCAGATCCCCTCTCGGCTCGGAATTTCCCAGGCACTCCTTGATTTTGATGACTTTGACAGTTTTGAGACATACTGAGCAGGTGTTTTGTAGAATGACCTTCTATTGGAATCTGTCTTGGTGTTTTTCTCATGGTTGGACACAGATTACTGTTTTTTGAGAGGAAGATCTCAGAGGCAAAACGCTATTTCCATTGCATTATATCAGAATTACATACTCTCAGCATGACTTTTTAGTATTGATGTTGACCTTGATCACCTGGCTGAGGTCCTGTTTGTCAGATTTCTCTGCTGTAACGCTACTAATTTTTATGACTTACCATAATGTACTGTTTGGAAGGAAATAACCATGTGTAGTCCCTCCTTAAGGAGAGAGGAATTATTTCCATCTCATTTGGAATTCTTCTGCAGGGAGATTTAGCTGTTGTCTCACATTTATTTTCTTATTCAATCATTTATTTACATCAGTATGCAATCATGAATATATGTATGTTATGCTTTTGATTATAATCCATTAGTACTTTATTTTTTTGCTCAAATTGCTTTAGCTTTAACCATTGGAGGCTCTTTCAGTTGTCTCCTGTATCTGTTTAAGGTATCCCTATCAATAGGGGCTGAGAGGTATTGGTCCATAATTTCCTTTTCTTGTAATGTCTTAATCTGGTTTTGGTATTAGTGTAATGCTAACCACATAGATTAAGTTAAAAAGTGATCCTTCTGCTCTTATTTTTCTGGAAGAGAGTATAGAGATTTCGTAATGTTTCTTTCCTAAAGGATTGGTAGAATTCACCTGTAAAACCATCTGGATTTGATACTTTTTTTGCTGGAAAGTTATTAATTATTGATTCCATTTTTGAAATGGATGTAGGCATATTCAGATCATTTTTCCTTGGGTGAGTTTTGATAGTTTGTGTCTTTCAAGGTATTGGTGCATTTCATCAAAGTTATAGACTCAGCATGTGTAGAATTGCTGATAGTATTCCTGTACCATCCTTTTAATGTCCATGAGATCAGCTGTGATGACTGCTCTTTGATATCTGATGCTGGTCATTTGTGTCACTGCTCTTTTTATCTTGGTTAGCTTGGCTAGCATTGTGTCAATTTCACGAATCATTTCACAGAATCAGCTTTTGGTTTCATTGTTTTTTTCTATGGTTTTTATGTTCACCATTTTGCTGATTTCTGCTTCGATTTTTAAAATTTTCTTTCCTCTTTTTGCTTTATGTTTCAATTGCTCATCTTTCTCTAGTTTTCTAAGGTGAAAGATTTGGATTATTGATTTTTTTAGATTATTGATTGATTGATTTATATTATTGATGTTAGGCCTTTCTTTTTTTCTAAAACATACAGTCAATACTATAAATTTTCCTTAGAGCACTGCATTTGCTGAATCCCCCAAAATCTTATAAGGAGTATTTTCATCTTCATTGTTCAAAATTTGCCTTAATTTGTCTTGAGACTTTTTGTTTAACATATGTGTTTTTAGTAGTATGTTGTTTAATCTCTAAATATTTTGGGATTTCCCAGCTATTTTTCTGTTACTGATTTCTAGTTTAGTTTCATGTAGTCTGAGCACATACTTTGTATGATTTCTATTCTTTCAAATTTGTTAAACTGTTTTATGTCTCAGAATGTGGTCTCTTTTGGTAACTTTTCCACATGAGCTTGAGAAGAATGCATATTCTGCTGTTGTTGGATGAAGTATTTAATAAATGTCAATTAGATCAAGTTGAATGATGGTGCTGGTTAAGTCAACTACGTCTCTGCTAATAGTCTGCCTGCTTGATCTATGAATGACTGAAAGTGGAACATTTAAATCTCTAAGACAACAATGGATTTGTCCATTTCTCCTTGCAGTTTGATCAGTTTTTGCCTCACATATTTTGATTCTCGTTTATTAGGTGCATGCATGTAATGGGTTGTTATGTCTTCTTTTGGAAGTTTCTGTTGACATATCCTCAAGTTCACTGATTCTTTTCTCAGCTTTGTCCAGTATACTGATGAGTCCATCAAAGGCATTATGCATTTCTGTTATACTGTTTTTGATTTATAGAATTTCTCTTTGGGCCGGTCCCGTGGCTTAGCAGTTAACTGCGCACACTCCGCTGCTGGCGGCCTGGGTTCGGATCCCGGGCGTGCACGGATGCACCGCTTCTCTGGCCATGCTGAGGCCACGTCCCACATATAGTAACTAGAAGGATGTGCAACTACGACATACAACTATCTACTGGGGCTTTGGGGGAAAAATAAATAAATAAATAAATAAAATCTTTAAAAAGAAAAATTTCTCTTTGAATCTTTCTTAGAGTCTCCACTTCGCTGCTTAGAATATCTATCACTTCCTGCTTGTTGTCACATTTTCATTAGAGCCCTTAGCATATTAGTCATACTTATTTTAAATTTGCTGTCAGATAATTCTAAAATCTGTGTTACATTTGAATGTGGTTACAATGCTTAATTTTTCTCTTTAGATGATTTTTTCTTGCCTTTTCACATGCCTTATAATTGTTTGTTTTTGTTTGTTTTTGTTCTTCAATGTTGAACATGACTTCAACATGACTGATAATAGAAACTAAGGTAAATAGGACTTTAATGTGAGATTTTATGTTAATCTGGCTAGGAGTTGGGCTGTGTTTAATGTTTTCTACAGTTGTAGAGGTAGATCTTTCCATTTCTTCTAGTTTTTATGTTTTTGTCTCCATTGTATACTGTAGGCTTCCCTAACTACTCCTCCTCATTGGGAGTCTGAGATTTGCAGCTCTTTCAACTATAATTCACTGTTATTATGCTGGAGCCCTGCGAGTGTGGTAGTAAGCTATGGGAGAGGGCAAGTGTGGTATTATCTTACAAGCTTTAGAAGACTTCTATTCCTGGTCTGTGATGTTCTCAAGTATTTATTTGTCTCCCCTCTTCCTTAGGTGAGACAGGAAAGCTAGAATGGGCTGGAGTTGGGCAATTGTCCTTCTCCAGCTCTGAAAAGACTCTGGCAAAGTCCTTACCCCACAGAGTAGGCTTTGTTATGTAGAGGATCTGAATGCTTCTCACTATTGTTACTTTTCCCATCCCCCTGACAGAGCCAAGAGGGGTCTTTCTTGAGGAGCTCTTTTCTAAATCTTCACCATGAGAAGCTGGTTTGCTTCCTGGAAGTAAGCCCAGGAAAGCTCTGGGGACTCCCTAAGCCTGCAGTCACCTGGATGCTCTCTTTCATGCTGGTCCATATTCAGCCTCAAACAGTTCATCAAAATTTCAGTTAAATGTTGCTACTGTTGATGGCCCTGCTACTTCTGCTGCAGATAAATTTATCTCAGCTGTGAGTCTCTGTGTTCACCTGTCTTCACAGACTCAGATGGCAGTGTGCTCTGTGACTTTAATTCTCTGTTAGTACAAGAAAAGTCATTGATTTTCAGCTTGTTCAGTGTTTTTCTTGTAAGGATGGGAGTGACAACTTCCAGGTTCTTTACATATTTGAAATGGCATTTTATCTTTTTTGTTTTAAAGGAAAAGTATCACTTTTAAAAATTCTGAAATCTCCCATTCAGTATCTTGGAGCTCTGTCCAGTGGCCTGTCATCATAAAAAACTATTAGTCCATTGCCAAATCAGGTCAAATTCCTTTCTTGTTGTTTTGTAAGCTTTTTTTCAGTTTTATGAAAATCATTTTATTGAAATAGATAAATTTATACTAAATTGTGAGTAAAAGTGATGAGATATTTGAGCATGAATTTCCTCAAAAGGTTGAAATATAATTCAAATGGTCAACTGACTTCACTTAGTCTTATGAGATATTCATATCTAATGGAAGATACAATATATGTTTAAGGGGATGAAACTGCTTCTTATTCACACAGAAAACAACTCAGGTCAGAATTGGTTTTGGACAAATGGATTCTACATAATGTAAAATATGGAAGCATATAGTATAAAAGTGAAAGGCAATTTTGAGTTTATCAATACTCCCAATATTAATAGTAATGTAATAATAATACACTGTATGTGCTTCCTCTAGTCTGGTTACTGCGCTGGCTTCTTTCTATGCTTTATATTACTTAATGCTCAAACTTCTTGACTTATAAATTCTTATTTGCCTCATAGTTGAAGAAAGCATTGTATTTTAATTAGTTTATTGCAAATTTAGAGAAAAATTTCAATGAGATCTGTGACCATTTGTACTCCAAAAAATCCTTCAACGATCAAGTTTTTAAAAAAACGGATTTGGCCATTAATACCAAAACATGAATTTCTCACTTCACTAACAAAGTGAGGATTTCTTAAAGATGTGGAGAATATATATATATGTGTGTGTGTGTGTGTGTGTGTGTGTGTGTGTGTACTAAATGTGCTAGTGAACTCAGATGCAAAAATCCAGAGTAATCTCAGGTCTAACTGAAGATTCAAGAACCAGGAAGAGGAGTACTGTAGTGTTTTCTGCCACTGTAAGAAAGCCAAAGCCTCCTTAATTTTGTCATGTGTTGTAGAACACTCAAGGATCTCTTCAGGGCTCAGTCTAGTTAAGCATTTAAAGGAATTTTGACCATTTTGAATGTGTAGGAAAGTGTTTAAATTCTTCTTGAGTTGAATTGAGTCCCTGGAGTAAGAGACATGCCTGAAAATCTCCTAATAGGTGCTCTGTTTACAGGAAGAGGACCTGAGCTTGAGCAAGACCACCATGGACCATGGTCAAACCCGTCTCAGCCCTCGACCTCTCTGAGCAGCCTCGCTGCCCATGGTGAGGCAAAGACAATTGCTAAGTACAAAATCCACATGGGCAACACTCATTATCTGTTTTGTTTGTAGGACAAAAATCAGGCATGAAACAGACACTCTGTAACATTTGCTGCAAGAACCAAACGGTGGAAGTCAGAGGGTGGAGTAAAAAGAAGAGCAGTGGAAAGAATGGGAAGATGCCCCACTTCTGTCAGAGATGTCTAAGCATAACAAAATGAAATTTCACACCCCCTTCTAATTTTAGGAAAATGGAAATTAGTACTATATCTATTGAATTGAATCAAGAAATGTGTGTGATATACAATATCTGATATAATTTACTTGGTATGTTTTGAATGAAAGTAAGATGAATGGAATTGTTTTCTCAATAAATACAAATCATTGGCAAGTCTCAAAGTGATGTCATTGTGCTCCTAACTTTGTCCTTTTTAAAAATTTCTGTTTTCTGGTTCATGTCACACATGTTTGATAGTGGTGGAGCCTCTAATAGCAGCTATTTTTGTGTTTATCCTAATCCTAGCCCTCTCACTGCCTCTCACTGTTATCACTAGAGGTCTACAGGAAGTTTACATTTAGTGTTGTTACATCCCAGGATACCAAACTCAACACATTGTCTTTCTCACTCCACACTCCCCACCCTACTTAATATTATCCACTCCAATGGTCTCAGTTATGACCTATATCTCATTCTCCCAAGTCTATATCTCTATTGTAATCCTCTCCCAGAATGTCAGAATGCACCACTAGGCTCTAGTATCCTCTACATAAAATTGGTTAATAATATTATTCATTTCTGAGAGTTCTTGTGAAGATTAAATGAGTTACTATATATAAATTACTGGGAAAAGCACCTAGGACATAGTTAATAACAACAGCTCACAATTTGGATGCTCCAGAGGCACCTTGCTCTCAATATATCCCAAGTTAAATTCATCATTATCCTCCAGTGGTTGCATACCTAGTGAATTATGCATCTCAGTTGATCATATTCCCATCCATAGTATGACCCAGACTTCACACTTATGAGTTATCATTGACTACTTGCCTGCTCTCCATAGCCAATAAAGGACCAAGTTTTGGTAATTTTGTATTCCTTGTACTTCTTGAATTCATCTCTATATCTTTATCCCCACTACTACGTGGGATTCATTGTAGTGTGCTGGACTACCCAACAGCCTTCTGTGTCTCCCCAACCGAATCTCATCTCTCTCAAATTGTATTTCTGTAGACACAATGTCATAATCTGTCAAAACTACAAGTCTGACCCACATATTCTCCTTCATACTTTTTGGCAATTTCCCACAATCTTCAAGATAAAGTAACAGCTCATGACATGGCATGAAAGGCCCTTCACGACCTGGTCCTTCCCAAACCCTTGACCCTCAACTCCATCACATCTCATTGCCACACTTAAGACTCCTCGATCCAATCTGCTCACGGGTCTTTAACATTTGATGCTTGGTACTTATTCTCAAATGTGTCTTTACTCCCTCTCTCTCCTCTATCTGTAATATACCTCTCACCTCTTTCTAAGCCTTGCTAAATTCTTACCACTCTCTATCCCCTTATAACACCTGTTCATTACAGACTCAAAGATGGAGGCATGTATTGCGTCCAGCTAAGCAGATCATGAAAACAGGATAGTTTAGTATAGAATAGCAGACATCTTTGCTCTTAGAAGTAAATTTTTTCTAACTCTCCCTTCTACTTGGAATGTGTCTTTGAACCACATACTGAGATTCTTTGCCTTTTAGCCTCCTCCAACATACTTCTCCCCAATCTTTAAAATTCTATTTTCCCTCATGCAGAGCATTTTAGCCGCCACTTTATTTGCTACAGCGCCAGAAAATACTTTCAAAGCCTCATGGTTTTACCCAAAGGCAATAATCCTGGAATAATTCTTTAAAAAATCAGTTATTTTCCTTTAAATATATTCGTAAATCACTCCCTTGTCTTTTCCAGGACATAGGAAAATATATTTTATTATTTAATTTCTCAGGATAATGAGATTCACTAAATTGTCTAAGGAAGATCACAGATAGAGCTAACACATCACATAGCATCTCTTCCCAAGATTCAGGTGGAAGGGATATGGTAAAACAGGTGAATACAGTGGCGAAGCCGCTTCAGACATGAGACCCTTGATGTGGGACCAGAACATGATCATATATCATACGGACATTTTACAAAAATAAAACAAAATCAAGTTAAATGACATCAAAAGCAACACAAAACAAAAATCTAAGAGGAGAAAGCCAGAGGGGCCCAGAAAGAAAAACAGAGCTCAGTGGAAAAATATCGAATTGTAGATAAGAGTCTCATTTTTGATTCTCATTATAGATTCCAGTCTCATTTTTGGATGAAACTTCTGGGAGGTGGGTTTGATCCATCTCTTTGGAACTGGAGTCATGTGCAGAGCCTTTTTTTTTTTAATAGTCTATTCTAAGGGTCATCAATTTTCAATGAACTTTTGCAAATATTTCATATCTAAAGCACAGAGTCATTATTCAGGGTTGAAGTTTGGGAATATTTTTGAGTATGTCTGTGTAATTTTTTTCTTTTCATAATCCTAGTAAACTAACTAGAAAAGGACTTTTTCCATTTTATTTAGAGGTGTGTGTGTGTGTGTGTGTGTGTGTGTGTGTGTGTGTTTACAGAAGAGACAGAGAGAGAGAGAACATTCCACTAAGAAGTTTTTGAAAATATACCAGAGTTTGGGATCTTCTATCAAAATCTTTCTGTCTATCACTTAACGTCTTCAAAAGTGTCAAAGATGAGATAGAAAATGTATCTTCACATTCACTTTTTTCTAAGCATAGTAGAAATACTAAACTTCTATGATAATTCTTTAAAGCAAGATTCAGTTGGAATATGTGTACTGCACTTTCTGAAACGTTTGGTAGCACATTAGTTATACTATCTTGTAGGTTATAATAACTTTCCTCGTTTTAGCACTAATATTCTGATGTTTATTCTAGTCAAGTACAAGCTCAGCAATCATTTAAAATATTTTTTCAAAGAGAAATGATGAATTCATCATAGGTATACATACCAAGAGAAACAACATCAATTCAACCAATACATGATGAAAGTCTGCTGTGAACAAAGCCCCAAGCATTCTTTAACACAAACGCAATTTAGCTATACAATGGGAATATTGCTTTGGACAAAAGTGCTGTCTTTTGTGTCACCAACCACTGATGGTTGGTTCTTCACCAACCATCACGTTCTGTATGCTGTTTAATGTAGAACTGGAGTCTTGAAGGATGAGTTAGAACTCGACAGACAAAAATATCCCTTTGTGTAAAGACACGGATATAGGAAGGCATGATTCACAGATAGATTTGCTCTGCTTCATCTACATTCTGTCACCCAATAAGTCTTTGTAGAGAAGTCAGCCAAGATTGTGGGAGGGAGGGGAATGTCATCTCTGATCTCAGAACAGAGTAAAGCTAATTGTCCACACGTGATGGAACCGTAACCCTGACCTTATCACCATGGTGACAACAAATTGAGTTAGCCAGCCACAGCTGTTTTGGTAAATACTGACACACTCATAGTCATCTATGATTATTTAGAGTCTATTTTAATAGCAACCACACAGTCTATGTTATCATCCACCAACCTCACAGTGTCTAGGGTTAGTAACATTGTACAGACCAGGAGACTCAAATGCATTCCTTCTTGATCAGTATCCAGAATACTAAATATAAAGCAGATGGTTAAAAGCATTGACTATATTCATAAAAGGTCAAATTTATTATATAAAATATTTAATGTTAGTATATATTCTTACTCATATTCTTTATTGATATTTTAATATGATGTATGCTTATAATACTTGATAATGGAAGTAACAAAGAACATCAAAGAAAAATAAGTACAAAAAGATCTCTTTATCTATGAGAATATTCTTGAGTGGTGGATACTAGAAGAAATTGATGAACTGATTTAGAATAAAGGGACCCTTCATGGGTGGTCTGAGGGCAGTGGAAGCCTCCTGGGGACAGAGCCCAGGTCTTGCAGTCATGGCAGCAGGAGGAAGAAGCCCCTCAAAGAACATCAGACTCTTCAAGGTCGAGGTGAATTCAGTCAAGCTATTAGCAATGGTGGAGTTGTTGGAGTGGATTGGAGTCTGGAAGAGATCCAAATGAAACAATAATTTGCTTCTTCTGAAAAGTATCCCTGGTCCAACCCCAACATTCTGGGAAAGAAAAGAAAAAAGCAGTGAAGAGAGGCTGAAAAACAGAATCTGCACAGTTTTGCTTCTTCTCGTGGAGCCAAGGATTGGAGGCCCTGATACAGTCAAATCCAGCCTCCTTCTGAACCAAACATGTACACAATCAAGGCAGACGGGTCCCTCCGCTGTGGACCAGTGGAGGCGAGCTCACTCCTGTCAAAGCAAGGCAGTGGTCCTAGTTCATCATGACTTTGGATGAAATATGATCACTTCCTCAATTTATCCAGCAGACACAGGAAGAAGCTCACATTCTCTGGAAACAAACAAACAAGCCCTATTAAAACATGATACTATTCCATATTCCAGTGCCTTTCCATACAGCATCTCCTATACCATCAAAAATCATGACGCATACAAAGTAATGAGAGGCTTACAAGCAAGAGAGAGAAATTGATGTAATGGTTTGCTGGTTCCAGAACTGGAGCTAACAAACAAGACTTTGAAAACAACCGTTATAAATATATTTGAGGCTTTATAGGAAAGAGTGAGTGAACAGATAAGGAAAGAGAGCAGAGAAAGGCATATTAGAAAAAGGAACCAAATGGAAATTCTAAATCACAAAATTACAATATTTGAATTAAAAATATACATTGGGCGGGCTCAACCACAGAATGAAGAATGCTGAAGAAAGATGAGCAAATTTGAAAAGAGATCTAGATGGAAACTATCTAAAGTGAAGCTCAGAAGACCCCTGTGGCAATATTGAGAGGTCTAACATCCAAGAACTCAGAGCATCAGGAGAGGGAGAGAGAAAGGAGCAGAAAGTCATTCCAAGAAAAAGGGAAAAATTTTCACAAATGTGATGAAAAACAAGCTATACATGCAAGACACTCAGCAAACCCAGTGGGATATATACAAAGAACCCCACACCTGTGCATAACACCAGCTGTGAAAGATAAAAGATAAAAAAGATATCCTAAAAACAGCCAGAGGAGAAAACACCTACATACAAAGCACCAATAGTACGAGTGACGATGTAAGGACTTCTTGAATGTGTTGAAAGAAAAGGCAGAAAGTCAGTTACCTTAGAATCCACTACTAGAGAAATCAGTCTTCAAAAATGAAAGGGAAGAAAAAGCCGATTAACAGAATCTATTACCAAAGAAATTAATCCTCAAGAATAAAGAGACATGAAACATTCTCAAATAATGTAAGCTGAGATCATTTGTTGCCAGCAGACTTGCACTGTAAAAAATGGTAAAAATATTTCTTCAGGCTGAAGAGCAATTGTCATAGGTAGCAACCTGGATCTTTAGAAAGAATTCCAGGACTGGTAAATGTGGACATACGTAGAAAACATTATTTTTTATATTTTTTTTAATTTTTAAAAAGTAAATTAACTTTATGATAAAAAACTGCAACATTGTATTGTGGGGTTTATTTCATATGTGCTATTGAAATACATGGAAACCCTGGTAAACATCTTATGTTGTACCTACATTTTGAAATATTAACTCAAGATTGGCTGCGACAAATTAAGATACTCACTGTAGTTCTAGAGCAACGCCTAGGAAGTAATTCAAGCAGAATTAGTTAAAAATACAATAGAGGAAATAAAATGGGATGTTTATAAATACTCAATTAAACCAAAAGAAAGCAGGAAATGAAGATCAAATAAAAAAGATCTGAGCTTGGGGATGGCCCGTGGCTTAGAGGTTAAGTGCGTGCTCCGATACTGGCGGCCCAGGCTCAGACCCAGGCTCGCACCCACGCACTGCTTGTCGGGCCATGCTGAGGCCGCGTCCCACATACAGCAACTAGAAGGATGTGTAACTATGACATACAACTCTCTACTGGGGCTTTGGGGAGAAAAAGGGAAATAAAGGAGGAGGATTGGCAATTAGCTCAGGACTGGTCTTTCTCAGCAAAAAAAAGAGGAGGATTGGCATGGATGTTAGCTCAGGGATGATCCTCCTCACACACACAAAAAAGATCTGAGGTTAATGGAAAAGCAATACCAAGAAGGTAGACTTACACCAAGCTAAATTAATAATTATAATACAAATGAATTGGCCAAACATTCAAATTAAAAGATGGAGATGGTCAGATGGATTAAAATAAGCAAGACTCGTAGTCATGAGACCATTCCTAGAAAATAACTTACTTTGATCATAACATCTTTTAATATTTTTGCACTTTAAATCTCCATTAATAATTTTTCTGTGTCTTTTTCTCAAGAGTGACATGAATGTTAGACAGAATGTGGGTATCTGGAGACTGGTGCTGTGAGAGCTGGAGTGATTGATTAGCAATGCAGAGAACTCAGCATCTCTGGAGTCACTTCACGGAGCTCATCGGTAACAAGTTCCTCCACGGTGTGACCACCTTCATTTTTACAGTTTCACTTGGCAGATCTTCCCTGAGGAAAGTCTACACCTGCCCCACTCGCTATGTTCATCTTCTCAGAAATGAGAGCTGAGTGGGCAAGTACACGTCCAGTGGATCTCTTAGCCTGTGCTACAGTTTTCCATTTTGTCCATTTTTTGCACTGGGATCAAAAACTGTATTCCCACTTTCCCACTTGGTGAATTTTTATTTTATTTTCATCCCAGGGAGTTGACATAACCAAGTATGGAGGCTGAACTACTACTGACCAAGGTTCTTTCCTGTCTTCATTTAATGGGGGGTCTTCATTACAGACCCTGCTAGATTATCCTGTACAGTAGAAGTTTCTAACATTTCATTAATACTTTGTGGAGGGATTAGGGAAGAGAGAGTGCTCTGAACCGAATGTTTGTGTTCCCCTCAAGTTCATATGCTGAAGTCGTAATCCCCAACATGATGACATTTGGAGATGGGGCCTTTGGGAGGTGATTAGGGTTAGATAAGGTCATGAGGGTGGAGCCTCATGAGGGGATTAACGCCCTTATAAGAAGAGAATGTGAGGACACAGCAAAAACATGGCTGTCTGCAAACTAGGAAGCAGCTCTCACCAGACACCAAATCTGCAGGTGGCTTGACCTTGGATTCCAGCCTCCAGCACTGTGAGCAATGCACGTCTGCTGTTTAAGCTGCCCGGTCTATGGTGTCTGCTGTAGCAGCCTGAGCTAACACAGAGAGCAAGACCATTCTTCTAAATTTGATTCATTTAACATGACTTATTGACCATTTCTGACTTACAAAGTAACTTATGCTCATTTTAGAATTTGAAAACCCATAGAAAAAAACAAAAATCACCATCATATCATGACATTGGTATAATTCCCAACAATATTTTGGACAATATAAATTGAGATTTGGTATAATTCCCAAAAATATTTTATATAAATATAAAATTATACATACAGAATTACATCACACTGCATATATAGCTACATGTACTTTTTTTTTTTTGGTGAGGAAGATTGGCCCTGAGCTAATGTCTGTTGCTAATCTTCCTCTTTTTGCTTGAGGAAGATTGTCCCTGAGCTAACATCTGTGCCCGTATTCCTCTATTTTGTATGTGGGATGCCACCACAGCATGGTTTGATGAGCAGTATTTAGGTTTCAACCTGGGGTCCAAACCCGAGAACCCTGGGCCACCGATGTGGAGTGCTTGAACTTAATGCCACCAAGTTGGCCCCGTATATGTACTTTTTATGCAAAGTATGTCATTACCACTTAATTTATTTACCACTTAATTTACTTAATTTACCACTTAATGTTCACTCAAAACACAATTTATAAGACTTTTATGTGGATATATGATAATTTGATTATATTCTTCTCTCTTGGAGACTTTGTCACTGTACCTAATTCTAACCCTATTATTTAATATAATAATCATTATATTTAAAATATTGAATATCTCTCTGACATTTATTACTCATAATTTTGATATTTTTATTTTATATTATATTGCGTATGTAAAATGCATATATGTACAATTGTAAAAATAAAAATATTATTTAGAATTTTATTTAAAAAATAAAATTTATAAATATTGTTTAAAATATATTTATTTAAAAATAAGAATATCCATATACCCACTACACAGCTTAAGACACAGAATATTTTCTATACATATGAGACTCTCAATGTTCATCTTTCCAAATGCATCCACTTTCCTCCACACTCTCCTCCACCAGGGGAGAAGTTATCCTAAATTTTATATTCGTCATTCTCTCTTTTTTAATGATGTTGCATATGTACATATGTTGTTGCATAAGAATTTGCTCCTCAGCTTTCCTAGTTTTGACCAACAAATAAATGGAGCTGTGCTGTCTCTTTCTGTCCAGAACTGTTTTTCACATATTTGGCTTTTGAGAATCATTTACGATGATAGGTAAATCTACAGTTTAGAAACTTTCACTGACGTTCAATATTCCATTTTAGAACTATCCTTTCTTACTAGCTCACCTGTTGACGGGCATTTGGGGTTTTCCCACTTCTGCTCTTATGGACACTCGTGCTTCGCACGTTGTTGCAGTGCCTCCTGGGTACAAGGACGAGAATTCTCCAAAGGTAGTGCTTTTCAAACTGAAGTTTGACCCGTTAGTAAATCATTAGATCAATGTGCTCAATGATGAAAATATCCTTTTAAAAAAAAATGAAATTCAATAAAGGGAAGAAAAAAGAAAAATATCAGATTGCATTGCACAAAGTAAGAGCCAAAAGCATTTTGTGAAACTTTTATATTGGAGCTCTGTGTCCTGGATTATGATATTAAATGTATTTCTAACTGTGCCTCATAATAAAAAAAGGTTGAAAGCTGCAATTTGAGAGTACATCCTTTAGAGTGGGATCTCTGGCATCACCAAATAGTAACACAGATGCTCAGTTCTGTTAGGTAGCACAAGGTGCTGTGCTGTGTAATTGCATCAACTGCACCATCAGAAGTGGTGTGAGAGCCTGCTTTGTCTAGATCCTCTGCAACTATTTCAACGTTACAACCATAAAGCACTGTAATGACAATAACTGTTTCACTGGCTTCGAGGAATTTGCTTGAGTTGAGCTCACCTCTCTGGGTCTCAGTCTCTTCATCTTCAATGAGCAAAGTCGGCCGTATCAGAATCTCTCAAGTCCCCAGATAAAACATTTTGAGTATAAAGTACTTCTGCAAGAATTGTTTCAGTTATTCCCCTAGGGGAACGGTGAAATGTGAGCTACTTGAGAGAAGGCATTCTGTTGTTTCACGGTGTGCCCTGCAGCCTGGGAGACAGCAGCTGGTGCATAGGAGGAATTCAAGTCACATGAGTGGAATGAGTGATCCTGTGCTTTTCACTTGGCACATGTTTACTCTATGAATATAAGGTGTTACCCCAGCAAGGAGAATGGTCCAGGCGAGCCCATCCTTATCCTTGATCTGACTAAGTGGTAAAGGTTTATAAAATGTGCCATTTGTGTATGTTGAACACTTACTGAATGCAGCATCTTCACAAGGCATAAGCACCTTGTAGTTTCTCGTGACCATTTGAACAGTTTGGGGGACTTATACAATACAGATTTTCCATTAACTGCTGGATTGCTTTGGATTCCACCATGAAAACTTGGCCTGGATATAGAAGAGTGGCTAAATTTAGAAACACATTTACAAATGCACTTTTCCAAAGAATCTTGACTTGGGGAGTGGGAGAGCACTATCAACCAGCTCAAGCATTTGGCTGGATCAAATTGTGTGTATTCCCTCGGAGTATTTCCTAAAGAAGGTAGTGTGCAGGGTGTCCCCCTACTGCCACAAGTGACCCTTCAGGCTCTGGTTTCTGCAGTGAGAAGCTTGCTCTTGGCTCTTAACAAAGAGCTTTGCATCATAATGTGATCATTTGAAATGATCCACTCAAATATACTCTAAAAGTACAAAGTCGTCCAACTCTTTTAAAAAACACTACAGCCTTGAGCTAACTATTTGAAAACATGCTTTATTTGTGTCAAACTCGTGTTTATTATGCATTTTCCCATGTCATCATAAAGGCACCACCAACAGGACTGAAGAGAGCATTCCACAGCGAGGGCAAAGCCTGTTGAGAGGTAAACTCTGCTGGAAGAAAGGAGATGGTCATGTTCCATTCTCGAGCCAGTTTTTGTCCAGATGGCAATTTTTTCTCACTGTGATCCAAAATGACAAGTCCAATTCTTTTCCCCAACTCTTGAGTTTTTCCAGGGAAAGAATGTGGTTTTGCCCTACTTTTAGCAAATTAATGTTTCTGTGCTTTTGCTTTGCTAATGCATCTGAAAACATATGGACGCTTTTGGCAAAATATTTTAAAAAAGCCATTTCTGATTCATTTGGCTAAAGCATGAACTTTTCCAAATAGAGGAAAAACTCTTTTATGAAATATATTCTTCTACCATAGATTCCATTAGACCATGGAGCAACCTTCTCTCTGATGCACAATAATGCCCAATGTTTTCTCCTGACCCCTGTCTTCTAATGTGTTCATTTGAGAGATCTTCACCTGTGTCACTACCTGGGTGGAATCTCGGACTTTTCCCAAGAGGGGCCCTGCTCCCTTTCATAGTGAGAGCACGGTGAGGAGCTCCCCAAAAGAAAGCATATGGGAGATAGTGCTCAGGAGCTGGACCAAGAAGGGGTCTGTTGCCATGAGGGCTGTTGAAGATCAAGGGATGGCAGGAGTGAGTAGGAAGAAGAGCTGAGATTGGATTCTAACCAAAACAGAGTTGTGTCAGACTGCATGTCTCTAGAGAGGTATCACTAGGGGGTTACCGAGGGGCGTGTAATGGGAATCGAGTGACCATTGGTGTATGGCCACAGAAACAGGACCTTCGTGTTCTATGTCTGCTGAAGCCGAGCAGGCCCCAGTGGAATCCAAGGAGAAGAGTGTGATGGCTTGAGTGGAATTGCTAAGGCATATCAGAAGTGAAGTAAGGCGTATTAATCCTAAAAGGAACTTAGAGAGAGTGAATCCACAATACAGTTCAGTCTCAGGGTTAGAGATGCAGGCCCCTCAACGGTGCAGACCACTGAAATCTCCATCCATAACCTGTCCTGGGCCCTTCACGCCTCTGTGTCTGGGTAATTTTAATCCACTTCCCCAATATCCATCAACGTAGATTTCTATAGACAGTTACTCTGTGTTCTTGTTGATGGAATTCTGAGAAGTAAAGAGCAGCAGACCAAATTGGTGCACGTGCAGCAACTGGAAGGATGTGCAACTGGGACATACGGCTATCTACTGGGGCTTTGGCGAGAAAAGGGAGGAGGACTGGCTATAGATGTTAGCTCAGAGCCGGTCTTCCTCAGCAAAAAAGGAGGAGGATTAGCATGGATGTTAGCTCAGGGCTGATCTTCCTCACACACACAAAAAAAGAAGCAGAGTGCTTAGAATTAGGTGGCTCTAGGCCAAGCTGGCAGTACCCCATTTCCCATAGTGTGACAAGCTCACACAGGCAACTCAGATACTTCAGAGTAACTTGATGCACAGGTGCAGTGCTGTGTGCTCGACATGTGTGACCCTTCAGTCACACTGTGCGCATCCCTCTGGCTGGGAATGTCAGTTACCAGAGAGCAGGCTTAGGTCTAGCTAATCACCAACACACACGGAGTCAGAAAATGGCACTCGGTCCTCTCTGCACTTCCCCTTTCATCAGGTGGCATCCTCGGGAGGCTGGACTTCCAGACCTTCTCTTCTCCTCTCCTCCACCACCCAGGTCATCCCTGCTCCCTGTCCCCTCCCAGCTCCAGGGCCAGTTATGGAAGTCCAACACATGGTGAGGAAACACGGACCAGATGAGTTTCCTCAGAGAAGATCCCTCTGACAGTGCTCACCTCTGCTCCTGGTTCCAGCAAGGACCCTCCCCCGGGTTCGAACTCAGACGGCACTGGTTGGACCTCTCCCCAGAGCAGAGTGCTTCTCAGCCCTTAATTCTATCAGCTGACAAAAATTCTAACAAGTCTACTACAAAATAAAGATAGCCGTTAGTCCTTAAGCTTGAGGCTACCCAGGACATCTCAGAATTCACAACAAAGCCATCCTCTGGTCTGTGGAGGTGATTACCTCCCAGACACGCCGGGACCATGAAGTGTGAAGCTGATTCCGTCACTGTGGTCGCCAGCCACTCGGTGTTGGAGCTGGTCCTCAGTTCAGCTGTTCTGGGTAATGTACACCATCTGCTTTTTGGTGGAAGAGACCAGTGGGCAACCGGGCTCTCTGAATGACATCCAGATTGGGAGTAGACCTGGGAGCATGAAGTGCCTGAGCCACTGGTGGCCCTGCATCTTCAGCTATGAGCAAGGAGCTATGGAGGCTTAGGGAGGAGTGTAAGCCTGCTGTGCGAAGAAGGGGGTGCCAAGTGGAAGGGGCAGCCCAGCGTGGGGTGCCAGGGCCCAGGCCAGGTGAGGGGGTATCTGTAGGGAGGGGGCAGCAAAGTGCAGAGAGTGAACATCCCCATGGAAGGGGCTTGGCTTGGATGGATAGAACCCCAGCAGGGTGAGGAGGGCATCCATATGTCCACATGTGGGGATGGCTCAATGCTGTGTCAGAATCACAGTGGGGTGAGGACAGTGGTCCCAGGAGGGGCCAGCTAGTTTGGGGTGAAAGAGGGCAAGTGTGTGAGGAGGGTGTCCAGGCCAGCTGGGGTGGCCTGGCACAGAGTGCTGGGGAACAGGCAGGCTGAGGATGGCAAGGAGACAGCCTATGCAGGGCTGTGGAGACCACCACCTGACTCCCCTGAGGAAAGGCTTGCTGCCCAACTGCAGGGAAGGAGGCGAGCCAAGGCCTTCGGCTGCAGCTCCCTCCACCTCTTCTCTGGCTCCAGAGCCAGGCTGATGTGAGGGAATACTCTTCCTGAGGCAGCCACAGCCAGTGACTTGGCCACCCCAGGGTGTAGAGAGCAGGCACAGTGGTTCACCCGAGATAAGGTTGTCAGGTAAATATCTGCTCCAGAGCTCTCTGTGCGTGCACTGAGGTTCTACCAGGCCTACATGGCAACCTCTCCCACTACACATTCCTGCTTCCTCCTCCTTTCTCTCACAGATATGGCTTTCTAATAAACACGTGGACTCTGAAGTCCCAGCCACAGCATAGTCCATGGGGGTGGTCCGTGGGAGGGTCCGACCTGAGGTGGGTGAGGACATACAACGAACTGGGTGCCTGGTGTGTGTGCCACCACACAGTAGGAGATGGGCCTCCGCACCAAGCTGTTGCCCGGACCAGTGTGACAAGGGAGAGTGGGGCAGTGGTCCCTCAGGGGATGTGGGGCTTCAGGGGGCGAGGAGTGTGTCCTCCTGGAGGTCGAAGTTAAGTGACAGTGGGACTGAACACATCAGGGAGTGCACACATCAGAAAAATTACAAATTTACACATAGGAGAAGTTACAAATATGGAAATATGGAAAAGGAGGAAGCAAGAATGAACCCTGGGTGCTGGATTATGATGATAAGTATCCATGTGGACTCAGAGATTTCAGTGTGTGAAGAAGTACATAGAAGTATGTATGTACCAATCTCTAATTGATACAACAATAGACAGAAAATCAACACTGATAGAGAAGACCTGCTCAACATTATCAACCCACTTAGCCTAATGAAAACACTCCACACTAAAACAGCACAATGTGGCGTCTTTCCACTTGCACAAGGAACATTTACCAAGATAGACCATGTTCTGGGCAAAAGATAAGTCTCAATATGAGAATATTCAAATCATACAAGTTTGCTCTCTGAGGGAAAAAAATATATATTAACTGAGTTATTAATAGCAGAAAATTCATAGTAGAAAGGTATGTTAAAAATCCCCAAATATTTGAAAAGGAGTTAATATTTCTAAATAACCCATGTGTCAAAGAATGAATCAAGCAAGAAATAAGGGATGCTTGTAACAGAATGACAGCAGGACATGTCCAAACCAGCCAGATGCAGTGATGGACAGATGGGGCAGTTACAGCAGTAAGTGCCCACACTAGAATAAAAGAAAGCTCTCCATCAATGACCTCAGCTTCCAGGTTAGGAATCTAGAAACCGAAGAGCAAATGAAACGAAAGTAAGCTGAAGAAGGCAAATGCCATTGATCGGAGTGGAAATCAGTGAAATTCTGAAAAACAGAAAAATGAGAGAAAGATGAGTGAAACAAAAAGCTGATGATGATGCATTGAGAAGTTCAATAAAATTGATAAGCCTCCTCCTAGGCTGATCAGGAAAAAAGAGAGAGAGAAGACACAACCTACCAATATTGGGAGTGACAGAGGAGCAAGCACTACAGATCTCACAGATATTAAATATATAATGAGAGACTATTATAGCCAATTTTATGCCAATACATTCAGCAATTCAATGAAATTAAAAAAATAAACCCATGAAAGAGTCCTACTACCAAAGCTCACTCAGGAAGAAATAGATAACCTATTAAAGAAAATAAATTTGTACTAAAATTCTTCCTACAAAGAAAATTTCAGGCCCAGATGGTTTCACTGGTGAATTCTACCAAACATTTAGGGAACAATACCAATTTTACACAGATTCTTCCAGAAACTTAAGAGGTGCCAATACACCCCAGTTCATTCTACAGGGCCAAGATTGCTCTGATACCAAAACCAGTACAAGAAAAGAACTTGCAGACCAACACTCTTCATCTAAATAATGCAAAAGATCTGAATCCAATTTAAAAATACATAAAAAGAGTAATATAATCATAATAAAGTGAGGTTTAGCCCAGGAATACAAAGTTATTTTAACATCAATTAATGCAAATCACCTTAGTAATAAAAAAAATATATACATGTGATTATCTCAATAGATGCAGAGAAAGCATTTGAAAATATCTAACATTCATTCTAATAAACACTGTCAACAAACAAGGAATAGAAGAGAATGTTCTCAACTTGATAAAGAACATCTACATAAAACATACAGCTGACATAATTCCTAAAGATGAAAGACTGAACACTTTCCCCAGGCTCAGAAAAATGGCAAGGACCTCCACTCTCATCACTTCTATTCAACATTGCACTGAAAGTTCTAGCTAGTACATTAAGGTAAGAAAAGAAATGCATGTCATCCAGACTGAAAATGAAAAAGTAAAATTGACTTTATTTGAAAACAAGATGATTACCTATGTAGAAAATCCTATGAAAACACAGAAATGTTATTAGAATAAGTAAGTGAGTATAAAAAGGTTGAAGGATACAAGATAAATATATAAAAAAATCAGGTATAACCCAAATGCTAGCAATTGACAATCAGAAATTGGAATTGAACATATGGTATAATTTATAATAGCATCATCAGTGCAAAACACTTAGGGATAAATCTGTGAACAGATGTGCAAGACTTGTACATTTAAAATTATAAAACATTGCTGAGAGAAATTAAAGAAGAATTATTAAATGGAAAGTCACACTATGGTCATGGTGCTGAAGACTCAATGTTGTTGAATTCTTCCCAAATTAATCTATAGAGTCAATGAAATTTCAGTCAAAATCCCAGGAGGCTTTTTTTTTTTGTAAGAACTGAAAACCTTATTTTAAACTTTATTTGGAAATACAAAGTACATAAATTACCCAAACAACTTTAAAGGACAACAAAATTGCAAAATTCACACTGCTTAATTTCAAAGCTTACTATAAAGACACAGTAAACAAAACAGTGTGATGCTGACACAGGGTTATACAAACAGAATAGGCAGTCCAGAAATGGACTCACATATCTGTGGTCTATTGATTTTAAGAAAGATGCAAAGATAATTCAGGGGAGGAAAAAAATAGCCTGTCAACAAATGGTGCCAGAAAAATGGGATATCCTATGCAAAAATTAAATTTAATCTATATCTCACACAATGTAAAAAAAAGAAAACTCAAAATAGATTATAGATAATGTGAAATACAAAGCTATAAAAATCTAGTAAAAATCATTGGAGAAAATCTTTGTGACCTTGAGTTAGGCAAAGATATTTAAAATTTGACAGCAAAAGCTTGATGCATAAAAGAAATGCAATTGATAAATTGGACAAAATCAAGAAGAAGAATATATGTCTGTCAAAAGACTCTAATATTGACACATTGAACATGTAAGCCATGAACTGGGAGAAAACATTTGCAAATCACATATCTGAGAAAAGTCTTATACTTTAAATATATAAGGACTCCCAAAACACAATAATAAGAAAACTAACTACCAATCAAAAATAGGCAGAAGATTTTAACAGTCATGTCACCAAAGAAAATACATAGATGGAAAATAAACACATGAAAGATGCTCCATGTCATTAGCCATTAAGGAATTGTACATTATAACAACAGTGAGGTGCTGCTACATGTCTATGAGACAGCTCACATTAAAAAGACTGCCCCTGCTAAGTGTTGGTGAGGACATGGGGGAAGGACACTCACGTGTGGATAGTGAACTCAAACCCATTTGTATCCAGGACTGTGGCCTTCAGCATGATGACCAGGACTCCATCTAAAGACTGAGAGTGGGACATTACCTGTCAAACACCGACAAACCCAAGAGCTGGAGTCTCTCCATAAAGCCACACGGGTGTAAAGAGAGAGGCCCCTTCTCTGCGGTGTCCCCTGAGCTCCAGGGGAGGCCCCTCCTTTGAGGAACAGCACCGCTTTTATTAAGAAAGAAAAGCATCCATTCTTCTTTTTCAAAATGACTTCTCAGCTACATGCCCAAAAGCGTCACATTGCAACAACTGGGAGTGAGGAAATTGCCTAAATTATGGGATTTTAAAAGCCTTAAAACAGTTGGTTTTAGGGAGGTGAAGAGGCAAAGGAGAGTAGTCTATTAAAAGCTACAGGAGAGGGCTGGAGTCTGCTTCCGCAGCATCCCTATGCCAGTGAGAGAGATTGAATTACGATTTATGGTTCATCTGAATGAGATGGAAACCATATGTGCTTAAAATTTCTTGTAGAAATTGCAGGTAAGTGATTTAAAAATCTCCTCTTCTTAAACTGTCCTTGTCTCAAAGAGAAGAGCCCCTGGGATCTACTTCAAGTGGCACGTTTGGTGGGTCTACAGCGAGCCAGGCCCCAGACTAGGAATTTACCATATGAATTCATCATTATCGCAAGCCGGGAAGTTCTACATTTTTGCTGTATTTCATAAATGAGGAATCGGAGGGTCAGAGAACTACAGTGACTTGTCCAAGATTCAAGAGTGAATCCGAAGATTAAACCAACACGTTGCCGTGTGTGTCAGAACTTTCTCCACTCTGCTTTGTTTCTATATCCAGACTGAGTGAAAGAGGTGTGGAAAACGCATTAACCCATTTGGAGGGGAATTTGATACATTCTAATTTGTTCAGAGGGCAAGGAAAAGACTGGAATTGCAGGGTAGGGAGGAAGAACCAGAAAACTCACAGCCTCAACTTAGTTCCTTCCTTCTGACTTTCTCTTCTTTTTCTCTCAGTCCTTTTCTGGAAAGTTTGTTTCCTTCCCCACAGGGATGTAATTCTCATGCCGTGCATGGATTTGAATATTTTAATTTGTTTCCTAAAATAAAATTTGGTTCACATATATGTACTTAATGAATATTATCAAGTAACCTCTTCAAAATGCTCTGTGGCCAGAGTTTATGCGCTATTATGCATGATCAGAAGTTGATTTTTCTAATAAACATCTTCTATTTTTCTCATCATGAAATGTAGTATAAAGTAGTGTTTCTTCATCCCAATTTTATTTCTCCTTTTAAGGCAAGGCATTTTAACTTCCAACAGTTGAGCTTTTCAAAGTGATTTCTTTAAGGATTCTTTTCAAATCTTGTGTGTTACTCTTTCTGATAATAGTAACTCAAAACTTTTCTTATACAGTATTTCAAAGGTTTCATGAATTCAGTTAGAGACATGTTTAGGGAAAATGCAGAGTTTTGAAAGATTATACAATAAGTGAGAGAAGCCAGATACAAAAAAAAGACCATACATTGTGAGATTACCTGTATGTGAAATGTCCAGAACAGACAAATCCACAGAGACACAAAGTAGATTAGTGGCTGCCTAGGGCAGGGGGGAGGGATGTGGAGTGGATTAGAGAGTGATTACTAATGTTTCTTTTAGAATAAAAATGTTCCAAAATTATATTGTGGTTATGGTTGCACAACACTGAGAAGAACTAAAAAGTATTGACTTGTACGGTGTATGCGTTATATCTCAATAATATCATTAAAATATTCAGTGACAAAAAAACAGATTAGCCCTTATAATTTCAGTATTTTGGGATCTACTGGAATTTCTTGAATGAAATCTAATGAGTAAAATCTATTTAATACATTTCCATGGAGATTTGAGTTTTAGATGAGTTTGAGTTAATTTTCTGAAGTTTTTTCCATTTTTACCAAATGTTTCAAAAGCTATGAATTCTTGTTCTTAAACTTATTGTGTGACCTTGAGCAAATTATACAACCTTCACTAGCAAAATAAAGATAATACCACCACCACTCCCCCATCATACATATGTGCCAATGCACACACACTCACACAACCAACACATATTTCTTCCTGGGAAGACTTTTCAGAAAGACAGAAAAAAGAAAAATACTGTTTTTGCATACAACACGCAACGAATGTATGAGACATGTACACACATGTATGCTATAAGAACTAATTAACAATAAAAGAAAACAACAAACAATGTATATTGTAGCTTCTTGAGACTCTTCAGGCCTTAAAGTCTCCCCAGGGATGGTTAGAGTACTCAGGACTTCGCATCGCTCATCCTCTATAAAGGTGGGATCCTGGAAGAGCCAAGATAATAACGGAAAAAAGACAAATATAGGGAGATCCAATGCATGCCATTAAAATCGCCTGAATTAATGTTTCTGCGAGGATTAAGTGTTTATCAACTCCATGCAAGACCACAAGTTTGTTGATCAAGCAAAGTTAAGTTTATTAGATTTATTGCAGAAAAAAAAGATGGAATATCACTTGGTAGAGTCTTAGCTGACTGTGTCAGAATGGAAAGAAAGTGCAGGTTTAAGTGATGCTTTCAAGGAGAAAATTGATTGGGATTGGGTAGTTGGTAATTGATCATTTAGGACAGGTGGCACAATGAAACAAGAGTTTTGGCTGCGTCTTCATATGAACACTGCTGTCTGACAAATGAACTTTTTGCCCAGATTAGGAATATATTGTCCTGATGGAGAGACTTTTGCTCAGATGAGCAAATTGTTTCCCTTGGTGAATTGGTTTACAAGAATTTCTTGAAACAACCATTAAAGTCACATCTAAAATGTCCCTTGATTGAGCACAATTACTGGGAAAACCAAATGATGTGTTAGAAGGCACTGTTACCAAGAGAGTCTGTATGGCACCCAGAGGAAGTAAGAACAAACCTCAGAGTTGTTTTGATTGTGTGAATCAGGTAAATTATGAGAATATTAAAATCAGAAATTAGACTCATAACAAGAAGGACTAGGGATGAAAAGGTATATCACAAACAGGAACATTATAGGCATCGTAGTTGAGAGGGAATAAGTGTCTGTTAACACACAGAACCTTACACAAGCAAAAGGTAGTGAAAATTCCCAGAAAAATAGAGACTAAAACCATGCAGATCCGGCCATCTGGAAAATAGTCAATGGGTCTTGGTTTGAAACTACCCAATTCTTACAATTTTATTCTTCATCTGAAGTTCTTGGGATAAGTTGTCTTCTCCCAAAAATCATCAGATCTGGTACATCCCCGGCAACATTTGCTGTAAAATTTCCTGATGGGAAGGTGGTCCAGGTGATTCAGGATAAAATCTTGTGGCCTTTCGCCTGGGAGACATAACTCCAGAGGTCTCTACTCTGGAGTTTAATTGCTCTGCTAGAGGTCATAAGCAGTAACCCTTCCAACATGGTTCCAAGGCCTGTTCTTTTCTTCTCATCCCTTCAAAAAGACAAAATCTTCAGGTTCTAGGTCTAGTAGAAGCTCCGTTGGAGCATATGGAGAAAAGGCAGCTTGTACTCACTGGCTATGAGACTGAGGCTAATGTACGAACCTTGCAAAGTAATTTACTCTGTCTGCGTGAAGTGAGATGAAGTTGAGAATTGTGGGGATAGCACCTTACGTAGCAGTGAAAGCTCTGACACTTTCACCTGCGGAGAGTTTCTCACACCAGAGGGTGTGGACTCACGGTCATGAGTGCGAACAGTCTTCATCCAGGAAACCTAAGATTTCCAGGTATTTTGGATGGTTTGAACTCTACAGCGCCACTGGATATCTCTATCCAAGGAGGGTGATGAGGTGTCCTAGTGAGTGACAGGTTTTATTAAGAGCTCTTTAATGACAATGCTGGCAACAGTGGGGAGACAGATTTGTTCTCTACATTGGGAACCAACTTAATAACATTTATTTATATATCATGTTTTCCTACCGTCCAAGCCATAGATCTCTGACAAGTAAAAGTTCCAATCAGTTCTGAGGAAAATCAAACAATGACCAGTACATAGTAGAAACTTATATGGCTTAATTGTGTGAAAGCCAAGAAAGAACCCTGAGCCTCAGGATCCGGTGCATTGCCCACTTTCTCAGTTATACTAGTAACATACTGTTTATGAGAAGACACGCTCCAGCATTATGTTCTGCAATTTTAGTAAAATTTCTTCACCCATATTGATGATTAGAGTGGCCAGTCTATCTTTGCTGTAATAGGTCATTTCATGTAAAAATTTTTGCAACCTTTCATGTGAGATCCTCTGGCACCACCAAGTGGCTGACCTAACTGCCCCTCAAGCTGTCCTCGTGTAATTTACTACCGGATTCTTCCAACTGTGGAGCCAAATTTTTGAGTTGTGTTATCATTTGTGATACAATTAGATTCATTTGTCACAATCTGCATTTTGTCTTGGCATTTGGCATACCCTCAAATCCTGATTGATTTTTTTTTTTTTTACTTTGAATGCAGTAAATTTTACTCTGGCTTTTCTATGGCTTTTGGCATTTCAATAGCATTTGACAAATACGTAGAGTCAAAGATCCATCATCCAGTACCATACAGACCAATTCCATCCCTCTAAGCATCTCCCTGTGTGGCTTGTTTGTAATCAACCCCTTCCCAAACCCTGGGAAACCAGTGATGGCTTTTCCATCCCTGTGTTTTTGCCTTTTTCAGGATGTCATAAAAATGGAAAAATATAATATGTAGCCTTTGGGGTCTGGCTTTTTCACTTAACCAAAACAAGTTCAATTCACCCATGTTCCTTGAGAGTGAATTGCTCACTTCTTTTTACTGTGAGTTGTGTTCCACTGTGTAAAGAGACCACGGTTTGTTTATCCATTCTCTGTTGAAGGACAACTGGGCTGTTTCCAATTTGAGGTGTTACAAATAAATTTGATAAAAAACATTTACAAATAGCTTTTTGTAGGAACATACATTTTCCATTCATTTAGGTAAAAATCTAAGAGAGGGATTTCTGGGCCTTATGGCAAGTGTATGTTTATCATTATAAGAAACAGCCCAATTGTCATCCAAGGTGGTCTTACTATTCTTGCATTCCTGACAGCAAAGAATGAGAGTTCTTGTGGCTCTACATCCATACCAGCATTTGGTATTGTCACTTTAAAAAAAAACAAATTAATTTTGGCAATATGTATTGTTGAGAGTGTGTGTGTGTGTGTGTGTGTGTGTGTGTGTGTGTGTTCTGGATCCAGGTCCCTTACTAAATATATAATTTGCAAATAGTTTCTCCAAGTCTGTTGCTTGTCTTTTCATTATGTTCACAGAGTCTTTTGCAAAGTAAAAGTTTGTTTTAACTTTAATGAAGTCAAATTTAGCAAATATTTACTTTGTGGGTCCTACTTTTGGTATTGTATCTATAAACCCATCATCCAAATTAAGGTCACGTAGATTTTCTTTGGTGTTTTCTTCTATAAGTTTTATAGTTTTGTACTTTACATTTAGGTTTATAATTGATTATGAATTAATGTTTGTATATGGGGCAAGGTATGGATCGATGTTCTTTTTACTTTTGCATGTGAATATCCAAGAATTCCAACACCATTAATTGAAAAGACTGTCTTATTCAACTGAAGTGCCTGTGCACCTCTGCCAAAAGTTGCTTGTCAGTACATGCATGAGTCTATTTCTGGACTCTCTCTTGTTGCATAGATCTATTTTCCTATCACAGCACCAATATCACTCTGTATTGATTACTGTAGCTACACAGTAAGTCTTGAAATTGGGTCGAGGGAGTCCTACAACTTTGTTCCTTTACTTGTTTTCCAGAATTATTGTGGTTATTATAGTTTCTCTGTCTTTCTAAGTGAATTTTAGATTCACTTTGTTATCTAAAGAACAGACTTGCTGGAATTTGATTGCGATTACACTGATCAAATCGGGGGGAATTGGGAGGATAAGCATCTCAAAGTACTGAGTCTCCCAGTCCATGAAATAGCATTTTTCTCCATTTAATTAGGTTCTTTTTCTTTCTTTCCTCAATGTTTTGTAGTTTTTGGCATACAGATGCTTCACTTATTTTGTTATATTTATATCTAAGTATTCCATTTGTTTTGGTGATATTGTAAGTGGTACTTTTAAAATTCAAATTCTAAATGTTCATCATTGTACATAGAAATATGTTTAATTTTCATATAAGTTGTTTAATTTATGCGCACAGAGATGTTTATAATATTACTGATTTTAGATGTTTCTTATTTTCTAACACAAGCAATTAATACTCTTAAGTTTCTCTCTAAGCTCTGCTTTAGGTACAGTCTGTGAATTTTCACATGTTGTGCTTTCATTTACCCTAAATTATTCTCAACTTAGTGGGGGACTTCTTTTTTGATTCATGAGTTATTTAGCAGTGTGTTGTTTAGTTTCCATATACTCAGGGATTTTCCAAATACGTTTTTGTTTTTTATTTCCAGTTAACTTTGTTAAGCTCTGAGAAGATATTTTGTATATTTTCTATTATTTCACCATTTTTAGGGTTAGCTTTATGGCCCAGAATATCATCTCTCTCAGTGAATATTTCAAGCTGAGAAAAATGGATTTTGTTGCTGTTGGGTGAGGTCGTCTATAAATATCAGTAATGTCAAGTTGGCTAATAGTGTTTATAGAAAAGCCATAGGAGAAAAGATTAATGAGCTTCTGTTTGGCAAAATTTTCCTAAAGCAGACATAAACAAACACAAATTACAGATGAAACAATCAAAATTATGAACTTTTACCCTTCAAAAGACATCATTAATAATTATATCACAGACTAAGAGAAAATATTCGTAAAACAAATATTTGACAAAGGGGTTTTGTTCTGAATACATAAGTAACTTACAATGCAAAGGTAAGAAAACAAATAATCCAGTACCAATACAGGCAAAGATTTTAAGGGACACTTCAGTAACAACAAAAAGATGCAGAACTGGCAAATGAGCAAGTAGAATGATCCTCAGCAGCATTCGTTATTAGAAAAAAAGCAGATTAAGAACACAAAGAGATCCCACTACTGGTCTGTTTGAATGCCTAATGTTTAAATGGCTGACATATCCAGTGTTGCAAGGATAGATAGCAACGTGAACTCATACATTCCTGGTGGGAATGTAAAACCATTTTGGAAAACAGTCTGGCAAATTCATAAAATATTAAACATACATCTACCATAGGGCTCACTCATTCTACTCCTAGAATTAATATATTTGAACACAAATTTTTGGGTACGAATACTCAAATCACCTTTTATTTGTAATAGCCAAAACTTGGAAATTCTCTAAATGCTCATCAACAGGTGATGAACAAACAAACTGTGCTGTGCTCATGAAACGGAATCCTACCCAGCCATGTAAAGGGACAAGCTACTGACACGTGCGTTGGATGGATGAATGTGAAGTTATGTGGAGTAAAGGAAGCCAAAGTAGGAAAGAGTATACACTTTAATACTCCATGTACATGAAAGTCTAGAAAGTGTAAAAAATTTTACAGCAACCGAACTCTGATCAATGATTGCCTAGAACAGGGATGCTGGAGGAGTGGGCCCTAGGACAGGAGGAACCCTTTGGGTGATGGCACCTAGGGCATCTTGATTGGGATGATGTAGTCATGGGTGTGTACATGTATCAAATAGCATTTTAAATATGTGCAATACCTTGAACAAAATTATACCTCCTTAAAGCTGTAAGGACATAAGGTGAAATAAAGACATTGCAAGTTAAACAAAAGCTGATAAATGTTCTGCCATTGAACTACTTTAGAAAGAAATAGTAAAGGAAGTTCTTCAACATGGAAAAAAACTCAAAATGATCCTAGAGGTTAGCACAGATATTCAGGAAGGAATGAAGAATGACAGAAAGTGTAAATGTAAAAGAATATTAACTGTCTAAACCAATAACTATAATAATGTGGCATGAGTTTTCTAAGGTATGTAGAAGTAAAATCTTACATTACAACATTAGTATAGTAAATGGAGTTAATTGTTGGAAACTTCTTGCATTTTCAGGGAAATATTAAAAGTGATAATTTAAATATTAGTTGCTCAAGGATACATGTTATAATCTCTATGGTAACTGCTAAAATAATAATAATAGAATATTAACTAAAAAGTAATAAAAGAGAAAAATTGATTGATGAAAATAATTGATTTATCTGAAATAAAACAAGAAAGATGGAACAAAGAAACAAAAACAGACGAGAAAGAATCAAATAGTAAGATGGTAGACAAATACAACTATACCAGTGACAATAGTAAACATGGAAAACTGGGGTCCGGCCCCGTGGCTTAGCGGTTAAGTGCTCGAGCTCCACTACTGGCGGCCCGGGTTTGGATCTGGGGAGAAAAGGAGAAAAAAAAAGAGGAGGATTGGCAATAGATGTTAGCTCAGGGCCAGTCTTCCTCAGCAAAAAGAGGAGGATTGGCATGGATGTTAGCTCAGGGCTGATCTTCCTCACCAAAAAAAAAAAAAAAAAATCCCCAATATTAAAAAGAAAAGAAAAACTGAACGAGCCAATTAAAAGATAAGGATTGTATGTATCAAAAAAAAAATGTACCGAACAATATGGCTGTAAAAGAGGAGCCATGGAAATGTTCTCCAAAGGTGGCTGGGGTAGCCCTACCACATGTGAGAGTGGACTGACAATGACAAAAATATTACTCCACTCAAGACAGAGGGGACATTTCATAAGGAAAACAGGAAGACACAAAACTCATCATCTTATGTGCACTGAATAATATCATTAAATATGTATAAGAAAAAACTGACATCACTAAAGGGAGAAGGGGAATATATACAAGCATAGTTGGAGAGATTAACACATTTCTGTCACAAGCTGATAGAATAAATAGACCAAAAAAAAAAAAGGTGTGAAAATCAATTTGAATGCCACAATTAAATTTTTTTAATTGGTATATTATTGGTATTATTGGTATATATATTGGTATGTTGGGCGCCTGGTGCGCCCGGGAACACCATGTAGCAAACATCCACAGGCCTGGAAGTGGAAGCCGGCCATCACTTTATTATTCACACAGCAGACAAGTATTTCTGCTCGTGGGCTTATATTGTTGAAATATTTTATTGACCACATTTTGTGTCACTCATGCTTTTCAGATCTCAGAGGATGCTTGGAGTAGTCTTGATGTTAATGGGACATTTTCGTTCTCAATTCAGGAATTATAGCGCATACTTTTCCCTATATTGTATTTTGCATTATTGGCTTTAATATTGCTACATCATACAGTCATCTGTTAAACTTACTTAGTGTAGAAACTGATGACATATTAGGCTGCCCTTCACTATAATTCTGACCTCAAGGATGCTGATCTTAGATCAGTTTAGAGCGGAGTTTACCTGGTAACTGTTTCCTCTTCTGTTACCAGGCCTCCTAGAGAGAATCTACCAATCTAACTGATGTTTTTCCAATAGCAAATGCTCCAGCAGTTCCCTTTTGTGTGTGTATGTGTATTCATGGATGTGTGTATATACATTCACAGTGTATTACATCCATTGAACTATCCAGACTTGTAAATCTAAGCACTCACTTTGAGTCTCAAATTCACAGGATGACTTACTCAATTAACTGTTAACAGTGAACTGTTTCACTTTTGGAGAAAATATATATCCACACATACATATATCATCTTAATGGTAAAAAAGAATAACAAGCAGATGGAAAAACAAACCAGCACACTCAGACAAACAGACGAGGAACAGAAAGAACACAGAGGTTAGACAGGACCCCGGCAAAGCACACAGTGTATTTGTTGATCCAATACATATATTCATTAAATATTTGGATTATGACATATTCCAATGTCATAATGACCTTTTTCCAACACTGTCTCTCTTCACCTTCAGGATAGAACACATATTAACTTATAAAACACGTCTTGATAAAAACAAAATTAACTAAATCATGTAAAGTATATTCTCCAACTGCATGGAATCAAATTAGATAACAACAGCAGAAAGAAATTCAGGAAATACACATCTAAACATTTCTTCAAAGAAGAAATCTCAAGGAAAATTAGAAAATAATTTGAACTCAATGAAAACAAAAATACAACATTACAACATTTACAAATGCAGCTCAAGTAATGCCTGGATGGAAATCTACAGCTTGAAACAAGTACATTAGAAAGAGATCTCAACTAAATCATCTAAGTTTTTACTGTAAGAATCTAGAAAAGAAGTGTAAAGTAAGCCCAAGGAAAGCAAAATGTGTAAAACAATAAAAATTAGAGAATACATCAGTTAAATAGAAAACAGAAAAACAACAGAGAAAAATCAGTGAAGCCAAAAGTGGGTTCTATGAAGAGAACCACCAAACTGACAAACCTTTAGCTAGACTAACGAAGAAAAAAATAGAGAAGACAAAAATTACCAAAATCAGGAATGAAAAAGGAAACATCACTACCAACCTAACAGAAATCAAAAGAATGGTAAGGACTGACTACGAACAACTTTATGCCAATAGGTCAGATATTTAGATAAAATGAACAAATTCCTAAGAGGCAAATTACCAAAAGTGATTAAAAAACTGGGAAGTCTGAATATGTCTGTGATGAATAAAGAAAATGAATTAATGATGAAAAATGTTTTCACCCACAAAGAAAAGCTTGGGCACAGATGGCTTCACTGGTGAATTTCACTAGTGATCTAAAAAAGAAATAATACCAACGCTTCACAAAACTCTTCCAGAAAGTAGAGGAGGAAGGAACATTTCCCAACTCATTCTATGACACTAGTATTACCCTGATACCAAAACCACACACAAACAGCACAAGAAAGGAAAACTACAGACCAATATCTCTCATAAATACAAATGCAAAAATCCTCAATAAAATACTAGGAAAATGACTCCAGCAACATATAAAAGAGTTGTACACCATGACCAAGTGGAATTTAGCCTAAGACTGCAAGTTTGGTTTAACATCAAAATTTCAATTAATGTAATAAGCCATATTAATAAAGGTCAAAAAGTACATGATCATCTCAATAGATGCAGAAAAAAACACTTGACGAAATCCAACACCCATTCATGGTTTAAATCCTCAACAAACTAGGAAAAGGAGGCAACTTTCTTAATGTGATACAGCATATCTATGATAAACCCACAGTTAACATCATATTTAATGGTGAAAAGCTGAATGCTGTCTCTCGAGGATCTTACCAGCGATACTCAGTCTTACTATTTATATATTTGACCAATAAGACCATGAAGAAGAAGGAGGAGGAGGAAGGGAAGGAGGAGAAGAAGAATGGGAAGAGCGAGGGAGAGGGAGGAAGGGGAAGGGGAGGAAGAAGGAGAAGGGGGAGGGGGAAGAGAAGGAAACAATTGCATTTCTATATACTAGTGAACAATCCAAAAATGAAATTCAAAAAATAATTTTATTCACATTAGTATCAAAAGGAATAAAATACGTAGAAATAAACTTACCCAAAAGTGGAAGACTTTTACACTAGAAACTACAAAATATTGCTGAAATTAATAGAGATCTCATTAAATAGAGATACATTCCATGTTCATAGATTGGAAAAATCAATATACTTAGACAAAAATTATCAAATTGATTCATAGATTCAATTCAATACCTGTAAAAATCCCAGCAGGATTTTTGTAACAATTCACAAGCTGATCCTAAACTTTACATGAAAATGCAAAGACCCAAAATAGTCAAAACTATTTTGAAAAAGAAATTTGGAGGAATTTCACTTCCCATTTTTAAAACTTACTCTAATGCTTCAGTAAATCAAGAGAATGAGTTACTGGGATAAGGATCTCCATATAGAGCAATGGAACACAATTGGCAGTCCACAAATAAACACTAATGCTTATAGTCAATTGATTTTTAGCAAAGGTGCCAACAAAATTCAATTGTTGAAATGGCAAACTTTTCAACAAGTGGTGCAGGGACAATTGGATAAACACATGAAAAAGATGAACTGAGAGCACACCTGAAAATTATCTCAGAACGTATCATTGAACTCAATGTAACAGCTGAAGCCATAAAAATTTTAAAAGAAAACAGGAGAAAAATTTGAAATGGTTATGCAAATATTTCTTAGATACAACACCAAATGCACAGTCGATAAAAGAAAAAAGAACGATAAACTGGAGTTCATCAAAAAGCAAAACTTTTGTACTTCAAAAGACACTACTAACGGAATAAAAAGCCATGGACTAGGCAAAAACATTTGCAAATCTTATTTTTTACAAAGGATTGTATTGAAAATATATAAAGAACAAATCAACAAGAACACTGACTATCCAATTAAAAATTGGGCAAAGATATAAATAGACATTTTACCAAAAGAGATCAAAGAATAAAAAGGATATGAAAAGATGTTCAAAATCATTAGTCACCAAGGAAATAGTAATGACAACTACATTGAGATACCACTGCACATTCATTAGAACGGCTATAACCAAAAAGATCAACAATAGCAAACGTTGGTGAGACATGGGATCCCTCTACATTGTCAGCTGGAATGTATAATGGTCTAGCCATCTTGGAAAACAGTTTCTTAAAAAGTTAAATATAAAGTTATCTTTTGACCCAGTGGTTCAACTCCAAGCCAACTACTCAAAAGACAGAAAAACATGTGTCCACATAAAACTTGCACACAAATGCTCATAGTGGCTTTATCCGTAATAACCACAACGTGGAAACAACTGACATGTTCATCCACTTGTGAATGCGTAAACAATTGGTGATATATCCATACAATGGAATACTGTGCAGTAATAAAAACAAATAAACAACATGCTGCAACATGGTTGAACCTTAAAAGCTTTGTACTAAGTTAATGGAGCTAAATGTAATAGACAGTGTGTCGTATCCTATTTATATGAAATGTCCAGAAAAGGAAAATTTTATAGAGACATAAAGTAGACTGGTGGTGGCCCAGGGCTTTAGGTGGAAATGGGGGTTGACTCTAAGTAGGTACAAGAGATCTTTTGGGGGGATTGGATCGTGGTAATGGTTGTACAACTGTGTACATTTATAAAAATCTTCGAATTGTACACTTAAAAGAGGTGAATTTTATGTAACGTAATTAGACCTCAAAAATCTGTTCAAACAAAAAGCCCAGGTGAAGATTTATGGAAAGAGCCCATTATCTGAATCCCAGGCAACAGAACGTTTGTTTGTCCTTTCTCTCCCTCTTTCTGCCACACCAGCCATTGCCACGGATGATATTCATACAAGAAATAGAATTAAAGTAACACGGGAAACGGGGTTGACTTTCTAGAAAGACAGCTCAGCAGATGTAAGGTGCCTGGAGCAGCGGGACCACACAGAGACACGCGGGCAGGGAGGCCCTGCCGCGCTGCTGCTCCAATGAGCCTGATAAGTGGCTGTGGGTTCCTTCTGCTTTTCTTGGCACGTGTAGGAATGAAATGGGACAACACTGGTTGTTAAACACTTAAGACTCAAAGACACAAACAGATTGAAAGTAAAAGGATGGAAAAGATACGCCATGCAAACAGTGCCCATAAGGGAGACAGAGCAGCTAATTAACATCAGAAGTAATAGACGGTAGAGATTTCACCTTCTAGCTTCCCTAGATGGAAAACATCAAACAAGAATGTTGTTTTCTGAAGACATATCATCCCTGAGATCAATCCAGGCTCATAAAAAGCATTTGATAAACTGAGATAAGAATCCAAACATTAGTGCAGCTTTAAAAGGGGCTGAGGTTGTATTTGTTTACTCCTGGCAATTTTAAGACACTTTGACGTGGGTGTACTAAAAGTTATGCATGCTAATTTTATTTAAAGTTTTACGAAGCCGCGTGATCGTATCATATTGCCCCATCCCCATTAAATATGCCATACTTTATAGTTTTCTGAAATTTATTTTTAAATGCAATGTTTATTCTTCCCCATAAATAACCATACTAAATGGCCTTAGAAAAGTTAATTTTCAAGTGCTAAGCAATAACGTCATGAAAGAGAGCCTCTGGGTAGACCTATGGAAGATCCAGCCTTTCCGAGTGTCAGCATAACACGGAACTGGGACAGAGCCATCAGCCCATTTTACAAAATCATCGCCAAGGCACTTTGTAAGAGCAGCAATATCCTGGTTAAATGCAATTAGTCTGGTCTTGGGTGGCTGGAGGCCTGGGAGCCATCCTGCCCTCCAGGGACAGCAAAGAACCACCACAGCGTCCCTGCATGCCTGGCAGCTCCCAGACCCCGTGCCCTCAGTGTCCCAGGGCAAGGGCAAACAGGGAGGTGTCGTGGAGCTTTTTGCTAACAGCCTCCAACATTGAAAATACTATGAAAACAAAGAACAAAGACAGCTCAACACTTCACTGGAGCATTCTGGCCTTAAATGTAACAACACTGGCAGTTTGCTGGCTGATCCCACAGGGCGGGGAGGAGAAAAGAGTTTGTTTTGAGTCTGTTTTCCTTGATGCGGACCAGTGATTTTAAATTATTTAAACAAGATAAGTATCTCTTAAAGTGTTTTCAGTAGTGCAGTTAAATGTCATCATGCCTTTCCTTATGCAGCAGGGAAAACATGGTTTATGCTCAGAGAGAGGAGCTCCAGGCTGGTCCTCAACTCAATTGTACTGTGTTCATTTTCAAGATCAGGAAAATGCTCACAACAGCACCTATCTACCAGGAAATCTCAGCAACCAGGGTGCTCTCACCCATTTCTTCCCTTCTGTGTGACCACCAGCTGTGTGTCGATGATTCGCTGGGCTATGCACGTCCTCACCCAAGGGCCCTGCCCGCCTCTCCCCATCACCTTTTATAGCTCCCTAGTCCTCTGCTCTCTGCAGGACAAGGACCCATGGTGTGAGTTCTCCTTTCCCACACCTTTTTGCCCAGGACATGCCCCTGGCAGGCATTGCATCCATAATCTCCTCCCTATGCTTGCCCTTCCTCCAAATTCCAGCTCCTGTCTGTCTCCCATCTTCCATACAGTGACCCCTGTGCTCGCTCCCTGACCCCTAACTAGTGGGATGTCCTGGTTCTCAGGAACTGTCTGTCCCAGGGAGGTGGCCCCGTGATGTGGCTGTCAGCAGGGACACAGGGCCACAGCTTCCTGGCTGCCCAGCCCAGCTCTTCTGGATCAGCCTGGTCAGTTAGTTAACCCCTCCAGACCTCTGTAAAAGGGAGAATAATAAAGCCTAGCTCCTGCGCTCGACTTGAGGGTGAAATCAGTTAATAGAGTGCTTAGAATAGTGCCCACCATGCAGCAAGCGCTTTATAGGGAGACTCCAGTAGTAGCCATAATAGTAGTAGGAGTGAGGATGATAGTGGTAGTAGTAATAGTAGAGGTGGTGGTGGTAGTGGTAGTAATAGCAGTAGCAGTAATAATAATAGTAGCTATAGTGGTAGTAGTAGCAGTAATGGTAGTAGTAGAGGTGGTAGGAGTAACAGTAGTAGTAGTGGTAGTGGTTAACAGTAGTAGTAGCACCAGCAGCAGTATTAGTGGTGGTGGTAGTAAAGGCAGCAGTAGTAATGATAATGATAGTAGTGGTGGTGGTAGTAGTAATAGTAGTAGTAGTGGTAGTGGTAACAGTAGTAGTAGCAGCAACAGCAGTGTTAGTGGTGGTGATGGTAACAGCAGCAGTAGTAATGATTATGGTAGTAGTGGTGGTGGTAGCAGTAGTAACAGTAGTAGTAGTGGTAGTGGTAACAGAAGCAGTAGCAGCAGAAGCAGTGTTAGTGGTGGTGGTAGTAATGGCAGCAGTAGTAATGATAACAGCAGTAGTGGTAGTGGTAGTAGTAATAGTAGTAGTAATGGCAATGGTAATAGTAGTAGTAGCAGCAGCAGCACTATTAGTGGTGGTGGTAGTAAAGGCAGCAGTAGTAATGATAATGATAGTAGTGGTGGTGGTAGTAGTAATAGTAGTAGTAGTGGTAGTGGTAACAGTAGTAGTAGCAGCAGCAGCAGTGTTAGTGGTGGTGATGGTAACGGCAGCAGTTAGTAATGATAATGATAGTAGCGGTGGTGGTAGTAGTAATAGTAGTAGTAGTGGTAGTGGTAACAGTAGTAGTAGCAGCAACAGCAGTGTTAGTGGTGGTGATGGTAACAGCAGCAGTAGTAATGGTTATGGTAGTAGTGGTGGTGGTAGTAGTAACAGTAGTAGTAGTGGTAGTGGTAACAGAAGCAGTAGCAGCAGCAGCAGTGTTAGTGGTGGTGGTGGTAACGGCAGCAGTAGTAATGGTTATGGTAGTAGTGGTGGTGGTATTAGTAGTAATAGTAGTAGTAGTGGTGGTGATGGTGTTATTAATGGCAGTAGGACTAACAAGATATTTTCAGCTGCAGGTAACAGAAACAATGACCCAAACATGCTTAAATCAGAAAGAAATTCCCAGCTCATGGGACAAGCAGGCAGCGTCGTTATCGCTCTGGTTCTTCTCCCGTTGGAGGTGGCTGCCAGCAGCACCTGGGGCACCTGTGCCCTTGTCTGTTACACACACGAGAGGGGGAGAGAGAGCACGTGTCCCGTGACCACTCCACTAGTTGGCTGGGCTGCTGGAACAAAGCTCCACAGAGCACGAGTCTAAACAACCAGCGTTTATTCTCTCACAGTCCGGAGGCTGGGAGTCCGGGATCCAGGTGTCGGTGTTCTCCTGAGGCCTCTCTCCTGCTGTGTAGACGGCTGTCTTCTCCCTGTGCCCTCACATGTCGTCCCTCTGTGCACGTCTGTGTCCTCATCTCCTCTTCTTGTGGGGACACCAGTCCTATAGGATTAGGGTGCACTCTAATGACCTCATTTTACCTTAGTTATCTCTGTAAGGCCCCATCTTCAAATACAGTCCCATTCTGAGAGACTGGGAGTTCAGACTCCAACCTACGAATTTTGGGAGACACACTTTAGCCCATAACACCTCCTCATCATCAGCCACTGAGAACGGAATGGGATCCCTAAATAACCAGCTTCCTCTGAGATGGGTGGGATTGAGGGGAGTAGATACTGTAACAAAACCATGGTCATCTTAGGAGGGACAAGGGGATAATGAGGAATATGTGACCAAAAATATTTATTTCCCAAGTTTACATTATTCTATCCTTGATGTATTAATTCTGGCACCTAAAAACCGGGTGTCTGCATCATGGAGTGCGGGCCTAGCCATCACTCACTGTGGGCAGAGACTGACGTCGAGGGTGCCACTTGCAGAATTTTTCATCCCGTCTCCTCTCCCTGGGGTCCTGTGGGAGCTCTGCATGATACGCAGATCCCAGGATCCTGAATCTTCCCTGCTGGAGCTGGGTGCCTGCATTTCCTTAGCCGCTCTGTCTAGTTCTGAGGCTTCCAACACGCCCGCTCTAACCCAAGACCTACAGTGTTGGGGACTGTTTGCTGCTGCCTTACACGCAGCTTGTCTTAACTTTGCAGAAACTGCCAAGATTTCCAGACCCTGGAGGAATCACAGGTCAGCAAGCACATTTCAGCTAGCCAAGTGAGGGAGGGGTGAGAGGGGGGTCCAGAGGGCTCTGGATCAACCAAGGATATCCAAATAGATGGACAGGAGAAGACAGGAAATGAAATTGGAGAAAACAGAAAAAGTGATTTGTGGCCTTCCTTTTAAATTATACTGCAAACTCTTACACATCCATCCTTATAAAACCTGTGCAAGATTCTTGGAGAAAAGATATTTGACAAGTTAATTACAGATTTAAAGTAACTAGTGCTTCACAGAGACATAGTCGAGTATTGCCAGATCAAGGAGTAGAAATCACGTTCTCTGCTGCTCTCCTCTGATGCAGCGTACTCGGTATAACTGGGAAACATAAGAAAGACAAAGAAGAACCTTAAAGAAGACGCTGGAAGATCAGAGAGGGATGAGAACACTCAGGGAAGTGCAGGAGAGAGCTTCAGGCTTTCTGATCTATGTCTTCTCTGCAGGTGTGTGCAGTGACCTCAACACAAAGGACACATACGCTGTCTGCAGATGGCAGTGCCCAGGTGAGGCCAGCTGGTCTGGGGCAGCCTGCAGACACCACACACAGCTGAGTGGGAGGTCGTTCTCTGCCCGTGGGACCCGGCTCGGGCTTCGAGCCCAGCAGGGCGACTGGATCTTTCCCAGTCTCTGTGGCTGACAAGAAACCCACAGCTGCGCTGGTGAAGCAGGACCTCACCTGGTCTCTGTCAGCCTGTCCACTTTCTCCTGTCCTGGGCTTTAACGCAGCTGCCAAGGGGTCATTCCAGCCCAATGTGTGACACGGCACAAGGCTGTGTGGGTCAGCTGGAGACACAAAGTTGACAGGTGAGTTGCTGGAACCCGTATTAAATGGCAGCATCCTTCGCAGATGGCCTTCAGTGTGTGGGCAGTTTCCCCTGAGCCTGTGCAGGCGGCAATGACCCCGCTGGCATCCGCATCGTGCTGTGTTACTTCTCTGAACTCCGCACTTGCGTCTTCTATTTTGTAAAGACGGATAAGAGGGAAGAGAAACAGCTGAAAATTCACGCCGAGTCCAGGCCTCTCTTACCCACCGTGCTAATCTGGGCTGGAACACTTCACACCTTCGGAGAGGGCTTTGTTCCTAACAACTGCTGGGTTTCTTTGCTCTCCACCAAAAGCAGTTCTCACCGGCTTAATTGTTGCTTTGTTATGTTCTATTCCTTGTTAAAATTTAGTGTGAGATGAATGTGAAAAATTTATAAATTACAAATTTTTTAAAAGGAGAGGAGACAATTATTTTGTCAATTTGACCTGGAGATCCCGCTATAACATTCTGCTGCAAATCCTCCCAGCATTCTCTTCATCTTTTCTGTCCTTCTCTCTTCGTTTCTGTTTCCCTCCCTCCATTTCTCTCTTTTTCTTTGCTTGTATTTCTCTCCTTCTCAATCTTTCTATACATGTATATTTACATTTTCCTATAAAGTGGAATATCACTCTACCTTAGGCTGTGTAACTTGCTTGGATTCACTTTTCAAAATGCTGTAAATCTCTCTTCTGTCTCTATGCATTACTTAAGACACCAACATTGTGGAATCTTTACATTTTAGCAAGTCTTTTTGTAACCACACACACTATATTGGAACATTCTGGAGGACAAATATTTATTTAGCTATTTGCCTTTTTTCTTTAAGTTAAATTCATAAGAGAATGAATTATTGACTAAGAGCATTCAATTTTAAAATGTTTTAATATTTATTGCCAGCTGTCCTCTAGGAAAGTTGTAAGAATGGAGCAACGTATATGACTCATCAACATTGACAATAATCTTTACAAAATCTTGGCAGCTTGATAGACAACAAAAACATTTTAATTGCTTTCCCTTCCTTGCTAGTAACGGGTAATTTTTCCTTAACTTTATTGACTGTGTATATTTCTTTTTGTTTGAATTGCCTATTCATGTCCTTCGCTCTTTTTAAAAATTGGAGTGACTATCTTATTCATATTGTTTGATAAACTATTTTGTTCATTAAGAATATTGATTTTATTATATATGTTTGAAATACTTACACTCAATTTATCTTTTAGTTTTAATTTGATTTATCGAGGGATATTTTCCTTTCCATATTACAAAAGTTCTCTTTATTTTGTTTTATTTGACGTTGTCTTTTATTTTTTGAACTTTGGTGCCATGCTTTATCTGTTTCACCCACTCCTAAATTAACGTTTTTGTGGATATTTTCTTCTGTTAGTTTTACATTTTCATTTTAATTGATTTTAAAAGTATTGTATAGACACAAGGTAATATAGATATAGTACATGTAGAACATAAAGTAAACATACCATAAACACCAGTGTACACCCCACTCAGCTGAATAAGAAGAACATTGACATCGACTTTGGAATGGACCATATGCTTCTCCTCCACATCCACCTCCTCTCTTCCCCCCCCCCCCGCCCCCAGCAGATGTGCCTACTGGCCTAAATTTGTATTTATCACTTACTTGCTTTTTCTTTATATTTTTGCCATATATATGTTTAGCATAAATAATATATTATCTGGTGTATTATGTTTTTAGATTTTACGTACGTGGAGCCACACTGCATCACTGTGTTGGAATCATTCTTTAGCAACTTGCTTTTGACTAAACATCATATCCCTGAGATTCTTCCATGCTATCTTTCATTGATGTTTACTGCTTTGGAGTATTTTGTTATGTTAATATACAGCAATTTATATGCCCATTCTTTGGATGCACATTTTTGTTGTTTCCACGCTTTGATTTGCAAAAAGTATTTCCACAATATTGTACATGTCCACTCACACACTTTTGTGCAATAGTTTCTCTGGGTTCCAGACCTTCAAGCGCAATTGCTGCATCAGAGTTTGTGCATGTCTGTAAGGTTACTAGATAAAGCTGCATTGTGTTCTAGAGCAGTTGCTCTCATTTATACTCCCACCCAGGCTGTGCAAGTATTTCTACTGCTCCACATCCTTTTTAACTCTCAGTATTGTGACACATTGTAAGTTGTTGCCAATTTGATGGATCTGAAATGGTATCTCATTGTGGTTTTAATTTTCCTCTCCATGACTATAAGTTATACACATTTTCATATGTTTATTGGACAATCCTGTCTCATCTTCTTTAAATTCATATTGAAATTTTATGCACATTTTGTATTGGCTTGTCTTGCTTTTCATAGGAATAATTTATAAATTATGGATTCCAATCTATGTCTGTAACATGTGTGGCAAATATTTGATCCTATTTTGTGCCTCGTTAATTTACCCCTTTTCCGGTGTCTTTTAGTGAACAGAAGTTACTAATTTCACTGTAATTGAGTATATCAATCTTTTCTCAATGGTTTTTACGTCTTGTTTAATAAACCATTCTGTCTCCTGAGGCCATAAATATGAATTCCAAATTATCTTCTAATAGTGTGTTTTGTCTTTCACTTTTATTGTCCTAACTATTGTTCATGGTGCAAGGGATGGATTCAATTTCACTTTATTTTCCCCAAGGATGGCCAGTTGTTTCCGCACTATTTATGGAAGTCTATGCTTTCCCCTGCTGACTGCAAAGTTAATTCTGTCTTGAATGACACTTCCATAATTCCATGAGTCTGTTTCTGGATATTTTATTCTTTTACGTGAGTAAATGTTTCTTTCCTTATAACAACACTATGCTGGAATACTTTTCTTCACAAAAGTTCTGCACATCTTTGTTGTATTTATTCCCAGGTACTATATTGCTTCTGTGTTTTTTTTAAAACATTACTTTTAGTGACCCTTCATTAATGGCATATGGTGTATAACATTGCACTTGTTGTTCTCTTCTGATTTTCTGTTAAAAAGCATACCAATGGCTTATGAATTATGAGTTTATAGATTCTTTTGGGTTTTATATGTAGACAGTTATGTCATTCTTAATTACAATACCTTAAAATTTTGTTTTCCAATCCTTATATACACACTTAAACACACACTCACACACACACACACACATCTCTGCTGCTTAGGTCACCATAGCAACAAGTGTGGTGCTTAAGTTTTTCAGGAACTGAAAGTCGACTTCTTATCCAATTCTGGCTGGGTAAGACCCCGACTCATCAACTGGGCCTGTGTGGATGGCAGATAGGTGATCCTTTGATTTCAAAGAACTGAAAACTCCACCCACACATCACGGTAACACCGCCATTTTATGAACACGTGTCCTATGAAAAGCCAAGAAGCTTGACTGTGCTTTCACGGATCAGCAATTACCTCACTCCTCCTCTCCTCCAATCGTCTATTCCCTTACTTCAGGCCACCCCACCCCTTTATCCCATAAGTATCTCTAATCCCCATTTTTTGGGGAGGTGGATTTGAGATTGGTTTGCCCATCTCCTTGCTCAGCTGCATTGTGATTAAACCCTTTCTCTTTGCAAACTCGTCATCTCAGTGATTGGTATAATCGTGTGGCAGGCAAAACAAACCTGGTTTGGTAACAATGTCATGACTGAAGCTATAATTTGTCTGTGCTTATATTATTTTCTTACAGTTAATGTCACAGTAAACAACATGAAAAAGACTTATGAAGAAACAGAATTCCAGTCAGCTAGGCTAAGAGAGACAAATGAATAGAATGAGAGGGAGGCAATCATCCAAAATTTGGCAAAGGAATGATTATATCAAGACATAATATTTGTCAAAAAGTTTAATAAACTTTAAAACATTTTGCAAATAAAGTCTGTAAGGGAATCATCAAGTTAGAGAGCATGTGCATAGAAAAGAATGCTAATTTCATGGATATACAATTAATTCCAACAAATTATTTTTAAATTAGTTAAAGCTTCAACCATGTCAGTAACAATGTCTTGAACAATTTACTTCAAGTATTATTTCCTCCAATGTGTATATTATAAATTTTGTGGATATTATTATTTGCAGAGCTCCATCTGATTATCCAGTCTTTTAAAGATCCTACAATATTAGTATGCCTTGCCCCCCAAAAAGAGGGTGAAGATCTTGCTATGAAATGGGTGGTGGGTTGGAATGAAAAGCCCAATCTTCCATATTTGACTGGAATTGGATCACAGTATATCATATCCCATGAAAGCAACTAAAGTCTTGCTCAAGTTTTGTGATATTGTAACTTATAGTAAGATATATATATATAGTCTTCATCCCTGTCCCTGGAACAGAGTTCTTAAACCCTTGGAATTTTCTGCCAAGAGAGTTATTAAAGTGTCTTTTGTTATGTTAATGAGGTGACTTTTGGAAAGCCCCAAAGGATGGGAGTTGCTTGCTGGTGGAGCCAACCATGTCATTAGAGGGTTGTAACTTTCAGTCCTACCCATGACCTCCAGAGAGCAGGGAGAGGGGCTGGAGATTGAGTTCAATTACCAATAGCCAAGGATTTAATTAATCATGGCTATGTAATAAAGCCTCCGTAAACGTTCAAAAGGATGGGTTCAGAGAGCTTCTAGGTTGGTGAACCCGTGGGGATTAGGGGAGAATTGTGCCCAGATAGAGCATAGAAGCTCCACATCATGTCCCCATACCTTGTCCTATGCATCTTTTCCATCTGCCTGTTCCTGAGTATATCCTTTTATAATAAACCAGTAATCTAATAAGTTAAATGTTTCTCTGACATCTATGAGCTTCTCTAGAAAATTAGTCAAACGGAAGGAGGGGCTTGTGGGAACCTCCTATCTATAGCCAGTTGTTCAGAAGTACAGGTGACAACCTGGGCTTGAGATTGGCGTCTGAAGGGAGAGGTTGTCTGGTGGGACTGAGCCCTTAACCTGTGGGATCTGACACTATGTCCAGGTAAACAGTGTCATACTGAGTTGAATTGTAGGACGTCCAGCTGGTGTTGGAGAATTGCTTGATGGTGTGGGGAAAACCTCCATACATTGGAATTGACTGGAGATTTGTTAAGATTAAATCATTAATTAGTTTGAAATGGACTCAAAATATAACAAGAAAAGGAATGAAGAACAGAGTAATAATTTCTACTAGTCACTGAATGTTCACAATATGGTAGGTACTTTCACACATGCCATCTCCTCAAATCCTCACAATAAATGAGATGTATATATTGCCATCCCATCTTTCTCTTTTATTTTAAAATCAATTTTATTGAGGTAGAATTTACATACAGGAAAATGCACTCATTTTATGTATAGAATTTGATGTATTTTGACAAATATATGCATATTATGTAAACACCATTAGAATGAAAATAGACAAAATTTTCATCACCTCAAAAATTTCCCCTGTGCCTCCTCAGTCAATCCTCACTCCACAATCTTGCCCTCAGGAAACCATTGATGCAATGTCTATCACCATAGATTAGAAATGACCTTCCTGGAGTTTCATGTAAATAGAATCATATGGTGTCTACTCTTTTGTGTCTCGCTTCTTTTGATCATCATTATGATTTGGAAATGCATCTATGTTGTTCCTGTATCAAAAGGCCTTTAAGAAAAATTTTTTAAGTAGTATTCCAATGTATGGATATACCATAACTTGTTTATCCATTCAACTGTTGGTGGGCATTGCACTGTTTCCAGTTTTAGCTCTTATAAATAAAGCTTCTATAGACATTTGTATACAAATCTTTGTATGGACACTTTTTATTTCTATTGAATAAAGGTCTAGGAAAATAATTGCTGAATCATATTTTAGGGGTACTTTTAACTTTATAAGAACCTTCCAAGCTGATTTCCAGAGGTTGTAGTAACTTAGATTCCTACCAGAAATAAATGAGAATTCCAGTTGCTTATTATAATCTCACCAACACTTAGTATTATTGTCTTTTTTTTGGTGAGGAAAATTAGCTCTGAGCTAACATCCGTTGCCAATCCTCCTCTTTGAGGAGGAACATTGGTCCTGGGCTAACATCTGTGCCCATCTTCCTCTACTTTATATTGGATGCTGCCACAGCATGGCTTGACAATGGTGTGTCAGTCTGCACCTGGGATCCAAACCTATGAACCCCAGGCTACCATAGTGGAGCGAGTGAACTTAACCGCTACTCCACCGTGCCATGCCCTCTCTTGTCAGTCTTTTTAATACTATCCATTATAGTTGGTGATAGTTGATACGATGTGGCATCTCATTGTGCTTTTATATTTGATTTTTCTGATAAATAATGATGTTGAGTACTGTTTCATGTGCATATTTCCTATTTATATATCTTCTCACGTGAAGTTTTGTTTAAATATTTTCCCTTTTTATGTTGGTTTGTCTTCTTATTCTTGAGTTGTATGACGTCTTTATCTATATTGGATAAAGTCTTTTATATTGATGTAGTAAAAGACAGAAGCAAGATAGTTTAAAGACTCAAGCAGCTTAAAATTGTTTTAAAGGAGGGAAAGATAATTAATATTATTTCAGAATAGACAATAGAAACAATGAAGCAATATATTTCCAAATCACTTTGTGGTTATCTGAGACAGTGGTGTAATGGGAAAAAACACTGGGGCAGGAAACTAAGAATGTAGAATCTAAATTCAAGACAAAGCAATGAGGTATGGTGGGGGTTTTGGGGAAGATGAGAAAGATTTAGAAATAGAGTAACTTAGAATGGAATCCTTGCCACCAGTTTTTGCTTGGGCAAATAACTTTTCTGCATCTCAATGTCTTCCTTTGTAAGATAGGGAGAGTGTCTTTTGGGGGTTAGTATAAGAAATAATGTATGCAAAACACCCAGCATTTAGTGGTCTTTGATAAGTGGTAGCCAAGACTACTCTGACTGTGCCATTAAACTATCTGTGGAAATCGAACAATTTATGATAAAGGTCCTTGCCACTCTAAAATTTCACCATTCTACGGCTGGGATTTATTGAGATGCATAAAGAGTAGGTCAATAAATGATGTTTAGTCACGTGAGCTAAAATTTTCCAGAGGCAACTGACTCAATGCAAGAGAATGACTTGAGGAAGCTCATACTCAAAATCCAGTTCTATTCACCATATTCTTAAATTTCTAAGAGACTTAAGTAACATAATTATACATTCATCTAAATTTTATGCATGCAAAAAGGAGAATGAATCAAATTATGTTTTTCATTAAAAAAAATAAAAAGAGAGACCTAAAATATGTTTCGCCCAGAAATGTCCATCTTGTTGCTATTAAGCCTATTTTCCCTGGTGCTTCTTCTGCAAGGCATTTGCAACCTTTGCTCTTTCTGACTTCTTATTGTGAATTTACTGATGGTTCTGAGGCATGCCTTGTGCTTTGCACATTAATGACTGTTAAACCACCAGAGGGAAATGTAAACTACAGTTTTCCTTACAGGGAAATAATAAACCCTAAAACAAAACCAAACAAAACCCAAAATAACCTGGAAGAAACTCATTTTAGGTGATCAATTTTACTGAACAAAAAGATGAAGCATAGAAAGTCACTGTTTAGGTAAGACCAAAAATTCATAATTCAATGTTAGCATTTGAACTCACACACATCTTCATTATTTAAAGTCAATTCCATACTGAAAGGTGATACGGAAAGTAATGCTGAAGTCTTTGAAACAGAAGATCCCACACCTCTACCAAAACCCCAAAATGCTCTTAGTCATGATTCTTAGGTAAAAGAGTCATTTTGAGCTTCTGTAATGTTACCTTTAAGTTTATTCTCTTCTTCTCCCAGTCTTCAGGGACCTCAGATTAACTTTATTATTTTTAAGAGGATGATATTGCTTAGAAATTTGCACAAGTCTTACCTAATCAAATTATCAAATGCTGCAATACTGATTGGAAGTAAGGCTATCCAGTATGAAACTATTGTTTTGGTGGGGAACCTTTTTATTTATTGAGGTAATATCAGTTTATAACATTTTATAAATTTCAGGTGTACTTCATTATATTTCAATTTCTGTGTAGTTAACATCATATTCACCACCCAAAGACTAATCAACATCCATCATTGTACACATTGTTTACACCAAAACTATTTTTTTTAAGGGGTAAGGTTTTTTTGTCATCAAATTACTCACAATGTAGTTGGGAGAGATAGTACAGAAACATAGGGGATGTTATAGGGCAGTAAAACTTTTCAATGTAAGTCCAAGACGATGCATAATTAAGTGTCAAATGGATCACTTACACCAAAGTTCTGTAAAATAACTGAGACTGAAAAGGCAGCTCAGAAAAAGGAAAATATTAAGTAAACCAAGGAAACTTCTCTGGGTTTCAGATTGTAATCCAGGACTACCCTACACAGTCCCTTATGGTATTCTGGCATTGTATGAAAAACATAACTAAGTTGGCTATTTCAATCCAAGATGGAAAAATTCCAAAAATATGCAAAGCACTAATGTGTCAGCCTTATTTGATTCAAAGGTTTTCACAAAAACTGTCAATAGATACACAGATATTTTCTACAACTTTTCAAATCTATATAGAGCTAGTTGAATGGATGTCTCAGAAGAAGGCTGTGAGTTCTTGGTTTGCTCCAAACTTAATCATTCACATAGTTTAGATCACCTACTTTTTTCATCTGTTTTTTATTTTGTAGGAAACAACAAACACTTCACTGAGAAAAACGAGTAGGACGATGGTCCAGCTGTAAAGCATTTAGTGCACTAAGACTTTCACTGTTCAAGCCACAGAATTTGAAGTTTTTTCCTGCTAAGCCTAATCAATAGTGTGGTTTCATTTCGTTTTAATTGCTCTGATTTTCATTAAGTCCTCTAAGTTCTGGGTGTGTAAGCTTTTAGCATGGTGGCTGAGAAATTCCATAGAATGTTGAGGTTGCTCATGATGCTCCCATCCTAATTCACTTCATAATAACTCAAAAATGTCATTTAACAAAAGGAATAATCAGAACCAGCTGTATAAAATTGTGTGCTTTAATCATCTCATTCAACATTCTGTTGTATGAGAAAAAAAATATGTGTGTATATTAGAATCTTTTCACACTATTTCATCATGCAATCATTAATAATATATTGCACCCAAATCAATAAAGAAATAATTTTTCTTTGAAGATTACAGCATAATGTAAAAGTAAAATTTATATAATACTAAATTCTCAGCAGTTTTCCTATAATATATTGAGTATTGTTTTAAATGATACTCAATGTTTTAAACAATACTAAAAATTTTTTAATCCTAATGGATTAGTAATCTAGATTACTAATCTCTAGACTAGTAATCACAAAATATCATTGAGACAGACTGGCTTCTGGAATTCCAGAGTGAAGACTCAGCCAACTTGATTTCCCTCTAAAATAATTAAAATACTGGCAAAACAAGTAAAATAGCCATTTTGGAATTCTGGCAATTAATCAAAGCAATGGAATGAGCTGAAAATGGTGTATGCAAGAGAACTTTATGAGCTTTGGTAGAACAGTAAGGTTGGTGACACTTTAACTTGGGGCTATTCCCATCTTCCCTTCCTCCCCAGCTCATTGGTGTGGTAGCCAAAAGACAGCAGCTTTGCCGACAATGGAGAGATTTGACTAATTTTGAAATTCCATTAAAAACACTATCCCCAGAACACAGTCAGTATTTTGTATGAACTTTCAACTCCCTGGGAAATTTGTTTTCAGTGTGGTGGCTATTGGATTTGACTCAGAGATCAACTGGGGGTGCTGGTGGCAGAGAACCTAAGCCCAGGACATTACCAAAACAATAGCAAACTGCTGGCAATATCTCAGTGGCCCAAGGATATGAGCTTAGTTGAGGCAAACTGAGAGCTTGGGAGAAAGTTAAAGGAAATCCTGGAGAACTGGATGAACACAGGGAAATTTAAAATGCTCCCATAAATTCCTGGCTATCTAAAAGGCTGTGCATGTCTGCAAGACTGTGTGCATGCCCAGGAAAGACCTGGAAAGGAGACAGCAGAAATCACCACCTCTCGCTGACCTTGAGGCCCTGTGAAAGTAGGAAGTGAAAACTAAGGCTATCTCATGAACTACCTGACATCTGAAAGCCAGCCTTTTCACATTGATACCCCGAGACATACAGGACGCCATATAAGGAAACTTCTGACAACCACTGGTTCACTACTAAATTATATTGACCCAGATGTGACCCCTAGGAAGCAGTGTTTAAAAATAAAATCAGGAACTTTAAAACTACGATGACAAAGAATTCAGTTGCTGTAGGGAATAGAGAATCTACAGAAGTAGTTGAAGAAAGTCAGTAAACAAAAAAGCAGTAACAAGAAAAACAACAAACAAAAATAAACACCAACAAAAACAGCAACAGCAACAAATCTTAGTGGGAGAGCAGGTAGAAAACTCTGATACCAGAATTATTACAATATATTATCTGGTAAACTTTTGGTAAAAAGTTATGAGATATGTAAAAAACAAGAAAGTATGCCACATACAGGAAAAAAAGCAGCCAACAGAAAGTGTTCCTGAGAGGGCCCAGATTTTAGACTAAGTGGGCAAAGACCTTAATCAGTTATAAATATGTCCAAGGAACTGAGAGAAACTATGTCTAAAGAATTAAAGGAAAGCATTACAATGATATCTCTCCAAAAAGAGAATATTAATAAATATATAGAACCCATAAGGAAGAACCAAATAGAAGCTATGTAGTGAGTTGAAAAGTATAATAGCTGAAATTAAAAATCATTAAAAAATTTTAACAATACATTAGAGTTGGTTGAAGAAATAAACAGAGAACTTGAAGACAAGTTAATAAAAAATTATCCAGTCTCAGGAGCAAAAAGAAAATAGAATGAAGAAAAATTAATGGAAACTCAGAGACCTATAAAACAACATCAAGTATACCAACATATGCATCATGGAACTAGCATAAGAAGAGAAAATGAAGAGGCATAAAAAACATGTGAAGGGACAATGGCTGAAATTTTCCCAAATTAGATCAAAAATATTGACATACACATTGAAGGAGCTCAACAAATCCCGAGTAGAATCAACTCAAAAAGATTCACAACTTCATCATAGTAACATTTACAAAAGTCGAAGACAGAAAATGTTTTTTCAGCTTTATTGAGGTATTTTTAACAAATATAAATTGTATATATTTAAATTGTACAATGTGATCATTTAATATAATAAAATTTTGTAGATTGTGAAATCATTACCAGAATCAAGTTAGTTAACATATTCATCACCTCATGTAGTTACCTTTTGTGTGCATGTGTGAGTGGTGAGAATACTTAAGATCTACTCTGTTATCAATTTCAAATATAAAATACAGTATTAACTATAGTCACCATGCTGTACATTAGATTCCCAGAATTTATTGGTCTTGACAAAGAGAAAATCTTGAAGCAGCAAGAGAAAAATGACACATTATGTTCAAGGGATCCTCAACAAGACTGACAGCAGACTTCAGCTGCAATTGAAATCAATTCCTTCAATTGCAATCCTTAGGGCAACCACTAAGAAACAACTCAAAAAATAGTAAAAGAAACAAGGGATTAAAAGAGTACACTGCAAATCTATGTTTAAAACAAAGGAAGACAAGAACAAAGGAATAGAGGAATAAAAAAATGTATAAGACTTATAGAAAATAAATAGCAAAATGACAAATATAAATACACCTAATCCTTAAATTCATTAAATGTAAGTAAATTAAACACCCTATCTAAAGGCAGAGATTGGCAAAATGAATTTTTTAAATGTTCCAACTATATGCTGTCTACAAGAGACACACTTCACAATCAAGACACAAATAGATTGAAATTAAAATGATGGGAAAATATACCATATAAAAGAAAACCAAGAGAGAATTGGAGTGGCTATGTTAACATCAGAAAAATTAGACTTTAACATAAGACTTGTTACTAGACACAAGAGGACATTTTATAATAAGAAGAAAGTCAATTCACCAAGACTATATAATAATTATAAACATATATGCACCTAACAATATAACAATAAAAGACATGAAGTAGAAACTGACTTAACTGAAAGGAGAAATAGACAATTCAACATTAATAATGGAGCCTTCAATATCTCATTTTCAATAACGGGTAGAAAAATTAGGCAGGAGATCAAGAAAGAAGGAAGACTTGAAAAACATTATAAACCAACTAGACCTAAGAGACATCTACAGAACACTCCAACCAACAATAGCAGAATACACATTATTCTCAAGTGAATATGGAACATACTTTAGATAAACCATATTCTAGGCTTTACAGCAATATATCTAAAGGGATGAAATGACACAAAGTCTGTTCTCTGACCAAAATAAATTTAAATAGGAAATCACCAACACAACAAATATGAGAAATTCACAAATATGTGTAATCAATGGGTCAAAGAAGAAGTCACAAGAGGTGTTAGAAAATACTTGGAGATGAATAAAAATGAAAACACAACATACCAAAACTTATGGGATGCAGATACTGTGCTTACAGGAAAATTTAGCACTGTAGATATCTATGTTGAAAAAGACTAATCTCAAATCAATAAATTACATTTCCACCTTGAGATTCTAGGAAAAAAGAGCAAATTAAACTTAAAGCAAGGAGAAAGAAAGACCTAATAAAGAATAGAAATAAAATGAAGAAAATAATAAACAGAAAGACAACACAGAAAATAAACCAAATCAAAAGTTTATTCTTTCCAAATATAAACAAAATTAACTAATCTTTATCTAGGCTGACCAAGAAAAATTAGAGAAGTACAAAATTACTAAAATAGGAAATAAAGAAAGGAATAACACTACTAATCTTACATTTAAAAAAAAAAAAGATGCTAAGGGAATACTATGAAAAATTTATACCAAAATTTAGATAGCTTAGATGAGATTGATAAATTCTAAAAGAAAGCAAAAAATACTGAAACTTACTCAAAGAGGTAGATAATAAGCTAGATAAATACCAACTGAAGAGACTGAATTCATAATCAAAAAACTTCCCACAAAGGAAATCACAGACACAATGACTTCATTGGCAAATTCTACCACAGGTTTAAAAAAGAATTAACATCAATCTTTCACAAAATACACAAAAAAAATATGAGAGGAGGAGATTCTTAACAAGAAAAGAGATTGAAGTAGTAATTTTAAATCTTCCAATCAAGAAAAGTCTAGGTCAAATTAGACTGTAAGAGGATTCTACTGAACATTTAAAAAATAACTGATAACCAACACATTTCTGAAGGAGAAGAATAAAGAGAGGGAACTGACAAGACCCAACTTTAAGATTTACCATAAAGTTACAGTAACAAAGACAGTGTGGTATTAGTAAAAGAATAGACAAATATAGATCAATGGAATCTATATTCCTCAAACAATCGAGAGCCCCAAAATAGACCCACATAAGTATAGTCAACTGATCTTTGACAAAGGAGCAAAGGCAATGCAATGGAGTAAATAGACTTTTCAGTAAATGGTGCTTGAACAACTGGACATCCACAAAAAAACGAATCTAGACACAAATTATATCTTTCACAAAAAATAACTCAAAGTGGATCACAGATCTAAATGTCAAATGCAAAACCATAAAAATCCTAGAAGATAACATAAGAGACAACCTAGATGACTTTGGGAATGTGATGACTTTTTAGATACATGGCCAAAGGCATGATCCATTAAATAAATAATTGATAAGCTAGACTTCTAAAATTAAAAACTTCTGCTCTGTGAAAGACAATGTCAAGAGAATGAGAAGACAAGCCACAAGTTGGGAGAAAATATTTGAAAAAGACACATCTGATGAAGAAATGATATTCAAAGTATGAAAAGAACTCTTGAAACTCAACAATAAGAAGACAACCAAATAAAAAAATGAGCCAAAGATCTTAATAGACATCTCACCAAAGAAGATATACAGATGGAAAATAAACATATGAACAGATATTCCACATCCTATGTATCAGGGAAATGCAAATTAAAACAACAATGAGATACCACTACATATCAATCAGAATGGCCAAAATCTGGAACACTGACAACACCAAATGCTGCTGAGGATGTGGAGCAACAGGAACTCATTTGTTGGTGGTGGGAATTCAAAATGGCATAGCCACTTTGGAAGACATTTTGGCAGTTTCTAACAAAACTAACCATACTCTTACCATAGGATCTAGCCATTGCATTTCTTGGTATTTACCCAAAAGAGTTGAAAACTTAAGTCCACACAAAAAAACCTGCACATGTAGGTTTACAGCAACTTTATTCATAATTGCCAAAACTTGGAAACAACCAAGATGTCCTTCAGTAGGTGAATGGATAAATAAACTTTGGTCCCTCCAGACGGTGGAATATCATTCAGCACTAAAAAGAAATGAGCCATCAAGCCATGAAAAGACATGGATGGATCTTAAATGCATATTACTAAGTGAAAGAAGCCAATCTGAAAAGGCTATATACTGTAAGTTCCAAATATATAACATTCTGGAAAAGGGAAAACTACAGAGATAGTAAAAAGATCAGCGTTGGCCAGGGCTTGAGAGGTGGAGAAATGAATAAACAGAGCACAGAGGATTTTTAGGGCAGTGAAAGTACTGTGTATTATACTATAACAACAGAAACATGTCATTATACATTTGTCCAAACCCATAGAATGTACAGCACCAAGAGGGAACCCCAATGTAAACTATGGGCTTTGGATGATTATGATGTGTCAATGCAGGTTCATTGATTATAACAAATGTACCGTCTCATGAGGAATATTGATAAGGGGGAAGGGCTCTACAGATGTGGGGCAAGGGGTATTTGGGAAATCTCTGTACCTTCCTCTTAATTTTGCTGTGAATCTAAAACTCTTTAAAAAAATAAAAACTAAAAAAAAAGAAAAAGATATCAATTTCTCACAAACTCTTTCAAGAAGTAGGAGAGGAGGGAACACTTTCCAATTCATGCTGTGAGGCCAGCATCATCCCAACATAAAAACCAGAGAAAGAACTTGATGAGTAAAGAAAATTACAGACCAATAACCTTTATAAATATAGTTGTCAACATCCACAATGAAATACTAGCAGATTTATTCCAGCAACATATAAAATGGATTATAAAGCACAACCTAGTTGGATTTATCTCGGGACTATAAGATTTTTCCAACATATTAAAATTACTCAGTGTAGCACACCATGTTAATAGAATAAAGGAAACACTTCTAAGGATCACCTCAATTAACATAGGAAAAGCATTGGATAAAACTCAGTGTGCTTTCATGATAAAAACCCTCAACAAATTAGGAACAGAAGAGAAATTTCTCAACCTGATAAAGGTTCTCTAGGAGAAACTTGCAGCTAACATCTTGCTGAGAAAACTAGACATAAAAGGGAACTTCCTTAACACAAAAAAGAGCAATTATTAAAAACCAGTGAAAGACAGAAGGCTTTTGCCCTAAAGTCAGGAACAAGACGAGAATGTCTGCTCTCACCACTTCTATTCAACTTTGTACCCAAGTTTGCAGCCAGGACAGTTAGGCAGGTAAATGAAATAAAAGGCACCCAGGTTACAAAGGAAGAAGAACAATTCTGTATATTCACAGATGACATGATCTTATATATAGAATATCCTAAGGAATCCACAAAAAAACTGCTAGAGCTAATCAATGAGTTTCACAAGCTCACAGAATATAAGATCAGTTTACAAGAATCAGTTCTATTTCCATACACTAGCACTGAACAACCTGAAAATGAAATTAAGAAAACAATTCCATTTGAAATAGCATTACAAAGAATATATTTAATAAAAGAAGTGTAAGACTTGTAAAGTGAAGATGTCATTGAAAAAAATTAAAGAAGACTTACATAAATAGAAAGACATCTTATGCTTGAAGACAACATTATTAAGATGGGAATATTCCTCAAATTGATCTACAGATTTGATGCAAACATGATCAAAATTTCAAATGCCTTTTTTCACCCCCAGAACTTTGTAATCTGTTCCTAAAGTCCACATGGAAATGCAAGGGATCCAGAATAGCCAAAAATAATTTTGAAAAATAAAAAAGTTGGAGTATTAATATTTCCCAATTTTGTAACCTACTGAAAATCTACAGTAGTCGAGATAGTGTAGTAGTAGTATAAATACAGACATATAGATAAATGGAATATAACTGAGAGTCCAGTAACAAATTCTCACATTTCTGATGAATTGGTTTCTAACAAGGGTGCCAAGAAAATTCAATGGGCAAAGAATCATCTTTGTAACAAATTGTGCTCGGACAACTGAATCACCACATGCAAAAGAATAAATTGAGACTCCTACCTCACACCACCCTAAAATAACTCAAAATGGATCATAGATCTAAGTGTAAAACTAAGGCTACAGAACCGACAGGAGAAAACATGTGAGTAAATCTTCATGACCTTGAGTTACACAATAGTTTCTTAGATTTAGCATCAGAAGCACAAGCGAGAAAAGAAACGATATATAAATTGGATTTCATCAAAATTAAAAAAGTTTGTGCTTCAAGGGACTCCATCAAGAAGGTTAAAAGACAATCCTATTCCACAGAATGGGACAAGATATTCGCAAATCATACTGACAAGATACATGCATTTGAGACATGTAACGAACTCTCAAAACTCCAAAAAAGAAAAAACAAAAGAAAAAGAATCCAATTTTAGAAATGGGTAAATAATTTGAATAGACATTTCTCCAAAGAAAAGATACATATGGCCAACAAGCACACAAAAAGATGTCCTGCATCATTAGTCGTTAGCGAAATACAAATCAAAACCACAATGAGGTATCCCTCCACACCCACTAGGACAGCTGAAATAAAAAAGGCAGACAATAACACGCGTCTGCGAGGATGTGGAGAGTGTGGAACCCTCACTCGCTGCTGATGAGAATGTAAAGCATCACAGCCACTTGGGAAAACAGTGGAGCAGTTCCTCAAAATGCTAAACACAAAGTTACCATATGATTCAGCAATTCCACTCCTAAGTGCATACCCGAGAGAACTGAACACGTACGTTCACACCAAATCTTGGACACGAGTGTTCCTAACAGAATTATTCATAATACCCAGAAAGCGAAAACAACTCAAATGTCCATCAACTGATGAATGGATGATTAAAATGCGATATGCCTGTACAATGGAATATGATTCATCAATAATGAGAAGGTGCTGACATGTGCTACCACATGGGTAAACCTTGAAAAAGTATGTTAAGTGAAAGAAGCCAGTCACAAAAGATCACAGATGGTATGAATTTATATATGTGGAATTTCCAGAATAGAAAAGTCACAGAGACATAGATTATGGGCTACCCGGGAGTGGGGTGAGGTGAGGATACAGCAATGGGGAGTGAATGCTAATGTGTGTAGGGTTTCTTGTTGGGGTGTTGAAAATGTTCCATAATTAGATTGTGGTGATGACTGAACACATCTGTGAATGAGGTAAAAAACACTGAACTGAACACTTGAAATGGGTGGATTTTGTGGTATGTGAAATATATCTTAGTGAAGTTCTAAAAAAATGTGAGAAAAATATTTAGTTGATTTTTTGTTAAGTTATTCCAAACAACACGTTTTTCCTAACACACTGAGATGTTGGAAAGAATAATGTCAAATAATCCTATCAGCCAAACAACATATGTAAACATCAAACAAAACTGAATAAGATATTTTATTTCCCTGTAAATAATAGAATATGTAAGTGGTGACAGAAGGTCACTTAAAAGTTAGTTTAGATATGAGCCATTAAAATTAAAGTTAGGGATTTGCTTAGAGTTATTAACTGATTAGTTAAGAAATCTTTGTAATATCTTCCAAATATCCTGTGATAAAAAGGAGTGTTATAAGAAATACGTTTTTGCTAAATCTACCCTAAAGATAGATATGAATAAATCCACCAATAGGACTTGGTGGATCAATTAATTCTAAAAATTAGGTTTGGGGCTGAAATGCCTCTATCTTCCCCCGCAGCTTGGATCCTTACGGATGCACACAATTCACCTCTGTCTAGCTTCGAGCCCACCTCGCCTTCTCTATTTCTTTCTCTTTTCCTATTATCACCATAAACACAATCAACCATGTCAGAAACCTCTGTCTCCTCCTCTCCCTCGTTCTGCCGTGCAGTCTGTCCAGGAGTCTCGTCTACTCTGCTTCTGCTGCAACCGCTTCATTTCAACCTCTCATTTGATAATTCCGTAACTCCTTTCTCTGCCTCTGGTCTCTCTCCCCTCCAGTGCATATTTATGCTTTAGCCAGAGTTAATTTTCTAAGACAGAGGCCTCAGTGTGCTATTACCTGCTTCAATAACTTTAATGGCTCCAAGTTTCCAATAAAATAAACCACAAAATCTGCATACCAACCCATAACAACAGGCGGTAACCACGGCTGCAGACTCAGATGCCTGGTTTCAGCCCTGTCTCTCTGGGGGCACTCCCGCCAGGATCTTGGGAGAGTTTCCACAGCTCCCTGCCTCTCCCTCCTCCTTTATGCAGCTGGTATAGTAACACCTGAGTGAAGGTTCAAATAAGGTAATGCAAAGTGTCGAACAGACTACCAACAGATCGTCTAAAGCATTAATATGATCATAGTATTTACAGGCTTTCATGGGTGTACCTATTTTCATTCTCATGAATTTCACGTCAGGAAGTGTGTGCTTCATCCACAGGTGAGAACCGATGTTTCTTTTACAGTGCCAGTTTTCAGTACTCAAATTGGGAAAAAGGTGATTAATTGATTAGAGAATATGATTGGCATTCAATATTGATCCAATTTTGTTTGGGCGATTTGTGGTTTAGGCCTGTTGTCCCAAAGTAATGTTCCCTTTTCCATTCTTGAAAGTGCCCTGGTTTGGGCAAAAAGAAAAATATGTAATCGCTCTGGGTAAAAACACAACTGTGGTAGAGAGCTATCAACAATAAGGTCAGAATTCACAGAGTGGCTTTATTTGGGGGACTGGTCATCTGACATCGTCTGGTTCTTCTCTTCTTTCGTTTACCACTGGAGTCTGTGAATTCTTCCACAGGAAATTTTCAAGGTCAAGGTCAAAAATAGCAGAGGAGTCCCAGGCACCTGAACTTCTGGGTTAAAGGGCAAGAGACATTTTTAGAGGGTTTTTTGGGCCATTTTTATCAACAAAATTTTCATTTCGGGGTGCACAAATGCAGCTTCAAGCTACTTAAAACATTAAAATATTTATTGTTAAAATACCTGGAAGTAAAATTGCTTTGTTATTGCCTATCATATATCCTCTAAAGCTAGCCTCTTTTATCTCATTGAAGCTACCATTTTGATAAATTAAGCTTTGTTAGAAACTCAGCTATCCCTTTATAGCAGAACCAATCTGTTCAACCGCTTGCTTTTTCGTCAGAAAACCATGCATTTTATTCCTCATGGTTGAAATAAAATTCTGCATTTTCTCCAATTGTCAAGATCCCAGCCCAGGACAGACGCCACCTCCTCCAGGAAGCCTTTTCTAACCCAGCCTGTCCCTTCTGTGCTGTGTCATCTTCTTGGTCATTCTCTATTGTGCTCTTGTAGCCATTCATTCTTTCTTTCAAAAATGTTTATTAAGTTCTACTATTTGGGTGTGTTTAGTGCTGCTCCCATCTGTTATGCTACTCAATTTTCCAGCACACTGACTGATTACTAGTAGATGAACCACGTATGTTGATTGAATAAATTGACTGTTGGAGGGAGGCGAGAGGAAAGAAAGACTATGATTTGTGATACCAAGAAGTCTGTAACCTAATTGAGGAGTTCAGATCTGGAGTCTAGGACTGACTATTGAAAATGCAAAGCCATTTTCTGTAAGTGCAAAATGTGGGTCTAAGCCTGACGGCCTAGTGGTTAAAGTCTGGCACACTCCGCTTCGGCGGCTCAGGTTCAGTTCCCGGGCGCGGAACCACACCACTCATCTGTCAGTAGCCATGCTGTGGCAGTGGCTCACATAGAAGAACTAGAAGAACTTACAACTAGAGTATACAACTATATACTGGGGCTTTGGGCAGGAAAAAAAGAAGAGAGAGGAAGATTGGCATAGCATGCTAGCTCAGGGGGAATCTTTACCAGCAAAGAAAATAAGTTAAAATATGTAATAAAGGCAGAAGGCCTGGATGTCAAGAGGAGAAGAGGCTCTCAGGGCACACTTCATTGGAAGATGAAATGGAGAAAGGAACAGAGTGGACAGCAGGCTGAGCATGTGGGAAAGCGGTACCCTGAGTACGTCCACGCTGACATGCCCTGTCCGTGCTGCGTCCTCACTGAGATGTCTGAGGGGCTGGCAGGGTAAAATCCAAATCTGTAAGACACCAGGATGTGTGGGATGTACAGGAGGGCTTGGGGGCAGGAGAGGTGAGAGGCGGGCAGAATAATTAGAAATCTCTTAGAACAGTCTAATCTTTGAGGATTGGTTGAAGTTTGCTTTAGGTGATTCGTAAAAGCATAAATTCAAGTGTGTGGATCTACACTTACAGCATAAAATTATTAATAAATGCTATGCATTGAAAACTGTAAAAATCAATGAATTTTAGTTAGCACCTGTTTTAGTACACCAAATCCAAAGATGAAGTCATCAATTGTATGTTTACTGTTGTAAGTCATGTTCATAAAATGGGTTAGCTAGGCAAAGTGGTAATAACATACTGCCTGAGGAAATTAAATTTAGGAATATTTTATAGAAATATTTCAGAGCAGAGTGCAAATACACATACACATTCTTAGAATCTATCTCTATGTCTATCTATATATCCATCTATGTATCATTGATGGATCTATCTATCCACCCACTTAACTATTCATTCATCCACCTAACATCTATCTATCTCTATATTCAGAACGTCATCTCTCATATACGGCCTAAGAACGCTAAAAGAAAGGTCACTTATTTTGAAAAAGCCCCTCAGCCCTCTGAACCTCAGCTCAATTGCATTCATGTTAAGTCACTTGCTGTCACTTGGTGACAAACTGGAGCGCCTTTTCCAAAGGGCGAGTAAGAACTCAGGTGTCATGGGGTCCCAAGGGTGTCACCTGTGTTCACCAGCTGTATGCCTTGGAGAAGCTCGTTGGTTTACAGCCAATTTCACCTGCAGGAAAGCCACAATGTCAAGACAAGTCAAAGGATGATTGCTGGGTTGTGCTTCAAGATAATCTAGTGGAGGATGGGCCAGTGGGTGGGGGTATTAGAGGAAACAAAACTGTCCTCATATCGATAATTGTTACAACCCCGTGCTGGGTACACGGGGGCTCACTGGACTGTTGCCTCCACTTGTACATGTGTTTGGAATTTTTTATAATAATAAGTTTAGACGATGGTGGCAGGGAGAGAGGGAGGTGGGAGACAGAAAGAGAGGGAGAGAGAGAAAGACAGAGAGACAGAGAGAGACAGAGAAGGCAAACTCTGCCAGACTCCTGCAGGCAAAGTGGTAACTTGCACACCTTCACAGAAGGTTAGAGCAGCAGAGAAACATTTATTTTCCAGATTTCATAACAAACGAAGTGTGCATTGTAATTGAGTATGGCTAAAAGTGCTGTTGTGTATGACCCGATATCCTTCTTTGGAGAAGTACAGCGATTTTCACAGGCCATATCTCAGAGCACTTCCACCAGGATGCTGACGGCGTCTGCGCTCTAACAATGATCTGCTGGCTCCGAGATTTACGGAGGCGCCTGCACTGTTACCCGCCCACGGGGTCTCCCTTCTGCGGGTTTGCTCACTCGCCAAACAGCAAACTCAATCACAGTCACGCCTTCGGGGCATTTTCTTTCCACACTATGTCTGCCTTGTTTGTACTTTTTCCCAAATTTGAAACCAAACACTCCACAAATGACATTTCAATATTTGTAGTTTATCCAAAAGCCATCCTCCCCTGTTTCTTCAGCCAAGAATGATGAAAATTAATACCAATGTTAAAAGTTTTAGCATTACACATAAGTGTAAACTCATACAGTCTTATTTAAAATACCACCCTCTTAAAAGAATAATGCCTTCTAGACAGTGCACGTGGCTAATACGTTCAGCCATTTAGGTCACATCATTAATGTGACCAGGCTCCTGCTCACAGAGCTCCATTGGTTTAGCTCCAATCCGTATTTACAGGTAACCACGCCAAAAACAGTACCTGTCTTGTTCTGCTTGAGCCGCCACGACTATACCACCGACCAGGCGGCTTTGACAACAGAATTGACTTCCCCCGGTGCTGGACGCTGGAGGTCTGAGATCCGGGTGTGGGCAGGGCGGGCTTCTCCTGGGGCCTCTCTCCTTGGCTGCAGATGGTCGTCTTCCTGGGTCCTCACACGGTCGTCCCTCTGTGTGCACATCTCTGGGGTCCACGTGTCCAAACTTCCTTTTCTTATAAAAACACAGTTCAGATTGGATTAGGGCCCACTCTAATGGCTCCATTTTAATTTAATCTCCTCATTAAAGGCCCTGTCTCTAATCTGGTCATGTTCTGTGGTACTGGGGGCTAGGACTCCAACATATCACTTCTATGAGGACACACTCCAGGCCGTGACAGTAACTAAGACGTTTGTGAGAAAAGGCCCTGAGGAAGGGCGCGGCTGACTCGACACACGCGGCTTCCGCCAGCTGAGAAGCTCTCAAAGGCCAGACCCTACACTGAACATTAACTCACTGCTGTCTAATCATTAAACTATTTTTCTGAGTAAAAGCATAACAAATGCTCTTTATAGAAAACCAAACACAAGTGAAGAAGAAAATAAAGATGACTCATAAATTCCACTACAGTACTCTGATATAATTCCTATTAATATTTGGTGAATTTCCTTCCTTTAGTTCAATACTATAAATGAGGCTGTACTGCATGACCGTTTTGTATCTAGACATTTTTACTTAATTTCATATTCATAAAAATGTTCCTACAATATTAAAATTTCTTTGTAAACATCAGCTTTAATATTTGCACACTTCCATAACATGAATATGGTATAATTTATATATTATTCTGCTAATGTTGGGCATTTATGTTCTTTAAAAATAGCTTCTATTATAATAATGTTATAATATACACCTTGGTGCACACGTATTTTTCTTCTTTTATCACTATTTCATTTGGATAGCTTCCTAGATGCGGGATTATTAGATCAAACAATATGACTATTTTAAAGGAAATTGGTGCATATTGTCAGATTATTTTCCAGAAAGAGTATATCAATTAAGTTTTCCACTAAAGAAATGGGGAAGTACCTGTCTTGCCAAATGTACGCCAGCTATGAGGAATATAACTTTTTAATTATTTGCGAACTTCATAGGTGAAAACAGTATTAGATTACAATTTTCTGCACATTTTAACATAAATTTATATGTTTTAGCCATTTGAGTTGTTTATTCATGTCCTTTTCTGTGAATGTTTTATTCATGTTGGTGTCAACTTTTAATGCAATCCTACCACTTTTATTGGTTGTTATATATTATTTAAGTATTACCAAGAATCATTTCCAGTTATTGTTTGCAACTTAATTTGTTCTTTATAGTTTAAATATATAATTTCTTTGTTTACAAAATTGAATCCATCATATTTCTCTTACTATTTCTTGAGTTTGTGCTTGGGAAGTTCTAGTACATCTTGATTTAAGATTATTATTCTCCCACACATGTGTCCAGTTCTTAAAAGGTTTTTCCTTTTGATCTTGGTCTGGAATTTATTTTGAAGAGTGGTATTAAATAAATAGTTAATTCTATTTTTGTATAAATAGCCATTTTTTCTCAGCAGGATTTCTTGAGTAATCCTTTCCTGGCTTTTCCAAGTGAAATATAATCATTCCTTTATATATGAGAAACATCTCTGAATATATGAAGAGCTATTCATCTTTCTGTTTATTTGTGTTCTGAATTGTATATGTCTCAAAGTTATTATCATAACTATTATCACAGTTTTGGAATTCTGAGAGACTTGAAGCCAATTTAGATCTATCAACAAGATCATCACTAAGCCCGGGTCACTTCTTGATTATCAGCTTAGTTATTCCACACACCCACTTTCACGGTAATTCTGTGTGTTCTCTTCCTAGTGTGGGCAATTATTTTCACTAGTCATATGACCATAAAGTAAACCTTTCTTCCCCTCCACTTCCTCCACTTCATGGAAATATGGATGAAAGCACTGCCAACGGGCCCAGGCAAAGCACAGACCTCCCAACACCACTGGTCCATCAGATATTTATCGAGTGCCTGCTGTGGGAAGGCAGTGTTTTAGACATGGAGGATCCAGCAGTGAACAAAACAGACCAAAATTTCTGTTCCGTGGACCTTAAAAGAAAGAAGTAAGTAAAACTCGCACAGTGCGGGAGGGAGAAAGACAGAGGTGGAGCTGGCCAACGGCTCAGGAGGGCTGAGTGGGCAAATTTCTCCCGACGTCGTTTTCCGAGACATCAGGATGACAGTTTGAAATAAATGGGCTGTGGTGAATGAGTGTTTATGCAATGGAAATGCAAATGATACAAATCAGGGCTCTTTTTTTCTTTTTTCTTTTTTTTTGAGAGGGAGAGCTGATTCACAGGTGGGCACTGTCGGTGATAAGTAACAAAGAGAAATTGAAGCAGGGAAGGGAGATAAGGTGTGCTGAGGATGGGGCCTGGCATTTCAGTTTTAAATATGGGGCCCAGAAGCCTTCCTGAGGATGTGACGTTGGAGTGACGTCCCACAAGGAATGAGGGAATAAGCCGTGCAGACATCTGCGGGGAGAGGACCCAATAGAGGAAGGACATGTGCAAAAGCCCGGGAGAGGAGAGAGTCTGGCACGTTAAAAGGGGGGAATTGTGGCTGAAACAGAGGAATGGGGGACAGTGGTGGAAAACAAGTCAGAGAGGATGCCTTCAAGGTCATCAGATGACCTTGGGTTTCCACCTGCATGAGGGTGGAAGCTAGTGGAACGTACTGGTTAGTTAGCACCCAAGATGGCACCCTGTGGTCCCACATCCTTGTATTTATTCCCTTTTGTAGGTCCTGCCCTATGGAATTAGGGCTGGCTTGGGCCACCAAAGCAGCAGCATGTGCAAAAGACTTGCAGTTTCCATCACCCAGGTCTTCTGGATCACTCTCTGCAGGAAGCCAGCCACCACGTCAGGAAGACACTCAAGCAGCCCCCTGGAGACGTGCCCGTGGAGAGGAACCAGCTAGCATGTGAATGACCCACCTTGGAAGTGCATCTGCAAACCCCAACCCAGCCTTTGATGACTGCAACCCCAGAGAGACCCTGAGCCTGGACCACCTGAGCATGCTGCTTCCACTCTCCTCACCTCCAGAAGAGGAGAGAGATCATGAATTATTACTCTTGATTTAAGTCACTAAGTTTGGGGTGATTTGATATGCAGCACTACGTAATTAATACAGACAGCATTCAGGGGCGGTGCAGCCAAGTAATCTGTGATATTAGAGTGCAGCTGACATCTGGGAGTGGAGGAAGTAGAGCCCCAGTGAGAAATCCACAAGACAGAATCAGAGCAGCAAGGGCAGGCAGGAAACCAACAGGGGTGAGTGTGAGCTGTGACGACTCCTCCGTCTCCAAAACTTGTTGAGGTGTTGAGGATGGCACTGTAGGAGTCATCACTCAGTCTGTGAACCATTCACACAGTTCTGAGAGATTCCCTTCAGAGGTCACACATGCAGTTGGCCACAAGGACGGTAAGTGACAGTGATTCACTGGGAAGCAGCTTCTTTTCTCCCACACTGTCAATGATTTGAATATTTTACAGAGGTTTTGGGAGGAAATGATGTGCGTCATGGAAGCCCCTCACAAAGCTAGTTAGGTGTAGGGTTTGAATGTGTCTCGTTTTTCCTAGTAACCATTCTTATCTTTTAAAACAAGCTTTCCACAGAATGCTCATAACTTAGTAAAAGCACAGAGGAGTGTTGGTTCCAACAGAAGCAGGTGGATTCGTAAAGCATGCACAAATTTAAGAATGGAAACAGGTTTTGGAATAAAGCATAACTCACTGTGATTTATTAGTTGTTCCATGAAATAAAATGGGGCATAAACTCTCTTATTACTCACCATACCAATTATACAACGCACACGAGCGCATTTCACAGTAACGGGCACTAAGATTAATATACGTCAATTCATTATGATGGGGGAGTGATCGATGCCTTTGGGCCATCTCCTGACTGCAGCACCAACATGGAGCCGCAGACACACAGATCCCCCCCTAACAGGACATTTTCCACACTAAGGACATGGATTTAGGAAAAGGCATTTCTTGTCGTGAGGTTAATATCACATGATCCCTCAATTTTCATTTTTGAAAACATTATTTTAAGAGAAAACTGATAAGAGGCTCTTAGACTCTAGTAAGAGATCAAGTGTGGGCAGCCTCCTCGTTGAACCTACACAAATCCCTGACTTTAACCAGGTGGAGTTAGAGCTGCCCACTGGGACAACTAGAACCATTGAGTGATGAATTACGGCTTCTAGATCCACCTGAGCAGCGGTGGCTGAGGCAGCAGATAAAGACCCAGAACCTGGGCTGTCTGCTTGGGTCAGTGGTTCTCAAACTTGGAGGCCAGTAAAATGATGGACATTTTATAAAAACACAGCTGCTCAGTTCCTGGCCCCCACCCCGATCAAATGAACCAGAACCCCCAAGGGATAAGAAGCAGGCATGTGTACTTTTATTTTGTGGTGAGGAAGACTGGCCCTGAGCTAACATCTGTGCCAATCTTCCTCTATTTTGTATATGGGATGCCACCACAGCATGGCTTGACAAGCGGTGTGTACTTCCGAGCCTGGGATCCGAACCCACGAACCCCAGACGGCCGAAGCAGAGCACGCGAACTTAACCACTATGCCACCAGACCAGCCCCAGGCACATGTACTTTTAAGACTTCACTGAGTCTGATGCACCCTAAAGGTTAAGAATCACAGGCTCAAATGATTCCAGCTCTTGATGGAAATCTTTGAGTTGTACGGATATGGGCCATTTAATTTTGGAAGGAAAAGTATATTCCTAGATCTCAGAGTAAACCTGTTAGCCCAATTCATCTTTCTGTTAGGGTGTTCATGTGCCAGAGGCACTCCCTAACAGGGCAGCATCATAGAGGCACGCCACCAGTCCAAAAAGCCACAGATCAGGGATCCTTAATAGTTCCCTGTCCTCACAAACAGCACTGTGAGTAGCGTCCAGATTCATGGGAAGCTGAGAAATGGTTCCCCCATGAAAGGAAGACAGAGGTGGCTGTCCTTGCCAACCTTGTACACAAAGTGACAAAAATCTGAAAAACAGACATGCAGAAACAGCTGGGAGAATTTAAACTTAAACAATGTCTACAACCATGTTCTGTGTGTTAATTTGCTGATTTTTCTGATCTGCTCTCTAGAGATATCTACTTTATGACATCACCAACGGAAGAAAAAGTTTATTAAAATCAAATGTCCAGGTACTTGAGGAAAGAACAAAAGCTTTGGGGTTGACCAATCTGCAATGGATCCCTTTTGTCCTCGAGCTGGTTATTGAAGCACAAGTGAAGACAATGGTACCTTTCTTTTAGGATTGCTGAGAGGATTAAATTAGATAATACATGTGACATTCCTGGCACATAGTAGTTGGCCAATAAATGTGTGTTTTTCTTTCTCTCTGGGACAATTTTTCAATACGGAAAATAATGAACTGTGCCAACTTACATAAAAGCGATTTCTAATATCTAAGCAGCTCAAGAATTTGCTAGAACATAAGGTTCTCAAGAACAAGGACTAGGTCCCCTTTGTCTGCGTGTTCCTGACAGCCCCCGCTGAGGACAGTCCATGGTGATGGACTAAGGATGCACACACTTATCGATCTGAACTGGACCTGTGTTGTTACATATCGGCATCTGGCATGTCCTACTTTTCCGTAAGACTAACTCAGAAGGGAACAGTTTGGTTATATGCATCCCTAACAGCCTCGGGATTCACACCAGACAATAAGAATTTGGGAAACTTCCACTGCATTTGTTAAGCTGGAAACACCTGGACAGGTCCATCTCTGAATGCCATCCTTACTGCAGATCGCAAGGCGCACGCGAGGATGGAGCGCAGCATCGCAGGACTTTTAGGAGCTCGGTGGAAGTTCTGGGGATTAAACACAGGAAAACTCGCAGGTTTTGAAAGAGGCTTCTGAAATCGAATATCTGTGGTTTCAGCCAGACTACCAGAAGCTGGATACCGTAAGAAGCGGAGTCCCAAGTTACCTTGGGCTCTGGTCTCTGTTGTGTGAGAGAACTGCCTGCTTCTCAAGCAGCCCGGGAAAAAAGTCGGCTTTTGTGGGACTGCTCCCTTGAGATGCCTAGACATGGGTTGTACATGCGTATGTGATATGTATTATTATAAGTAATGTCAACTGTTATGAGATTGATATTGTATCAATTGATTAATCAATATGCTGTATTATTATTCATATAATATTAATCCATAATATAATTAATTATGTAATTAATAGATGTATATAATACATTAATATATAGTATAGTATAGTAGTGTATTGTACACACTATATTAATATACAATACAGTATATTAGTGTGTTTTATAATTATTATAATATATTAATATAATTAATATGCTATATTAATAATTAATTAATATCATATTAATATATTAAACACGATTTTGCTTCATGGCTTCCATATTGTAAATCTCTTTATTTGGAACCATTGTGCCTCTTAGCGACATTCAACTCTTGTCCTTGACTAGATGGGAAACAACCACATGTTACCATTTTAACCAATAATTTCAATAAATAAATAACCTGTTATTGCCAGAGAAATAATAGTTTTGGTGTACCTTTGCTACAAGGGACACTGTCTCCAGTGAACTAACCATGAGAAAGATCCATTTAGAAAGATAGGAAACCATCTAGAATTCATCCTCATATACAACAAACATCAATTTTCATCACATTCCTACAGTCACTTTGTAAAAATAGCTTAGTAAACAGAAAATGTCGTGAGACAGCAGTGCTCACAGGACAGTAATGGTGATTTTTTTATAAACCAATGTCATCATTTTTTGAATGTGTGGTTATGAATATACTGGAAGCAACGTTGGTCTTAGAAGCACGTGGGTTTTGTCCTCACCTGTGCCTCCCCCCACCCCCCCCCACCCCCGCCCCCTGTCCTCCCACACATGAGCTCCTCCTCTCAGACCTTTAGGAGTGCCAAACTGTCCCTGAAAGAGCCTACAGGTGTGTCCGCCGGGTTCTTACTTTCTGCTTGCACCTTCCCCTGAGAAGTCCCGCTGTTGTGCCAGCCAGCATCACCTAATACGAGAAAGAACATGGGCGTGTCAGGTAGGTCGTCGACTCTCATTGTCATAGCTGATGGTGGTCCTGCTAACTCGCCCAAGCGGTGATGAGATTCTTGCAAAGTGGGGTTGGAGTCCTGTCCTCAACCCTGTGCTGCCCCATCACCCAAGCCCTGAAGGGGCTGCCAGAGCCCAGAGTCTCACAGAGTCTCTCCCATAAATAACAATCCCTTGATTATTTGAATTAAACATGGGAACTGAATACCATTATCTACCCTCTTTTCCAGCAGACACTAAAATTGCAGTGACTGATAAAGGAAAATTTATTAATCTGTAAGAACAAAGCTAAGACCTGGAGAGGCCCTCTTGCTGACTTCCGGCTCCTTCTACTTCTGGTCACGTGGACGCCTGAATCCCCTGCCCCTTGGGAGGCACAACACACATCTAATTGCCAGCACACATGGGGGCAAATTCTCTCTCCCTCTGCCACTTAACGCCCTGCCATTCTTCTTGTGGTGGTACCCCACTTTCAGCACCAATTTCTCCAGCAGTCAAGACAATACAGGGTAGGCTGTGGTAGCAAATGTTTATTCCTCTCAGATTTCAGGCTGACAAGGGCTAGCCCACCAAATGGCATCCAAATTGGTGTAGGAGGATGGTGGATTTCCAGAAAGAAGGCTCCAATGAGAAAAACAGAATTAATATATTATTTGATGTGTCCAAGACCTTGAGGAGAGATTATTGAAGAATCTACTGGAACATTTGGATGGATTGGTTACAAGAAAAAGCAGAGAAAATAAAAAATGAAGAAATCATGTTTTCTTCACATATTAGTATTGTGTGGACAAGTTTGTGGCCCCATCATATCCATTTTTATTCATATGCTTTGCAGAATATGTATGTCTCCTAAATGATATATCTAAAATAATTTGTTAAATTTATATAACACCAGTTTAAATGCAATTTTTCAACTTAGTCTCTCCCAGCAAGAGTTAATCTAATCTTCTACTATGCTGTTTGACTACATCTCTATAACACTATCCAATACATTATGCATTTTTATGTTATCTATGACAACAGTCTTTCTAGATGGTAGAGATTGGGTTTATCTGTATATACTAGTTGGCACCCAGCAAAGTATCTTCTACAGAGAAAGTACTCAATAAATGTTTATTAAGTTTAACTTAAATTTGGTAATTCTGTCTAGACAGAATACTTGCTGTAGAAATATTTATTTCCATGTTAGAAAGGGCATTTATTTATATCTGCTGTGCCTTTTGTTCATCTTTCAACCAACCATCTGAGATCGTGGATGCTCCATCAGAAATGTGGACAGATGTGAGCACAGTTTGTTTGGAGAAGGCATCCACAGAGCACCGCAGAGCAGAGAGCTATGTCAGGGTTTTGGTTTGGAAATGCAGACCATTCCAGGAAATACTAAAGGTAGCAGGAAGACCCAGTTACAATGGTGTTGGAATTAATTTTAGGAAAAGTTGGTATAAAGGCACGTGAGTCATGAAATCTTAGAATCAGTGTCAGAAATATAGTCTACCTCTCAGGACGCCATTGTCTCACTTCCCACCATTCTCTCCCAACGTGTGTTTTCTCAATGTGTTCTAATCTCATCGTGTGATTAATCTACGCTTGTCTCATCTCCAGGAACCCTGAGATCAAGGAGAGTTGATTGGTCTGACCATTGAGTTTCTGATTCTTCGCACACTGCCTGGCACATAACAACTACTTTATCAGAGATTTACTGATACAAATTAGCATATGATATCTTTGTCAACATGTTTGTATCCACCTTTCCTGGAAGTCCTAATTCATTTTCCAAATGGAAATTTACTTATGAGTTTTTACTGTGAAGCAGTGTAGAAATGTAGAGGTTGAATTTCAGAAACTCCAGAACCCTAAAAGTTGTCATGCGGTTGTGCTAGAAAAAAAAAATGACTTTTTCCAGTTATATCCATATCATAAATCAAAAGATGCTATTAGTCTTGTTCTGGGAAGTCTGGTACTAATACCAGAGACTAATAGTTTTCTAATTCTAAAACTGGCCATGACCATATCACCACACTCCTTTCTCCGCCTCCTTCAAAACACTGTTGGTTTCTCCAGCATCAGCCTCAAGTACCACCCGAGGCCCCTCCTACACTCCATCTGTGGAAGTGGATTACTGAATTTGCTCAGCACAACAAAGGATTTGGATCTGAAGTCTGGGCATATAACTCATACCAGTTGGCTCCCCTTGTCTTCTATTATTAATAGGAAGTGAATATTTTCAACCTCAACTTGCACATCACTTCATAACATACTGCTTCCTGGATGTAGATAAAGAATAAATCTTCAAAAATGCAGGACAAAATAAATAGTCCTCTATTTTGATCCATATAAGAATCAGTCACTAGGAACTGGCACTGTTCCTAAAACCTGCTTTACTTTTTTCTCTTCTCCAGGGAGAATTGGTGTATAAACTCAAAATCTATCTTAAAATTTATCTACAAATGAAGCTGAAGTGGAAAATTGAGACATTTAGTCAATTATGCATTCCAAAACACTTCCAACTGATATATCAAGGCAAAGCATAGTTTGTGTATGTGTAATTATTGCAATTTGTCATGGTCCGGGAGGATTCCTACCTTTCAATCCTTTTAACCCTTTGAGTTGAATGGATTTAATTCATCTCTATAACCGTAGGCCTGGTTTCACCCAGGAGGACATGAAGACCTTCATGAAGCAGGGTTAAATTGAGCTATTTGTGGCCCCTCCAAGCTCTTAATAATGTCCAAGTGCCTGGGTTCTTGGCAGGTGCTCTCCATTTTCTGGGCTTCTTGACCCATTTCTTAGTCTCTAAGGCTCTGCTTACTCTGATATCTTGGATGATATTCATATCCTTGTAACCTTTACTCATACGCATTCCAGATATGAATCTACGAGCCCAAGTGTGGGGGTGCATTCTGATAAATTACTCACTGTACAGTTCTCCCTTGTAATTTCTATCTCCCATGACCGACCTCCACTCAGACAGCTCGACCTGAAAAGTCCTTTTCCTGAAGCAAGAATTATTGAAACAGCATAAAGAGGAAATTTGTTGTCTTGACATTTGAATTTCAAAAGCTGAGTCCACAAAGTAGGACTTAGAGGAAAAAGAGAAAAGTCAGACCAGTTTTTTTCTGTAACTTGACTTGCTAAAGTTTCCTGAGAATGGGGGAAAGGAGGAAAACCTAGAATAAATAGAATTAACTGCAGACCTGTTTCCCTAAAAAGGGACCTGTGTCCGGCCAGCTCAGCCTGTCACGTCTGGCCATATTCTGCTGGAGGAGCCGGAGTCCTGGACTGATTGGATTCTGGAGACAGAAGCCCCAAGCTCCCACTCCCAATGGACGGCCAAGAGTAGGAGCAGAAGTAGCGTCTGTGAGGAGGACAGGCTGGATCGAGCCTCGCAGTTGTCACAGGGCCAGCGCAGGAGCGGCCGTGTGCCTGAGAGCACAGAAGACACGCGGTGGAGAACGGCCTCCCTGTACTGCTCCCTCGAGGGTCAGCGACTGCTGTCAGTTCCACGTCGGTGATATCATCTTCTTTTTTTGTGCTGTGCGTAGATACATCCAAATCACACTGTGCTAATTAAACTGAAGATGTTTCAAGTTTACAAATCCCAGTGCCTGCCTTCCTCCCAAACCCAGAAGTTAAGTTGGAGCCTAGGATGGAAGTGCATGCCAATGAATTTACAAAAATGAGCGCAATAAGAGAGCAACGTAAAGTCACATGTTTGTGTGCCAGCCACTGCCCTCGGCACTGGGGATGCAAGAGTGAACCAAACGGATGAAGTTCCTGCTCCTGTGGAGCTGCCGTGCCAGTGGAAGCGGTAACGCCCCAAATAAGACAAGTCAATGTTGGCCACTATGTTGAAGGAAAAAATGCACTGTCCCTCTCAGACAACAAATTCTCTTCCCCCAACATAAACTCTTCAAGAAGAGTCTTAAAGAGCAGAATTAATTCCGTGGATTACACCGAGATTAATGATAAAGACCTTTCAGAGCAGTTCCCATGTGGTTGTTCACTGGTGCCATGTGCAGGACGAGGCCCACCCGTACCAGTCAGTCCCTCCAGCCATTTATGCCCAGGAAACAAACCTGTTGGTGCCTTCTCACAGCACATTCTGGCCTCTGGGATTTGGCCGTGTGTTGAACAGTTAGTATATATTATTTTAGAAAGAGTTCCAGCCTGTCATTATTTATATACTTAATACTGTTTGATTCTTAAACCACAGCCCAAATATTGTCTTTTAAAATCTCTGTAAATATCAAGATGTATCCCACAAAAAGTGCCCTGTGTTCTCCCTAAAAACAGTTGCATTGAGAAGTACCTGCCTTGTTTTTTAGAAAAACACTTAAATCATTCCTTGAGGTCCAGCCATCAATGCATTTAGATAGAAAATGCTTTCGGAAGAAACAGTCCTTGTTAAAATGTTTTTTTAAAAAATATGGTGCCTTCGCTAGGTATTTAGAAATTCCTCCTGTGGTGAAGGTATACGAGCCCTTCCAAAAACCATCCTGGGTTAAAATGATTAATTATCCCTAATAGACTCTTTTAGAGCCGTGTTTATTCTGCCACGCACAACACAGCAAGAGCCCAGAAATCGCTTCCAAATCCCAGCTTCTTCCAAGAAAATGGAGGAGAAACTGTGGCTGGCACCCAGGCTGATACTTTCCAGGTCTCTCCCTGTCATCTGTTTGCACGAGAGAGCTCAGACCATCAACACTCCCAATGTCTATACAACTGTCTGTCTGTACTTCACTTGCTTCTGCCACTACGTACATCTCAGAGAGAGAAGCCGTATTCAGACCAGAGCATCATTCCTGTTGGATGGCAAGTACCCATTGCAACGCCAGGGTACCTGGAGTCAAAGATTTGCAGTGCCCAGCTAGTCAGCAGGTGTCCCTGCCAGCGGGGAGCACAGACGATGCTCTGTTTGGTAACCACTGCCTGGGGTTGGCTGGTTGCTGGTTTGCACAGACTTTGGCTTGGCAGCTGCTGTCCTGCTACCTAAATCCTTCAATTCAACCTCAGCTTTCGTTTTTTCTCTGGGCTTGGATGAAACTATCTTTCTCCGGGTAATTCAAGACCCTGGAGGTGTATGTGTGGTGTTATTTTTCTCACTCTTTCACTGCATTCAATTTTCTGGGAAAGGCTCATAAACCAAGATCACAACTAACCCACACAGAAACTTTAAGTCTTTAATTTTACTTTCTGGAGATCCTTTCATTTATCTCACTTTGTTCTAAAACCGCAGGCCTGTGTAGGATGAGCTCTCAGGAGAATGATGCTGTGAGACATATAAGCCTTTCCAGGTGAAAACCGAAGTCATTAAACGCAGAAACTTCTAGAAGTCTATCACTGTGGCCATAATCTTTAATAATGAGGAAAAGAGGAACTTCACCTGGTCTAGTATTTTATTTTTAAGAAGGAGAAATATAAATTTAGGAAAAGAGAAATTTAAGCAGAATTATAAATTTGTTGAGGGAAACAAAAAGGTAAAAAAAAAAGTCTCGTTAAATGAAAAATAAAGTATTAGCTACTGCTAGGTTGGTACCAGTCTACCAAATTTCCATAACTGTATTGTGTTTTATCAGTTTTCCTAGTTAATTTACGAAGACTCGAATCTGATCATAAAAAGGGGTCAAACAAACTTGAATCTGATCAAACAAAGAAGTTTGTTGAAAGGCTTAAGAGTCTTCTCAGGTGACACTGAGTTACAGATCCAAAGCCACATCACACAGCAGAAGCTTCTTCCTACAGTGTCCCAAGTTAAGGTTCATGCCCTCACCAATGTTGTCTCGAAGTACCCCACCTTGGAGCGTCTCTGGTCCTCTGCTTGGTGGGAAACGTTAATCCTACCTTCCTGGGCTGTCAACCATCTCTGTTCCTCCCATGATAATTTAAATTCCTTATGCAAATAGTATGCCCTGTAATTCCAAAGTTTTTAGGATATGTGGAAAGTACACCCTCTAAATGACATTCATAATAAAAATCAACTAAAGCAGTATATCAGGGCTCAGCCAGGCATGGATACCTTTCAAAGTCTTCTATATGATTCTAATGTGCAGCTAGTGTTAAGGAACATGTGTCTTGGGTCTGATTCCATAGCACGTGACAGCGGAAGTTAGGGCATGTGTACATGTACGTGTGTTTGGAGTCAGACCAGAATTCAGACCCTACTTTGTTACTTGTCGTGTGGCTCCTAGCGAATCATGTAAACTATCTGACACTGAAAATTGAGTAAAAAGCAAATATAAAGATTTTCCTCACTGGATCATTGTGAGTGGTAAAAAAAAAAAAAAAAGAAAAGAAAAAATTCACAGATGTAAAGTGCCTAGAGCTGTGAATGACAAACGTTAGAGGCTGCAACCTGCTCTGGGTGGCACTGCCTGTCCCAGTCTTCTAAACCCTCTGCTGTGGCTGCCGCATCTGAGAGCCTCGTCTTCCTTCCTGACCCATGACTCCTGGTCAGAATGTTCTTGCCATCCAGGCTGGTATAAATAATATTTTTTAAAAAATAGTCCTCTGAATAATCATTCTGATTAAACATCTACCTTCTCAGAAAAATTTTGTTTGTAAGGTTGTAAGTTTGTGTTTCTTCCACCCATTCATTTACTTATGCAATTAATATTTATTGAATGTAAACATTTTCTAGATACTTATAGTGAAGGATAAAGTGGGAATAGACAATGAATAACTAAACAAATTTGTAAGTGAAATAATAGCACATTGAAAAAATGTGTAATTAAAAAAATAAACATGGGCCTGAAAGAAAGAATGTAAGAAGAGTCTGCCATAGGTTGAGGAGTGAAGTCCTCATCGAAAAGATAGAACATCTTCACCTAAGCTGAGACCTGAAAGCTAAGATGGCATATAAATTGCTGCATTAAAAAATCACCCAATGCGGCCGGCCTGGTGGCTCAGCGGTTGGGTTCACACATTCCACTTCAGTGGCCTGGGGTTCACCAGTTTGGATCCTGGGCGTGGACCCATTCACTGCCCATCAAGGCATGCTGAGGCAGCATCCCATATAGAGGAGCTACAACTCTACAGCTATGATATACAACTATGTACTGAGGCTTTGGGGAGAAAAAAGAGAAAGATTGGCAACAGATGTTAGCATGGGGCCAATCTTCCTCAAAACAAAAATCACCCCAAAACATAGTGGCTTAAAAAAACAACGCTGATGATCTCACAGCTTCTGCGGTCAGGAATCCCAGTGTGGCTGAGTGGGGCCCTCTGGTTTGGGGTCTCTCACAAAGCTTTAATCAAAACACTGGCTGGGCGGTGGTCGCATCTGAAGGCACCACTGGGGAGGAATCTGATTCTCAGCTCACTTGTGTCTTTGTTCCAGGACTACTGGCCTGAAGCTGCCATGAATTCCTTGCCTGTGGGCCTCTCCCTTTGACAGGTCCCAACAAAGCTGCTGGTTTCATCAGAGGGAGCAAGTGAGAAGAACTATGAACAGCAAGACAGAAGTCACGGATTTGTGTGACCGGATCCCAGAAGTGGCACTCCATCACTTTCACCATCTTCTGTCCATGAGCCGTGAGGCACTAGGTTCACCCACACTCGAGGGAGGGGTGGCAGGCACAGGGGCATGGAGACCAGGAAGCTGGGATCACTTGAAAGCTGCATACAACTACATGGCACCCATGAAATGAAGAGCAGAGGTGGGGGAGGAGCATTCTGAAGCCCTGGCAGGGAAGCATGACAAGTCAGCTTTGAGCATTCAAAGGGTAAAACCTCGCTGGTGGTTGTTTTGGTGATGATGGTTATAGGAAATAGGGGAAATGGCAGAGAACATCTGACTCTGAAGACAAGATCCTTAGCAGAAACCTATTTTCTCCCTTACAATTCCATCTTTTTCTATTTTGGAGAACTGTTTTTGACACATCAGTTCATTACTCTTAAAAGCACCTACTATAAAGCTATAACCCAAGACATGCTAAATATAGTTGATATTTACTTAGCACTTCATAAATTCTTCATCGTTTCATAATTGTTGATTAACTTTGCATTTTTAGAGTTTAAAGAATCATAAAAAGATGTATTTTTATTTGCAGACCCATTAATATTAGTTAGACATTCTGTTTAAACTCCACTTCTTTTCCCTTTAGTGTATGGTTCTATAACATTTAACCCTTTAATAGATGCATGTAACCATCACTGTAATCAGGATACAAAATACAAACTTCACCTTTTAAGTGTTGCTTTAGTCATGGATACACTCAGCTGTAATAAATGTACACAACTATAAAACATGGCTCTTATAAAAGCTTCCACATAAAATGCATTCACCACATTTGAGATAAAACAAGAAAATAGAACTTATGCAATGGATGTATGCTTTAATAATGAAAATTAGATAATCTACAACATTAACTTTTGAAGGCACATTTTCTGGTCTAAAATCATTTAGTGAGCTCTAAATTTTAAAGATATGGAATATTTCAAATAAACGGTGTTAAGTGGTTGACAATAAATATAAGTCAATGCATATCATGAGAGTTTATTTATTGTATTCTTTCTTTTTCTACAAATAGAGAAAATTTTTCTGAATTTGGTCGAGAGAAAAAATCATGTGCTCAATTGAATGAGATGGAGATAGGAAAAAAAAAAAAGCTATCCACAGATTAAAAGCAATGAATCAGAAAGGAAACTGTGGGACGCTGAGCAGAGGCTGAAGGTGGCAACGATGTGGCAGCCTGAGGCGTGAGAGAGGACATGCCAGGTGAGTCTATTTGTTTTATTCCCCTGTTTTGTGACATAATGAGTAGGAGTGGGCTTTGGAATCGTGGAATTCCAGTTTTGAAGCTGGGATGCCCCAGCTATTGGCTTTGTGGACCTAGTAAGGTTGTCTGCTCTCTCTGATGTCCTCAATAATTTTTTTGCTACTGTAACAGCTCCTTCAAAACTTTGTTGTGAGTATAAAATGTGGTTGCAGAAGCCAAGGACCTGCATAGACCTAGCACACAATGCAGGTTCCATTTCACTGGTGGAGGAAAAGGCTGAGGCGCTCCAGTGTCCTCTGAATGCCGACACCATCCTGCCCACAGTGGCCTCTGACCCCATCTGCGACCGCTCTTCCCCTCTGCCACCTCCCTACAGCCACACTGGCTGACTCTTTACTGTTTCTTAAACTGCTGCCTCAGGGATGATCTTTCTGCTCTGAGAGCTCTTGCCCCAGATATCCACATGGTTTGCTGTCCTGTGTCCTTCAGATCTCTGCTCAAATGTCACTTGCGTGGACAGAATGTCCTCGGTGGTGCTCCACTGTCCCACAGACCCTGTGTCCTCCACCTGGCTTTCTTTTTCTCATGGCACATGGCTCGAGGCTCGTGGGCTGGGCATGGCTTAATTCATATAGTCACGTGTGTGTGTGTAGTTTCCAGAATGTGAGTAGAGTGGAAACTCCACAAGGTCTCTGCTTTTTCCCACAGTATATTTTCCATGAACTTGGCCCGAGCTGTAAATTTCTCCCCAGCCATTATAATAGTTATTTTCACATTCTTGCATATAGGACTCAGGAAGAGCACCAGATATGAGTTGAAAGGGTGGAAAACCTGGGGTGTAGAGAAGTTTTTGCACAGACGCAGTCTCCAATGCACTCCAGTTGCTGGTATTCGATCTGACCTGGGAAGTAGAGTTGAGCCTTGGGGAAATAGTTCATCCAGGTGGGGCTGCAGGACCAGGTGAGAGGATGTTGTCCCAGGCCCACAGGCCCAGACAGGTCGCTGAAGCGTATCCCTGAACAACCGCTGCTTACGGCAGGTTGGCACCATTCCTCAGAAGCAGGATGTAAAGAGAGTGAAAGGAAGAAAATGTAAAAGAAGATGCATCATCCTTGATACCCCCAAGCCAGGTCTGTATCTCATCTAAGCTTGATTCCGGGAGAGCCTCATTACTCTTTATTTTTATTTTGACAGAAGCATTTCGTGTGGGAAAATCATATTTTAGATTCACCTCAGCTGAACTTATATTCGTTGAGCACCCAGCATCTCACAGCCTTTCAAATAGTCACATAGGATCCATTTGCCTGCAGAGAAGGCAGACGTGCCTGTTACAGTGAGATCCTGTGTTAACTATCACGTAAGCAACCACAGAAATTACTCAAGGGCTCGGTTAGATCCTGTTGTCATCATTACCTACCCATAAAAAGACTCCCAGAAACCAAACACAGAGTTCAAAAACGTCATTTCAGCTCATGTTGAGTCTACAGAGCATTTTTATATTCTTTAAGATAAAGAAACAGTAATTTAAACTACAATATTTTTGCTGATGTAGATTTTAATCTTGATACCATTATGTTGCAGATGTTTTAGTCTGCACAAAATGCCCTGTCATTTCCCATGAACACTGAAGATGGGTCAAGTTTGTTTGCAAACTGGCTGCTGGCTCATGGACAAAAATGAGCCAGCTGTAACACTTCCATCACGTAATCCTAAATGTGAAAAACTGTGTCCCTCACCATAAGAAGAAATCAAGTGCTATGGGTGCTCTCTAAGTCTTTCAGCAGCGGTTTTCTTCCCAATCTTAAGTAAAGCATGAATCACACGTTGACGACTTCACAGTTGTGACAGGTTTGTAAGTCAACGTTCTTGTGTCTAGTCTGCAAATGGAAACATCATACAAATATTAATGCTTAGAAAATAAAGAACTAAGTTCTTTAAAATGACATTAAAGGGTCTTCAGAATCTGACCTGAATTTACTTTCATGACAGTGTCTCTAACCCCTCCCTTGAGTCTTATCAGAATATTCACCGTTTCCACACAGGCCATAAGCAGCATCTTTGCCTCCATCTATGCTGAGATAGGTTCTGCCACCTACCACAGTCCATCACTGAAATCCCACCCATTTCAAATAAACCCTAATCATTGTCCTCTGGCCCCATTCTCTACCTATGTTTCCATATGACTCTGCTTATGCAATTATCATGATGTTCATCACACTAACTTAAACTGGCTTGCATACTGAAACTCCTGGTGAACCGTAAGCTTCATGAAAATAGGTGTCACATCACAGCCAATTCTTTTTAAATTGACTAAGCCTATTCATGAACCTCCTCTTTGTGTGTCAGGCACTGTGGATGGTACTAAATGTACAACAGTAAAGGGCAGGGTCTCTGGTTTCAGGAAGCCCACACTTTAATAAATATAAGATAGATAGGAAAACAAATACTATAAAGCTGTGATAACATTATGCATATGAGGCATAAAAAATAATCAGCCTCCATTTTCCTAAGGAAGTGAACCCTGAGCTAATATCAAAGTGAACCCTTCTTAAATATCAAAGAGGAATTTTTCAAGCTGAGATATGCCAGAAGGTTGTTGCAGGTGAAGAAAACTTGTGTAACTACATTAAAGCAAAAGTGTACATGCTGAGGCTAGACGAGATGATTAAAGTACAAGAGATACAAATGCTGCATGAGTGACAGATGTAAACTAGGTTGGAAAGGACTTAAGTTTTATTCTGAAAAACCTTGGGAACTTTGTAGAGTTTTAAGTGGGTTAAATATTTTTTGTAGCCATGGGGAGGATGGATTTCAGTAGGACAAGACTACAGACAGAGATCACTCAGGAGGTTGTTGAAAGGACTCAAGAGAGAAGGAATCGGTGTCTGAGCTGCAGTGGGGCATCCAAGAGGAAGATATGGAAGCACACTTGGAGACATATATGAGAAACATAGCAAATACTTGTTGAACAAGTGCACGAGTGAACGAAGGCGAGGATTCTACCTCCAGGATGGCAGCACCAGGAGCTCCATGAACACATTCCTGAGCAAAACAATCATAACTGGTGAAATTATTTTAAAAACTACAATTTAAAGTCTTTGGAAATGTCCCCAAATATACACAGCAAATGCAAGAACATTTGCTTAAGGAAACCTGCTAGATCTCAGTAGGAACAGTGAGAGTGCTTGATACACGAGCCACAGCTCACCATCCCATCTCAGCATGACAGAAACTCCACTCTGCATGTATGTGGCCAGAAAGACAGGGCTCCCAGTCAAGGGCTACAGATCTCCTGGGGGGAGGAGGCCACATACACCAACATACAGAAGGAGAGAAAAGGAAGGAAATACATGAAGAAATAATGTTTGAAAACTTCCCATATTTGATAAAAAATATTAATCTAAATATCCAAGTAGCTCAACAAACTCCAAACAGAATAAATGCAATGCAAAGAGACCCACACTGAGACACATCATAATAAAAAGATGAAGGTCAAGATGAAATGTTGAAAGTAGAAAGAGAAAAATGACTCAGTCTGTACAAGGGACCCCAGATAAGATTAACAGCTGACTTCTCATGAGAAACTGTGGAGTTCAAAAGCCAGTCAGATGATATATTCAAAGAGCTGAAAGAAAGAAAAAAAAATTGTCAACCAAGAATCTTATATCCAGCAAAATCGTCTTTCAAAATGGAAAGTAAAATTAAAATATTCATTCACAGATAAACAAAAACCAAGAGAATTGTTGCTGGCAGACCCACTTGATAAGAAATGTTGTTTAATCTGAGTGCAAGTAATGCCTGGTAGTAACTCAATAAACACAAAGAAACAAGAACCAGTAAAGGGACTTTTGTAAATATAAAAGATAATATAAATGCATATTTCTTCTTTATTCTCTTATCTGATTTAAATTTCAATTGCATGAAACAGCATGTAAATGATTTTATTGTTGGTCCTATAGCATATAGAAATGTAATATATTTGACAATAATAGCACCAAGGAGGTGGGTGGGATCAAAGTTGTAAATAAGGAGGAAGGAAATGACACCAGATGCTAACTTGTATCCAAGGGAATAAATGAAGAGAACCAGAACTGTTAAATTACAAGGTTAATGTAACAAACCCTGCAAATATACATTTGCTCTCCTCTCTTCTCCCAGCTTCTATAAATGATATAAAATTGCATAAAGTAATAATTATAACAATATATTGTTGGGTTTGTAATATACATAAATGTCATACGTATATCAATGATAGCTTGAGAGGGAAAAAGGAGCTAGAGCTACAAAGGAATAACATTTTTATATCTCACTGGTATTAAATTAGTATAGATCTCAAGTAGATTCTGATAAGTTAAGACATATGTGGTGAGCTCCAGAGCCACCACTATGAAAATTAGTCAAGAAATATAGTGAAAAATCATTAAAGAAATTAAAATGTTACAAGAGAACAGTTTAACTTGATGCAAATGAAAGTAGTAATGGAGGAACAAAAATACTATAGACATATATAAAACAAAAGTAAAGTATCAGACATAAACCCAACTCTATCAATAATAACATTAAATGTGAGTGAATTAAATAATCCAATCAAAAAGCAAAGATTGTCAGACTAGATAAAGAAAACAAGACCCACTCTATGCTGTCTACAGGAGACATACTTTGATTTCACAGATAGAAATAGGTTGAATTAAAAGAATGGAAAAAAGATAAATCATTCAAAACCAACCTTAAGAAAGCTGGAATGGTATACTAACAATGGTATACTAGACAAACTAGACTTCAAAACAAAAAAAAGTTACTAGGGATAAAAGGGACATTTTGTAATGATCAAAGAGTTAATCTAGGGGCCGGCCCGGTGGCGCAAGCGGTTAAGTGCACGCGCTCCGCTGCGGCGGCCCAGGGTTCACTGGTTCGGATCCCGGGCGCGCACCGACGCACTGCTTGGCAAGCCATGCTGTGGCGGCGTCCCATATAAAGTGGAGAAAGATGGGCACAGATGTTAGCCCAGGGCCGTCTTCCTCAGCAAAAAAAGAGGAGGATTGGCGGATGTTAGCACAGGGCTGATCTCCTCACAAAAAAAAAAAAAAAAAAGTTAATCTATCACTAAACAATAACAATAATAAACATATGTACCTACAGTAGATAAATTACTGACCTGCTAAAAATAACCATACCATAATTTCCACAACTTGGAAATGTTTTACATTACACAGCCAAGGAGATTTTGCAGGTGTGATTTAGTTAGGGATCTTGAGATAGAGAATATCTCGGATTACCCAATGCAATAACAAGGGTCTTTGTGAGTGAGAAGCAGGAGATTTGGAGTCAGACAGTGAGAGACTGGAAGATGTCATGCCACTGGCTTTGAAGATGGAGGTTGATGCCATGAGAGAAGGAATGCAGGAAGCGTCTATAAACTAGAAAATGTAATGAAACTGATTCTCCCCTAGAGTCTGCAGAAAAAACACAACCCTGCCAGCAACTGGATGTTAGGACTTTTGGTCTCAATAACTAAGATAATATATTTGCATTGTTTTAAAACTCTGAGTTTCTGGTAATGTGTTACAGCAGCAATAGGAAACTAATATAGATTTTGATACCAGAAGTGGAGAACTACTGTAAGAAATACTGGCTTTGAAATTGGGAAGCGGGCAGAGGAAGGAAAAATTTTATAGAACATCATAGAAAAGGGCTAGATTGCTTGAGGAGACGATTAATAGAACTACAGAAGTTAAAGACTCTACTGGTAAGGACTCAGAAGGCAGTGAGTAGCATGGGAGAGGAAGCATATATCACCTTAGAGAATAACTAAATCACCATAAACTGATTTTAGGTGGAAATATGCACATTAGAAATGATCCTGACGAGGGCTCAGAAGGAAGTGAGGAGAATGGTAGCAGAAAACTGTACAGCACTAGAGAATAACTAAATCTTCATAAACAGACTGTAGAAGAAATGTGGACATTCAAAGCATAGCTGGTGAGGGCTCAGGGGGAAATGGGGAACACGTTATTGGAAACTGGAAGAAAGGAAAACCTTGTAATACAGTGGCAGAGAGCTGAGCTGAATTGTGTCCTACAGTTACATGGGAAGCAGACTTGTAGGTGATGAACTTGAGTATTCGCCTTAGGAGATTTCCAAAAAAAGCATGGAGGATGCAGCTGGTTTTCTCTTGCTACTTAGAGTAAAATGTGCAAAAACAAACAAACAAACAAAAAAGATAGATCACTATTTGGCAAAAAGGAACCAGGATTTAATGATTTGGGAAATTTTCAACCCATTCAGATTGCAAAAGACTCTAAAATTTGCAGATTCACAATTAGGAAAGTGTGCTATGGAGAGAATGTCAAGGGTGTGGCTGAACAACGCTCCAATATAGGCCTAAAGCAAGGTTAACACGAAGGAAGCCATATTGTAACTTAGAATAACCTCTAACCAACCCTCCCAGCTGTATATGGTTTAACATACACATAGCCTAGGTGATAAATAGCTACTCTCCAGGAAATATACACACTCTGCAGATTATAATCCTGGCTGATGCATTGTGATACATGACAACTTTGTTCTGTTGAGCTTCTTAGGAATATGGTGACCTCCTCAGAGAAGAACATCTATGCTGCCATCCACCATGATGACAACTGAAAAACCTGGTGTGGCGCCTCTGGTCGCTGATGCCAGACGGTCAACATACCTGAGCCCCTCCTTCATAGCCCACTAGCCCTATATAATGGCTTGAACTGGGTGCTTGTTTAAGATGGTCTTTGGGACATGAGTCCACCATCTTCCAATTTTGCTGGCTAATCTAATAAATCCCTTTCTCGACCACCGACTTATCTTGCAATTGATTGACGTTAGTTTTGTGGTGAGCAGAATGACCCCTTGCTTGGTTACACTTCTGCTAGTGCCTCAAAAGGATGAAAATGTCAGAGTATTCAATTTCACAGACAGGTCTTTGAAGCGATGAAGTGTGTGACTCATGGATCTCGTCATCCATCTCAGCAGAAACTGAAGATAGAGATGGGGTTATCAGGAAAGTTCTGTACAGGAAGGTCTGTATAAAAAAGTGCATTTATGTAACATTCACAGGAGACACACAAGGTCCTCAAAGATGTTACACCTGTGAAAAACTGAGGGCTTGGACTAAAAAGAACAGAGAGAAGATGAATAAAAGAAGGCTCTCAGACTTCCAACATCCACAATCAGAAAAGAGGCTGATAAAACTACTCAGCTGAAACACATGAAGGCAGCCTTTAGGAACTAGAAAAGGCAACAAAATAAATTTTGCTTCAGGACCTCCAGAGGAAACGCAGCCCTGCTGACACTTTAATTTTATGACTTTTGATTTGCAAAACTGTAAGATAGTAAATTAACACTGTTTTAAGGCATTAAGTGTTTGGTAATTTGTAGCAGCAATATAGGAAGCTAATACAGCGTCTACAATGTTGCTCCAAAACACACAAAGCAAAAATTGACAAAACTGAAGGTAGAACTAGACAATTCAACAGTAATAATTGGAAACTTCAATACTTCACTTTAAATATGAACAGAACTACAAGACAGAAGATTAGTAAGGCAGTAGAAATTTTGAACCACACTATAAACCAACAAGATCTAACAGACATCTAAAAAACACTTGACCCAGCAACAGCAGAGTAGACATTCTTCTCAAGTGCACATGGAACATACTCTAGAAGAGACCATATGCTAGGCCATACAACAAGTGTGATGTTGTGATATAATAAGAAATGTATATTTGGTCTTTGTCCTTGGTTCCTGGCACAGAGCTTCTAAAATCTTTGTAATTTCCAAACTGGTAACAGTAACAGGAGCATATTTTGTTATAATATTCCGTTTTTATCCCCAGCTCCTGGTTAGCTCCAGACTGATAAAAGTGAAAGCAGCACCTTTTGTTATTCATACAAAGCCCCTTTCCAGCACCTCTGAGTTTCTGTTAATGAGGTGACTTCTGGAAAGCCCTAAGGATGGGGGCCTGGTTGCCAGGGAAACTAATTATGTGATTAAAGAGTTGGGACTTTCAGGTCCACCCTCAACCTCTGGGGAGGGGAGAGGAGCTGGAGATTGAGTGAATCACCAATGTCCAATGATGTAATGAATTATGGGTATATAATGGAGCCTCAACAAAAACCCTAAATGAAGACATTCAGAGAGCTCCTGGATTGCTAACACATAGAAGTTCTGAGAGGGTGATTTGCCTGCCATGGAAGCTCCATGCCCCTTCCCTCCTTTTCCCTATGCAACTCTTGATCTGGTTACATTCTCAGTAAAAATCCTGTATCATAAACTGGTAAATATAAGTAAGTATTTCCCTGAGTTCTGTGAGCTGTTTCAGCAAATTATTGACCCCAAGAAGGGAGTTGTGGAATCCCCAATTTATAGCCAGTCAGTCAGAAGTACAGGTGACAACCTGGAACTTGTGATTGGCATCTGAAGTCAAGGCAACTGAGCCCTTAACCTATGGAGTCTGTATCAACTCCATGCAGTTACTGTCAAAATTGAGTTAACTTGTAGTACAACCAGTTAGTGTCCTCCAAGAATTGGAGAATTGCTTGGTGTAAAACCCCACACACCTTTGGCTTCAGAAGTGTTGTTGTGAGTAGAGAGAAACAGGAAATTTTCCTTTTTTGTTTTTGGTGTGGATGATTGGCCCTGACCTAACATTTGTTGCCAATCTTCCTCTTTTTGCTTGAGGAAGATTATTGCTGACTAACATCTGTGCTAATCTTCCTCTATTTTGTATATGGGACACCACCACAGTATGGCTTAATGAGCAGTGTGTAGGTCTGCGCCCAGGATGCAAACCCCAGGTGGCCAAAGCAGAGCACGCAAATTAGGCCACCGAGCTGGACCCAAGAAGTTTTCCTTTTAACAAGCCTCAATAAGCTTAAAAGGATTGAAATTATAGAAAGTGTCATCTCCAACAAAAATGGAATTATACTAGAAATCAATCACAAAAGAAAATTTGGAAATTCACAAATATGTGAAAATTAAACAACCTACTCCTAACTGAGCAATGGATCAAAGAAAAAAATCACAGGGGAAATTTAAAATATTTTGAAATAAGTAAAAATGAAGACACAACCTAAAACAACTTATGAGACTCAGCAAAAGCAGTGCACATAGGGAAATTCATAGCTATTCTTAAAAAAGAAAAAGGAGGGGCTGGCCCCGTGGCATAGTGGTTAAGTGTGTGTGCTCTACTGCTGGCGGCCTGGGTTCGGATACTGGGCGTGCACTGATGCACCGCTTGTCAGGCCGTACTGTGGCGGCATCCCATATAAAGTGGGGGAAGATAGGCACAGATGTTAGCCCAGTGCCAGTCTTCCTCAGCAAAAAGAGGAGGATTGGCATGGATTTTTAGCTCAGGGCTAATCTTCCTTACAGAAAAAAAAGAAAAAAGATCTCAAATCAGTAACCTAACCTTCCAACTGGACAAAGTAGACCAAACTAAACCTAAAACATGCAGAGGGAGGAAGTAACAAGTATTAGGATGGAAATAAATGAAATAGAGAATAGAAAAACAATAGAGAAAAATCAGTGAATCCAAAGGTTTGTTCTTCGAAAATATCAGGAAAATCAAGAAACCTGTAGCTAGACTGACCAAGAAAAGAAAAGCCTTAAATTGCTAAAATCATGAATGAAAATGGAAACGGATCTAGAAAACTTACAAGAATAAAAACGATAACAAGAGGATACTATGTACATGTGATATAAGCTAATTAGACCACTCAGATGAAATGACCAAATACCTATAAAGACACAAACTACAAAAACTTATTCAAGAAGAAATAGAAAATTTGAATAATCCTATAACAAGCAAAAAGATTAAATTAGTAATAAAAAAAACTACCTACAAAGAAAAACTCAGGCCTAGATGACATCTACCAAACATTTAAAGAAGAATTAATACCAATTCTTCACAAACTCTTCCAAAAAATAAAAGAGAGAGGACTACTACTCAACTTCTTCCTAAGACCAGTATTATCCTAAAATCAAAACCAGGCAAAGACATCACAAAAAAGAAAACCACAGATCAATATTTCTTATGAATATAGATGCAAAATTTCACAGAAAAAAGTACTAGAAAACTGAATCAGGCAACGTATAAGAAAAATTATATGCCACAACCAAGTGGGATCAATTCTAGGAATGCAAGATTAGTTCAACATCTGAAAATTAATTAATGTCATACATCATACCAATAAAATAGAATAAAAAATAAAAACCACGTTATCATTGCAATAGAGGCAGAAAAAGCATTGGACAAAATCCAACATTCTTTCATGATTAAAAAAAAAAAAACTCAGAAAACTGGGAATAGAAAGAAATGACCTCAGCGTCATAAAAGGCATCCAGGAAAACCCCAGAGCTGACAGCTTCCTTGATGGTGAAAGTGGATGTTTACCCTCTAGGACCAGGAGCAAGACATGGGCGTCTGCTACATCACTCCCATTTTTGTACTAGAGATTACAGCCAGGGTGATCAAACAACACTTTTAGTGGTTTCCTAGGCCTGCAGAGATGGCAGGGGGTGGGGAAGGGAGATGATAGCTAAAGAGTATGGGGTTTCTTTTTGTAGTGAGGAAAATGTTCTAAAATTGACTGTGGTGATGGTCACACAATTCTTTGAGTGTACTAAAAACAATTGAGTCACACACTTTAAATGGGTGAATTGTATGAATTATATCTCAATAAAACTGTTTAAAAGTGCATATGAATCCTCATAGATTTAAATGATAACCTAGCCAAAGCTAAGTCATTTAATGCTATTCATTTAATTCTATTCCCATAAAGGATGTAGATCAAAACACTAAAATAAACAGATGGTTAGATGCACCCCTTGCTAATTACCTCTTAATATGGCAGGCTTCTGTTTCCCTCGCGTTCTGATCTTACATAGTGAGAGGGCACATGTGTGCCTGCTGGGGGTGCGTGGTGGAGGGTACAAGATGATTGGGGATTCGTGTTCCACAGCAAGCCACAGAACAACTGGCCCTGTGGGATGGTGGCAGGCCCAGACACTGGGGCTTGTTTCCTAGGTGTTAGTATTTGTTACAACTTTCAATAAGGTATCTTCTTGTTTTAAGAGCTACTGTCTTCTCACTTAAAGAGGTTTCACAGAAGGACAAAGTGTACAAATGGACACTCTTGCTGTCTGTATGGATTCCACACTCACCAGAATAGGCTGGCTTGGAAAACAGGCCGATGCAGGTTCCTCCATGGCTGCAGAGTTGTCCTGCTGACCCAACTCCTGATGTGCAGACAGCCCGTGGATTGCTAGAAAATGCAGTGACTTCTGCCTCTGATTCCCCTTTTATGGAGGAAGGAAGTGGATAAATCAATCAGTGGATAATCCAGAGGAGACATCCTGTCTCTTATCAATGGGATTTGAGAGATTCCTAAAGCTTTATACCTAAACACAAAAATGTCGGGTAATTGACACTGTTAGATACTGTTGATAGATGAAAAAATTTACTACAATTGTGTGGGGAAGTGGTATTTGCAGTTTCTATTTCCTTTTTCTTCCACTATGGATACCTTCTGTAAAAATAGGAATGGAAGTTTATATGTACAAAAATGTCCATACAACATATGTTTTAATAGGAAAAATAGAGACTGTGTAAACGTTTAACAATAAAAGAATGTCCAAAATATTTATTAACACGTCTCTAGAATATATCACACGTCTCATGTAATTACTCTTTCCCTTCCCTTTAACCTAAATAATTAATGTTCCTTTACTCTCTTTACTTCGCTGATGTTGATTTAACTCTTTTATTATTCTATTATTTCCTCTATAAACTTATTACTTGAAATCATATAGAAGTCTTTGTTTAATTGCACTAATGGTTAAATCCTGAATCCTTAATACAGTCTAATACAAATAATTACTTTTACCACCTCCCCCAAATGCTAATACCTTCAACAGTTTCAATTCTATTTTTAAGCTTCCTGACATTTGTATTACTGTTTTTATGCATTTTATACTACATATATTTTAAACTCCATGAGAGATTTCTAGAATTACTTCACAAAATAAAATTCATTTATATTTATTTATAAATTATAAATTATCCTTTCTTTTCCTCTTCAGTCCTTTCTGCATTCCTGGTTTTCAACCTGGGATTATATTCCTTTTGGTGTGATAACTCACTCCAGTATTTTATCTAATTCAAGGCTACTAACAATGAAAAGTTTCACTGTAAGTTTTTCTAGAACTTCTTTATTTGGGCCACTATTGCTGCTGGGTGTAGAATTCTGGTTTGACGTGAGATTTCATTTAGCATTTTAAAAATGCGGCTCTGTTGATGTCTATCTTATTTTCTTTATGGTTAGAAATCACCAATTGGCCTTTTTCTTGCTTATTTGGCCTCTATAATCCCTAAAATCCTTTACATTAACTTTGGCTTTTAGGCCATAGTTTAGTTCATTAATATTTCCTGTGTAGTCACTCTGCTTAGGGAATGTTGAATTAATTGAATCTGTGGATTGATGTCTTTCATCAACTTGGAACATGCTTGTGTATTTTCACTTCTGATATCAATTCCTCTCCACATTCTCACTACTCCCCTTTTAATCACATCCCATGTGTATGCTAATTCTACCCTGAATTTTCCAATGTCATTGACCCTGTGGTTTTCTTGGAAGATTTGCTCTTGAACAGTCTTCCGTTTTAGTAAACCAGCCTTTTGCTGGAATCAAATCCTTCTTAATTACTTAATTTTTTAATTTCATTTCTAACATAAACACAATATACAGCTTTAATTTTTTAAAAAAGAGCTAGCAGAGCAGTTTGACAATAAGGAGAAAATGATTTCCTTTTGATACAATAAAGCTAAAATAGGTAGGAGAAAATTATAAATTGGATCATATTAAGTTATATGAGGAGCCAGTATTCATTGAAATTCAACAGTAAGACCGAGGGAGCATAAAACCTGAGTATCTTGTTCTTTGTACTGATGTGGACTTCCTTTTGAAACGATAATATTTAGATTTCTTGGGTTAAATAAAAATGTTATAAAATCCAGTTTCATCTGTTTGTATTTACTTTCTTTAACATGTGTTCTGGAAAATTTAAATGACATAGGTCATGTTGTGATATCTCTGTAGGTCTTGGTTGGATAGAGGCATGATGTGATGGTTAATTTTAGGTGTCAACTTGACGAGACTCAGGAGTGCCCAGATAGACTGTGAAGCATTATTTCTGGGTGTGCTTGTGAGGATGTTTCTGGAAGAGATTAGCATTTGACTCCATAGTCTACATAAACAAACCCACCATCACTAGTGTGGGGGGGCATCATCTGATCTGTTGAGGGCTCAATAGAACAAAAAGCAAAGAAAGGCTGAGTCCACTGTCTCTTCCTGACTTGGGATGTCCTTCTTTTCCTGCAGTTGGACATCAGAGGTCCTGGTTGTCAGGCCTTCGGACTTTGACTGAATTATATCACTGGTTTTTCTTGTTCTCCAGCTTGCAGATGGCAGATTGTGGGACTTCTCAACCTCCATAACCTTGCGAGCCAATTCCTACAATAAATCTCCACTTCTATATGTTTATATATATTCTACGGTTCTATTTCTCTAGAGAATCCTGACTAATACACATGGATAACAAAGTGCGTATTAAGTGAACATGGAGGAACTTTCCCAAGGCATAGGAGGCTCCCCCAAGCCCCAGGAGGAAGCAACTCATCCCATCCAGGCAGCAGGCATGAGCATGTTCACACACACACACACACACACAAACCCGAGTAATTTGAAAATGTGCTCAAGCTCAAATTCTCACTCTCTGCCTTATTGTTCATCACAGCAGTGATTTCTACATGGCACGTTATACATCTTTTGCCATTTATTATCTATTTCCTCCCACTAAGACTAAATCACGCAGGCACAGTCAGTCTGTTTAGTTATTTTGTAGATCACAGGTTTTATACCAGAGCTTTGCATGTAGTAAATGCTCTAAAAATAGAATGACCAAATAGTTTTCCCTCCAAACTGGAACATATCAGGGAATGAAAAGGGTAGTGCTAATAATTATGATAAGACAACAGAAGAAATATGTGGTGAAGACAGAAATAGAGGTTTTAAAATTAAGATGAACTAATCACTTTTGCATTTTAAACAGATCATTGTGACTAGAATCTCATGATTAGATTACGAGGAGAAAGGATTTGGAATCTTAAGCTACTCTTGTTAATTTATTGCAGTGTACCACTCTAAATGTGGTATCTTTGCACAAGAGTAGTTAAGTCGAGGGGCCAGCCCCGTGGCTTAGCGGTTAGGTGCTGGCACTCTGCTGCTGGTGGCTGGGGTTCGGATCCTGGGTGCACACCAATGTACCGCTCTTCTGGCCATGCTGAGGCCGTGTCCCACATACAGCAACTAGAAGGTTGTGCAACTATGACATACAACTATCTGCTGGGGCTTTGAGGAAAAAAACGAGGAGGAGTGGCAATAGATGTCAGCTCAGAGCCGGTCTTCCTCAGCAAAAAGAGGAGGATTAGCATGGATGATAGCTCAGGGATGATCTTTTTCGGAAAAAATAAAAAAACAGTAGTTACGTGGATGGATTTAAAATATTTCATGAAGAAATGTTTTAGTGTTTGAATTTTACATGTATATAAATATAAAATATATATTGTACACATAACATATGTGAGCCCTTTTTGTGTACAAAGCCATATGTGAACACTATAGTGGGAAAGGTTGGAAAATCCATATTAATCTTGTCTTTATGGAATATCTAATTTAGTGAGAAAGAATTAAATCCTGAAAGAAATAGATAACAATGCACATATAACTAAAATAGAAACAAAATCAACAAAGAGGTAAAATGGGGTTTTGTAATTTAGGTTACTAGAGTAGGAGACATCCCTGTGTGGAAATGATATTTTGTATGAGATCTGAAAGGTGATTAGAAATAAATTAGAAGTGGATAACCTATAGGTAGCTTCAGAAGGGTGCATGGATGGTTCATTGATTGGTGAGTTTGGGGTGGCAGGCTGTGCAGAGTGACACCCAGGGGTAGACAGCTTATTACCACAAATAAGTGAGTTTGGGGACACTGAGAGAGAAGCAAATTATTTGAGGATGTGATTTGTTGAAGTTGGGACCTGGTCATTGTGAGTTGAGTCATCACTGATGTGGTGAGTGGGCAGGTAGATAAATGGGTCTGGGGGTCAGAGTTAGGTCTCTGTTGATTATTTGGACATGTTTGGCTCATTAGTGGTATTTGAAGCCAGGGAAATGTATGGGGTTGCCCAAAAAGGAGGGTGCAGATGGGGAACAGGTGTCAGAGCAGGGCTCACTTCCGGGAATCATCCATCATTGTGGGGTGGTCATAAAGGTAAGCAAGGATGTTGCTCAGGAAGTTTAGACAGGCAAGAACAGGACAGTGTAGGGTGGTGGATCCCAAGGACAAATCAGCTTTTAAAAGGACATTGCTGTCCGCAATGTCACCTGCTACTGCAGAGCATGTCAGACAAATCATGAAAAGTCCCCAGCTGATTAGAAAGAGACACGGCTTGTGAGGTTAGCAAGAGAAGCATCCACAGAATGGGGATGGGATTGGGTGGGCACTGTGGAAACAGAGGCATTGGGATATATGTGAACTTTTCGCAATGTATGTCTGGCAGGAAGAGGAAAGTAGGGGCGTGGAGGGTGAGGACTATTAGGAATTCTGGATGAGAGATTCGTTTGTAGATGGTAGAGATTTGTGCATATTTGAAACTTGAGGGATGATTCCAGTAGGGAAGTTATGGAAAGCACAACAAATATTGAGGGCATAATGTCATTGAAATGGAAGGATAAGATAAAAATCAGAGTGGTTTCAGCCAAAAAATCAATTTCTTTGGATATAACAACAGAAAGGGTGTGATAAATGAATTCCTTATGAGGAATATTTGTAGATCTGATGACTAGAGAGTGAAATAGTTCTTGTCTGGCGGTTTACAATTTATCTGTGAAATATGGAAGATGTCGGAATATAGAGATTTATGGAACTCAAGAAATGGAAAGAATTGAGCAGGGTATTCAGGAAACATTAGAGCATGCATATAAGTCCATTGGTTGCTGTTGATTCTCTGTTGGGATCCACAGGTTTCTGGTGCATTCTCTCTTCAGTGCAAGTGTCAACATGGCATGGCAGGTATTTGAAATCATCTTAAGTGTGCAGGGTGGATATGATGGCAATAAGGAATCTTGGAGTATGGTCAGTGGATGACTGAAATGATGCACTGTGAATCTGAGGTTACTAGAAAGGAGTATGAGAAGAAAAAAAAGAGTGGCTTGTGAAGATATTCCTACTGGAGTAATCTAGTTTATTGAAGAATGATTATTTGGAGTGGATTTATTTGTGTAAAAACTGGAAATGTGGACATTTGTGGTGGGAATATGGTGTTTGTGAATTACTGATTTGTGAGCAGGAGAATTTTGGGTGAAGATAGGATCGGGGTGTGGAAGTGAACGACTAATAATGGAATAGTGAATAATTTCATTAGAGATGAGGCCGTAAAGGAGCTGTGGAGTCCTTGGAAGTCATGTGTCCCAATAACAGTTGGCTGTGGAGCACCGGCATGTGTGTATTTGACCATGACAGAGAAAGGAGGAGAGGAACGTCCTGAAGCAAGATGGCGGAGGGAAGTTGGTCTGGATTTGACACTGGATAATGACCTGGCTATTTCTGTCCTTGTCTCACCTCAGCTTGATGGTGTCACTGAATCCTGTTCTCCACATGTGGTCCCTGTACCAGCAGGATCAACATCACCTCTTAGAAATGGAAATTCTCCATTCCTTCCCTAGACCTACTTGGGTTGAGGTCCAGCACTCTGAGTTTTAAAAACCGTCCAATGATTGTGATGCACAGTGTGAATTGAGATGCATGTGTCCAGGGAGAGAAGGAGTGTGGAATATCTATGTGAGCTGAGAATGATCTCCATGGATGGTAATCTTCATCCTCCATTTTGTTCAAATTTCAGATTTTATTTTGTTTTGAAAGAGAAAGCTCAAAAAACATGCCCCGACTTCATAGTGGAAACAGTAAGACCGTGAAACTAAACCCAATCAGAAAACTGAAGTTCTACGCACCCTGAATCCTAAGTAGCTGCATATTCCAGAGGCCAGTTACTGGACTAACTGCCCATCCTGGCGGTGAGGTCAGGTGCCGTCAGTGGGAGGAGACCTTGGAGAAGCCCCAGCAAGTCTGTGGATACAGTCGACTGCAGGGACTCCAGGCCTGCAGCAGTGAAGGAGAACTCTTACGTTCTTTGGAGTCGCAAATACCTTCTAAACAGTCGCACAGACTGGCCCATGTGAATCTCTGGACCATGCTGGGGCCAGGCATCTGTACACCAGCGCTGAGCCCACCCGGGCCACTGTCCATATTGGGCAGAGATGAGTCCAGGGATGGGTCTGGGTCGCTCACAGCCCCTCTGCAGGCAACAGGCATCTTCTAGAGATATCAGTGGACAGTACAGAAAGTGAAGAAAAGCATGGGAGAGACTGACTGTGGCCTCGAGGACAGATGAGTTTGCCGGGGAGGCAGAGAGAGCAAGGAGCCAAGAAAGGCATCCTGAAAACACAGTGAGGAAGGCAACATCAGTTCTAAAGAAAAGGAGAGTGGTGCCGATGAGAAATTCCCCATGAGACAGGCTTGACTCTCACAGCATCTCTTTGTAACGTCCATGATCTTGACCTTTCATGGTAAACCTCAATTTTTATTTACCATGAGTTTTCTCCTTTTTATATTAAAATTGATAGGAGAAGTGAAGCTGAGGAATTAGTGTTTTGAAGTTACATTTGTATTTTCTAGAACTTACACTCAATGAAGAGATGATACCTACTTGAACAAGATTTGTCTGTTAATTTATATTAAATCCGCTTCCATAAATTTTATTGTGATTTTGCTTTTTTTTTTTTTTTTTTTGCTGAGGAAGATTCATCGTGAGCTAACATCTGTTGCCAATCTTCCTCTACTTTGTGTGTGGGTCACCGTCACGGCATGGCTGCTAATGAGTATTGTAGGTCCGTGCCTGGTAACTGAACCTGGGCCACCAAAGCAGAACATGCCAAACTTAACCACCTGGCCAGGGGCCAGCACTATGATTGTGCATCTAATTATAACAAAATCCATCAATCTTCTCTTCATTGTCACATGGTAATTCAGACATAGGTGATTTCAATATCATGAATTAAGTATCTCTTATCTGTTACCTGGCAAACTTGTGTAGCTTTGATTTTGGAATATTAAAAATGAGCATACCCCCTGGGGGCATTATTCTCCACTTAAGAGAAGCTTGCAGCAGGCTCATTGCCTTCCTTCCCACACGAGATCCAGAGTCGTGGAAATGTGTTCGCCTTGCACACAGCACAGAGCACATAGGAATTACTCAACAAACACGTGATAAGTGAATAACTGGTGGGATCATCAGGTCATTCACAGAAGCCAGACTGAGAGAGAGCTTCCTTAGGTCAGGAAGGAGAAGCATTGCTTTATATTTGTGATGTTTTAATTTGTAACATTGTAATATGAAAAACAACTATACTACATTTATCAAAATTGTGCTCTGAAGGTTTTCAAAAATCTCTGAATCTTGGAATAGAGAAAAATCAATCTCTGTGAACCTGTTACTTGCTTTAAAGATTGTCAACTCGTATACCATCTGGCTTTGTTTATCCTCACACCAAGTCCCCAAGAATTAACCAGAAGAGATGGCTGAGAGCACATCATTTCAGCTGTAAATATTTCCGTTTCTCTTACAGATGAGGGATTTTGGAACACAAACACAATAATATTATCACACACAAAAATAAAAATGTCATTCGGATAATCAACTGTCCAGTCAGTATCCCAAGTCTCCCAGTTTTGTCAAGGTTATTTCCTGGTTTTACATTTTATTTGAGTCAGGATCTTCATGAAACCCTTCTTTTGCAATTGGTTGATCTGTTTCTGAAGTCACTTTTAATCTCTTAGTAGTTCATGCATCTTGGGATTTGGGTGGGATATGAGTGTGTGTGTTTGTGTGTCTACACCAATGCGTGAACTCTTTCTTTCCTGGATGGCAGTGTCCTGAAAGGAAGGACCTGGGCTGTGGGAACCAGGATTTCTACTCTGCTTCAGGCTGAACTGAAAAGGCATCCGTGGGTGACACTTGCAGCCTTCAGAAAGGAGGGGGAAGAAGTACCAAGGAATTCAAGACAATGGCCCTTGTCTTACAGGGTGTTTCCAGGGCATGATGTTCAAAATGCCAGGTGCTAAGACTTTAGCTCCACATCGTTGGGTGGATTCTCAGCATGAGCTCTGAGCTGTGTCTGTTCACCACCCACGTGGGGAGCATTTCAGTATTTTAATTGGTAAGGTTGTGTCTGTTGTGTCTGTGGTGTCTGAGATTGGTGGCATTCCCCTGCTGGACCCACTTCTATACCTGCCCCTCTCCTGCCTCATCTTTCAAAACTCCCAACAGGAAAGTTTCACATCCCTGTAACACAAATCCACATATCCTCAGCACAGACTGGGGAAAAGAACACAGCAGTCCCAGGGACTAAGTGCTCTATTCGCACAGGCCCAGCTGCCACTTTGGGACAAGTCAGTAACAACACGACTGAGTATGTAAACGTGTGATTGTCTAAGACCATGGACCTCAGAACCACATGGGCCCAGATGTCACCCAGGGCAGCAAGGGACGGTGTGGGTCATTCAGTGGACAGGATTAAGGTCTATTGTCCTGGCAAGCCAGAGCTCACCACTGATCCATCAGGCCCAGCCAGGGAGGAATGGCCACGATGTACCTGACAGAGAGGCTGGGGGCCTTCTAGGGAATTTCTGCCCAAAAAGAATCATACAAGGATGTGCGGGGATGCTGGAATTCCTAGTTCACAGGGAGCAGTGAGGTTTACGGAACAAAGTCCTGTTGTAGCTTTGACAGCTGCATCATGAATCTTTCCCTCTGGATATGAAACAAGCGGGAAAAGGACTTCCTAGGGCATGGGCCAGGATCCCAGGTTTCCAGTCTAGGCGAAGGGTGAACAGGGAGGACTAGAGGCGGCCTGATGGGGATGTCCTGTTGGCCCTTAGTCCATCTGCACATGGTGTTCCTTTGGCCTTGTCTGTTCCACATGCAAACTTTTATCTTTTTACATTTTTCCTCATTTAGTGTTGATGCAAATCCAGAGACTGGTTAGAAAACGGCAATTTCCAATATCTGATCAAAGAAACATCAACAAGAGAAGCAAAAAACATTCCTTCTTCCTGGAAAGCTGTAGAAAGACAGCCGCTGTCCTGGGGAAGGACATGGTCCTGGTAAGTGCTATTTGAAAGACACCCACATTTCAGTGGTTGTTGCTCTGCCTGGGAAAGTCCCTCCAACCTCTACATCCAGGGAGATCTGAGGGGCTGTCTCTGCTCCTGGCCCAGGTGAACCACACTGAAATGCACCTGTCCTCTGAGGAAGGGGGACTTAAGGGTTTCATTCAGTAGCCAGGGAGGAGGCTGGCCCTCCTCCATTCTCCCACATACAATAAGCTGTGACCATACACAAGTTCTTCATTCAAGGAGGAAAGTGAGATTCTGTGTCTCATTTACATGAGCATAAGAAGTGAAAGAACCACACCACAACACCCAGGCTGTGAAAGAAACAGGATATAATGTAAGAGTCAAATCTACCATTTACTATTAAAGAAATAATATCACTCCTCCCCAATGGGTTAACAGTGGCTGGCGTGGTGATGTCAGGGAGAGGGAGGGGGTGGTGCCCTCCCTCTCGGGATTTAGGGGAAACCAGGGAAAGTCTTAGGATGTCCTTGTTCACTCAAGGTGGGAAGAGCTGGCCCAGTGCACCCCGAGGGCGCCAGTGTCCCTGCTGGTCAGGAGGAGCTGCACTTGTGGTCTCCAGAGTGTGACGGCTCATCACCAAGGACATGGTGGCTGAAGAGAAGAAACAGACTATTTTGGGGATCCTTCCTGAGATTCATGGCACAACTCCCTGTTCCCCTGCACTCTGATCCAAACCCTGTACCGAGTGCTCAGTCCATCAACAGCACCTCGTTTGTCCCTGATGCAGGAGGCATCATTTAGCATCACCCATTTCAGAGGATGCAACTGAATCCCAGAGAGGAGAGGGGAGCGGCCTGTCCCAGGCCTGCTCAGCAGTGGAGCTGGGATCCAGTCCCATGCTTAGCCCGAAGCTGTACTGAGCCCCTGGATTCAGTCGCTGTTGGTCCCAACACTCACTCGGCCCTGAACTGGAGGATGTCCGGTTCCTCTTTCTCCTGAAGAGCCGCATTTTGCTCGCCTTCTGGTGTGCGGGCTCCAGCTGGCAGGAGACCCAGTAGCTACAGGACAGAGTGGCCTGTGAGCTACCAGGAGCCACACCTCAGGTGCCCCTCCCAGAGCCTGCCAGCAGCTGAGTCCTGGTGCCCCATGGGTCACCACGCTACGAGTTCTGTGGCTGATCAGCGAGCCAGGCCACAGGCTCTGGAGCTGGCCATCAGAGAGAGTCTGCCCTGCCCTCACCCAATTCCTGTCCCCCTCACCTCTCATGGACACTGATGGGCTCCATGGCCTGGAACCAGGCCCCAAATCGCTCGTCGGGCTCCAGGTCATATGCATTTGCAGCCTGCTGGAGCAGCTGGATCCTCTGGATGAGTTTGAGTTTCTGGGAGGAAGGACAGGATGCAGACAGGGCTTGGGTGGGCAACGCTGCCAGGGAATTGTGCGGAGTGAGGATCTGGTCTGGGGTCTGTGCTCACTCGGGAACCCTCCTTCCTTCCCTCTCCATTCAGGACTTGCCTGTCCTCACAGTTGGCTTGAATTAGTTCCTCATCCAGGAAGGTGTCCTTGATGCCAGCCCCTCCCGCACCCGCCAACGTGATGGGATGCCCAGCTTTGTGGATCTGACTCTCCCAATAAATGTAAGACCCAAGGGATGAGGAAGAGAAAGTCTTGCCAGGGGAGGTCTCTGATTTCCACATCCCCACCCTCCCCATAGCTGCTCACGTCACACCATTTCTGAAAGTTGACCCGATTTCCCTGGAAGGGAGACAGCCAATGTCCATCAGAAACAGCCCCCTAAGCCCAGAACCAACCCCCATCCCACCCCTTCTCAGGCTGCAGGAATGTCAGGGCCCAGCAGAGGGCAGACCTTCCACAAAGAGAACTTGACACTGGGCCAGGCTCTGGGCTCCAGAGCAGGAGGGACAGGGGAGCTGAGGCCAGAGACCTTATGTAGCACACCCTCTCTGATGACAGACGGGGAGACTGAGGCCTCAGGGAGGAAGGGACAGCTGGAACACAGAAGTGCTTCCTCACTTGCAGGGGCTGATGGCACTCCCCCAGGGGCAGGACCCGAGGGGGAGGCTGAATCCATCTCAGACACAGCCTCCTGCAGCTCTGCAGGCAGGCAGCTATGAGCTTCACCAGCCCAGGTAGACTGGTGGGGGGCTTATGCGGAGCGTCTATTCACGCATTGCTAAGATGGGCCTGACTCCCCAGCTCCCAGGGGTGGCCATGGGGCTGTCATGAGAGGAGGTTTGCCAGGTACTGACAGCTCAGGTCCCAGTGCAGGGCTCTCGCCTCCCAAACCTCAGGATCCTGCTCTCTGGCCCCACCTCCAGGCTCACTCACTTCCAGATCATCCTCCATCCCAATGTCCAGCAGCTTCAGGTGATAGAGGAACATGCCCAGGAAGGGGACGACACCCTGTGAAATCAGGGTGGGAGTGGTGAGATGAGTCTCACCTCTCAGGTGCCCCCATGGACCCTCCCCCAAATCCCTTCACCCCAGCCTCCTGCCCACCACAGACTCCCACAGAGAACAGCCTAGGACCCTCAGCGGCCTCCCCCCAGTTGCCCCCTCCAGGACCACCCAACTTCCCCAGTCACTTCCCAGGGGCGGCTTTTGGCAAATCCCAGGGTATGTGGTCCCTGCCGCTCCCCTCCCTAACCCATCCTGGGCCCAGCCCTTCCAGGCCTCCTCCTGGTCACTTCCAGGGCAGGCCTTTCAGGCTCTTGGGCTCCTGGAGCTGGGCTGGAGGAGGAGGGACCCCTCTCTTAGGGAGGCCTCCAGCCGTGAGGTGAGTGACCCCTCCTCTGACACCTAGACCCTCCCCCTCAGGCCACCTCACCTGCTGCTGTCTCTCCTGGGCTCCCTGGGGGTCCATCTGCAGGGTGGCCCTCACAGATGACACCTCCTGCAGGGTCAAGGACAGGCTCAGGGAGGCCATGTTCCCTTCCCCATGTCTCCCAGGCCCCTGATCTTGGACCCTGGACATCTGGTGTCTATGGCTGCTCCCATTCCAGGGTGCCCTGATTCTAGATCACTCCCAGCTCCAACACTCCCTTCTCTGTGCCCTCAGGCCTGCCCAGGCCCCTAAGCCTCTCTCCTCATCAGGAAAGTGTGGGGAGGACTCCCCATGCATCCCAGGGTCCCCTGAGGACTCAGTATCATCTGACTGTCACCAGTGCTGTCCCCTCCCATCTCGAGGAGGAGGAGCACAAAGCTCCTGCACATTCCTCTCCCCCTTGTACCTCATCACCCCTGTGAGGCCTGCACCACAGATCATCTCCCTCCATTTCCCAGATGAGGAGACCGAGGCCCACAGAGGGGCAGTGACTTGCTCAGGGGCCCACAGAGGAGACCGCTCCCCCTCCCAGCCAGAGACCCTAGCCCCCGGCCTTCACTCCTCCTCCAGACACACCTCGGACCAATGTCCTGTCCTCTGGACTCTCGGGGTGTGTTGAGGCCCTCGGTCAACCTGAGCCATGGATGGAGAGGCACAAGGTGTCTTGGGGTCCCATGCAAGTGGCTGCTGTGTTTTCCAGCCCCCTGGGATTCTCTGACACCAGGCTGGACCTGAGGCCATGCCAAAGTCCTCAGCCCCCTAGGATCCCCTCAGGATGGTCCCTGCACAGAACTCCTCCTTCACTCACTCAGGAAGGGAACCCCCGTGTGCCACATCTAAGTGACAGTGTAGGAGTTGACCACGGCACTGTGTAATGGTGACATTTGCATACTTTTTCACTTGGAAACTTCTAATGTCCCTTCTCTTTTCTCAAGTCTCATGTTTGAAGTCTGTGGTCTGAGCCTTTGCACAATCCTTAGGCACCTCCTGCCAGGGCCTCGATGGAGGCCATTAAGTATCTGTCAGGAAGGTCCATTAAGAATCTGTAGGTTCCTCGATAATTCTCATTGCCATCTGGGGCGTATCCTTGTCGACAAGGCACCGGGGGAGACTCACTGGTTTGTCAGCAGTGACCACTATCGGGCTAGAGTGCACAGTCCCAGAGAGCACACAGTTCTGTCCCAGATCCACCATTTGGCCCAAGACTGGGCAGCCCCTGTGTCCACAAGGCCTGTGTGACCTCACAGTGTCCATCCCTGGGACAGGCAGAGTGCCCTCCCCTGCAAGGTGCAGTGAAGACAGAAGGAGCAGCAGGGGCCTGGCTTCCTGAGGACAGACTGGGCTGCTTTAGGAAGAAAGGAACCCCCACCCACTCCATCCACCCGCCAGCCTGGAGGATGATGAGGGCCAGCTGATGGGTCCGCATGGAAGCCAGACACCTGCTCATTCTGCCAGCTCCTCATCTCTTGGAACAGTCCAGGCGACACCACTGTATCCCGTGACCAAGGCCTCCTGCCCCAAACAGTCCCCACCTGCCCCTGCAGCTCACACCCCCCGCTTCCTGTCCAGCTGGACAAGACAGACCGTTATTTCTCGGGGAACCTTAAGTGAAAAACTTACCAAAGCACATCCTGCCTGGTCCCTCCCCACCTCACCTCCCGTCCTTCCAGTTCTCCAGCCTCCACTCACCTCCTTGAGAAGCTTCCTGCTCTCCTGGTGGCATGTTTCGATGATGTTTTTCAGTATTTGCCAGTTCTTCCTGAGGAGGGAAAAAAGGAAAGAAACACTGTGGAGTGGTTTGAGGGTAAATCCCTTTTGTTTGAAAACCCAGAAGATCCAGACAGCCTGGATGAGCATTTTCACTGTGTCGTCTGAGCCCTGAGGTGTCTGGGACTGGGAAGGGGGCTCTCCTGTTGTCACCTGGGGCCTCCATTCTCTTATTTTCTCAGCAGATGTGTTTTAAACAGTCTTAATTTCACGTGGACAGAGAGTTCTGTTGCTGCAAACACTTGAAAATCTTCAATTTGGTTCAAGCCATGATCTGTCACTTAGGGAAACTGATTCCTGAAGCAGAACCACTGGCCTAAGTTTTCAGAAAGACTTCAAGCCTGCCCACCAGGTCAGACCCTATCCCCAGGCTTTGCTGTCTCCCAGGAGGTCCCAACTGACTGAAGGGCAATGCCAGCCCTGTGGGGGGTGTCTGGTCCACCTAGGTGGTGCTCGCATGGAGAGAGGCCTACCCACCTGGACACCTGTCTCCACATCTCTTTTAAACGTTGAATGGAGGGGCCCTCCAGAGCCCAGAGGATCGCGTGGAGAGCAGAAAGGTTCCTCAGGCCTTGGCATTCCTGGGGAAGGGAAGAGAATGAGCTGTGAGGGGGAGCTGGAGCCCTGCTTCCTCTGGCTTCTGTCGCCTCATTGACGTCTCCTGTCCTGGATGAGACAGCAGCTCAGGGAACCCGGGAAAGGCACAGCTGGAACCTGATGAGGAATACTTCCAGGTAGGAGGATTTCAGCTCAAGCCAAGAAAGGAGCCCAGGAAGGGGTGAACTTCCCACCACTGGGACCAGGAGTCAGGTCATCGAGGCCTGGCAGGAGGGGCCTAAGGATTGTGCAAAGGCTCAGACCACGGACTTCAAACATGAGAGCTGATAAAGGAGAAGGGGCAGTTCCCCCGACTCCAGAGAGGGGCTCCCAGGGCCTCCCACATCTTACCTTGGCCACCTGGATCCAGAGCTCCACCACCCTGGCCCTGTCCTGGGCCGTCATGCTCGGGTCCCCAATGCAGGTGGTGATGATACATTCGACCACTCTGTTAAAGTGGGTCATGGTGGCATGGATGGTCGGTGCCAGGTGCTCATTGCCCCTGTTGTCACACTGGGACCAGATGGAGTCCAGGAAGTCGTCTGGCCTCACTGTCTTGAAGAGCTCCTGGGGAGGACAGGGATTGTCACCCAGCCCTGCCACAGCCCAGCTCAACATCCGCAGCCCCCAGTCCCAGGCCAGGTCAGTGGTGAGAGCTGGAGCTCAGGAATCTGAGAATGCGACCTGAGGCTTGTGGGAGTCCCTGGGTGTTGCCTGTGTCCCCTGAGGGCACCCAGCACAGGATGACCCAGGAACCCATACTGTGGCGCAGGGAAGTGGCATTTGCTCGTCGCCCAGTCTCACTTCCTCCAAGCACCAGAACTCAGCTCCTGCATGACCATCTCTAGGGGCATCTTCCACCCATTCTGACCATCCTGGGGTCTGACTCCTCTTTCAGATGCACATTCCCCCAAGGCAGCAACAACCATGGGCTTTGTTTGTCTGCCTTGTAGTCATGTACACATTAAGTGCCTAATTAGTGTTGAGGCTGTTGAGGCCTCCTGGGCAAATGAGTGAACTACCCAAGGACGAGACAGCAGTTCAGTGTGCTCCCCTCCCCCACCAAAGCGCAGACTCTGCCCAACTTCCTCTCTGCTCCACCTCACCCATCTGCACAGCCACTCTGCATGGCAGCTGCTCTCAAAGTCCATCCCTACTGTCCACATGAGGACAGCAAAGGCTTGGGAGTTAAGAAGGCTGCTCAGGTCACATGAGGGTAAGTGGGGAAGCAAGAGGTTGGACCGAGATCATGGGATTCTGGATCAGGAAATGGCAGGTCTGGGGCAGCTGATGGCACAGGGAAGGCTGGCCCCACCTGCCCTGAGAGCCCCGCTGCTCACCACATCCATCAGTGTCAACTGCTCTGCCACCAGCCGGGGAGGGAACTCCAAGAAGTCAGGCTTCTCCTCCCTCAGCAGGTTCTTGATGGTCACGTCCCAGGGGCAGGTGGGCTCTGGGACTGGATCTGGCTCTGCTGTTATCTCTCCAGGTGGAGGGAGGATTCTCCCTGGAGCCAATGGTCCAGCTGGCTCCAGCTCAGGAGCTGGCACTGGGGCTGGAGCTGATGTTGGTGGTGGCTCTGGCCCTGGAGGGACTGATGGAGGTGACACTAACTCCAGCTCTAGCACAGGTGGTGGAACTAGAGCTGGAGCTGGATCTAGCCAGGGAGCTGGCCCTTGCTCTGGTGCTGGAGCTGGAGGGAGCTCTGGAGATGGTACTGCAGCAGGAGAAAGAAACAGTGTCACTCAAGTAGCTGACTTCCCCTGTGCCTGTCAAAGCCAGGAAAGACCCCACTGCCTTGAAGTGAACCAAGCCTCCGAACACTCTGCAAATTGTCATCCCAGACTGCAGTCCCCTCACCTTCCAGCTCTGCCTCAATGGGCCGTGGATGCTCCAGCTGGACCTGGAGAAGGTAGGCGTGGCCCTGCAGCCCCGTGCCAGGCAAGCTGAGATGCAGAGAGGCCAGCTTCATGCTGAAGCAGGGATAGTGCAGGAGCTCCCAGAAATCCTGCCCTGGGTCCAGGCAGGTTCCCACCAGAGAAGAGATGGCACTGGGGGAGGCAATTGGGCAACAGAGTCAGAGGCCTGGCCTTTCCCTCCACACTTCTCACCCAAGACACCCTGGCTTGGGACTGGACCCTATGCCTGTCCCTCTCCATCCAGGTGAGAGCCACATGGCAGCCACTTAATATGCTCTCATTCTTGGCTTTCCGGAGGCCAGAGCCTCGGAAAGTCACGGGACAACACGAGAACATCCTGCTGTGTCGAGTGTCTCCACTCAAATGAACTGGACAGGAGGCTGTGGTTACAGTGTGGGTGCCTGGTAACCAGAGTTCTAAGTTCTGTTGGGGGCTGTCACCAAGGAAGTGAGGTCACTTCTTGAAGGTTCTATTACTTGGCCCCTTCCTTCAATCAGACCCACCCAATCCCCCGCTAGGCTGTTGGCTACTCTCCCTCCTTGCCCATGTCATCTCCATCACTGTACACAATTATCCATCACCACCCTCCCCACAGCTCCTTGGGAGTGGAACCAGTGGCCAGCTTGGAGGAGACAGAGCTGAAGTCACACCTCTTTTATCCTACCAGTTCTGTGTCCTGGAAAAGCCACTGTGCCTCTCAAGATCTCCCCAGTCTCCCAACCTGCACAATGGGGATGGTGCTAAAAACAGCTTTCTAGGAACATCGTCAGGTGTATATGAGATAATACCTACAACACCTGTGGGCTGGTGTCACATGTGTCTAATGCAGGCCCTCCCATCTATGTCAGTTCCATCTGTGCAGCTTCCACAAACCCCCACTCCATACTTTTTGTCACACATCATTGGCCTGAATTTGGTCTGGTCACTCTTATCTGCAAGAAGGTTAGGAATTTTATCTTTTAGTTTGTTGAATTGCCACCCAAAATAAAACTGATTCTCTGTTCCGAATATTAAGGGAGAAGGTGAACAGTGGAAACTACTCGTTCTCTCTCCCTACACTAACCTTCAAGTTGAAGGGGAGGAAATGAACTTTTCAGATGAATCAAGCATGTATTTACCTACCACAAGCTCTCTTTTCTTGTTGTTTATTCATCCACAGAGAACAAGAAGTCTTGCTTCCAAACCAGAATATATGAGACGTCCACTGCCCTCTGTTCCCAGCAGAATGACCAGAACCAATTTGTTGGCTTTTATTTGCCTGGCCCTTGTAAGTAGATCTGAGAACATTCTTTCTATGTCCTTCATAGAGTGGGTCTGGGAGGGTCTGAGGTTGTAGAGAATTGTAGGCAAATAGCAGGCTCCTGAAAAACTGAGTCAAATTTGAATCTCTGTAATTCAAAGCAGAGTGATATCAGCATCATGGTGGAATAAGATACCTCCTGTTTTTCTACTCCTGCACTAACAATGCTTTGGCATCCATCCATAGACAAAAGTGCCTTTGTGGGAGAAGTGGGATCCAGCACCATATGCCAAGGGACACAGAGGGAGTCTCACCCAGCCATGCATCTGGTAATAGGCAGACAGACCTCGGTCCCAGCTCTGGACCCTGCAGTGGCCCGTGAACCAGCTCAAGCTCCTTTCAGCTGCTGCATGGAAACCCCTGAAAACACTGTCTTATATCATGACACACAGAGGAGAGGGCCTTTGGGGAAGTCCAGGTTTCAAGAAGAGAAGTTCCAGCCCTCTGTTGGAGCACAAAAATATGAGTGTGGATGGGTTGAAGAGTTTGGGGGCATTGGCAGCTAGGTACTCTTAGAGGGCTTTAAAGGATGTGGATCCTGTAACTGCACTGAGCACTCCATCAAGAAGTCTCCCACGACTTGTGGGGTATGCCTCACCCATGGATCTCCCCAGCTGGCCCTTAGGCACCCCCAGTGCTCTGCGTGCCTCACATACACACGCCTCCACCCTAGGGCTTCTTCCCTGTGTATGCTCCCAACAGTGGTGGTTAGAGTGAATTTTGGAGGACAGCTAGTGAGCACGTGCAGAAACTTGGTCCAAATCCGCAGGCCAGAGAGAGACCACAAACTTGAGGTTTGTGGAATACAAAAGGCAGGCTGTCAGCGCCCAGCCTATTACATCACAGCATCAAGAGAATGCATACAAGCTGGAGAATTCTGCCATTAATGAACAAATTAAAAATGCTGGGATTATACTGGTATAACACATTAAAATACAAATGTATTATTGAAACATATATTAAGTTTAAACAAATGACATTTCAAATGTTGGAAAAATTAAGTTTGAGAAACCTTGTAGGTGGTCAGTAAACATCTGTCCCTCCCTCCCTCTCCAGAGCAGCCGTATGTATATGTATAGATACACACACACACAGATAAATATTCCCCCTATAAGTTCTATATAGAGAGAGAAGCATATGTGCGTGTGTGTCCACAAACACTCATACATATATATAATGCATGTATCTATGTATATCACATACATGTATGTATACATGATAGAATACTCACATGCACATGTGTATATCTCTACAATTTCACCTTCAATAAGGTAAATTTCCGGTTTGTATTGACTCTAAATAACTCTGCATTTTAACTTGTTAGGTCTGTTTCGGTTTGTTTTCCCCAAACTTTCTGGTTAGTCCTCTGGACACTTCTCAATTGGATAACTGTTATGGTTTTCATTCGTTGTTGTGCTTTCATTTTCTCTTTTTAATAAACATATTTGTTGAAATATGACATACAATCAGAATAGAGCACAAACCCAAGTGTAAAGACTGATAAGTTATCAAAAAGTGTACACATGTGTTAACACCACCCAGGCCAACAAACAGAACATGACCAGTTCTGTTTATAGTAGATTATACATGATGTATATAATAGATAATAACCGCAGTTACCCAGATTATTATTTCTCCTTTTTCAGGAAGTAGCACACTGAATGGCAATGCTTAAAGCAAATTTGGTCATGATGTGGCCTGCTTCAAATATGTAGCTGGATTTGGAAGGTTAATTTTTTTTAGGAATACATGAGTTTAGTTCCAGAAAAAAAGAGGCTTGTAAATTTCCTTTCCTGTAATGACCTTGTAAGATTTTTGTAGCAAAGTTAAGCTATTCTCATAAAATAAATCAAAAAGTTTTTCCATTTTTCCTGTTCTGTGGAAGAGCTAGAGTCAATGTGTATTATTTCTCTCCTGAATGTTTGGTGGAATTTGCCAGCAGAGGTGTTGGCCACGATGAAATGTGGGAATGTTTTAAACTATGGATTCAGTTTCTTCTTTAGATATGGGACTATTCAGATTTCTCATTTCTTCTTGAGACAGTTTTGGTAACTTTCATTTTCCTGGCAATTTGTCAATTTCATCTAAATGTTCAAATGTACTGACATGTTATTTATAATGACACGTGTGTTGTCAGGGAAGGTCTGGGGTGAGTCTCCTGGGGGCAGAAGTCAAGCTCAACTCATGTGTCCCCGCAGCTTCAGGCACCTGGATGCTGGAGGGAGAGCTTGTTCTCATTGCAGGACGAAAGGCTGAATGCTTTTCTTTTCGCCCTCTGCTCTCCATTCACACCAGCTCAGGAGACCTTGTTCCTGGCCAAGTTGGCGTGCAGGCAACGACCCATGTAAATTCTTCCAGGCCTGGTGGATATTTGGAATTTTTTTCTCAAATGTTCTCTTGAAACCACATGGCCACATTTGTATAATATTCTCTCTTTATTTTCTATTTGAGTCAGTTTTGGTAATCACATTTTCAATTTTTAAACTGTACAAGGCTGTGTCTCTTAGACTCCTAAGTGTTTTCAGTTTTAACTCCTTCAAACTTCTCCCAGATGTTCCTGCCTTACGGTGATTCCTTCTTCATGGGAGCTCTGAAGCTCTTCCTAGCTGCCTTGTTGTTGACAGTGGCAAATACACGAGTTTCATGGGGCAGAAGTTTAGGCAGTTTGATTGCCAGCCTTCTGCTGCACCATTCTCAACCCACAGATGCTGTGCTTCTCTGCTTGTCCCAGAGCCTTCAGTTGTAATTACTCTTCCTCCCCAGGGCTATCTCCAATCTCATGTTGATATTATTGCTGTTCTCTGAAGCATTTGATGATGTGTTCAAATGAACAAGCATTTTGGATCCTGAACCAAAGAACCATTTACAAAACGCACTCTGAATGTGATCTGCTTTTCCATTCATTAAACTTTTCTCATAAACTTCATCACTTTTCTCCATGTGTGTGGAATTCAGTAAGGATGTTCTAGAGCCCAGGTGATGTTACTTGATTTAGCTATAAATTCTAAGACTTCAGGAGAGCTGTTGCCACAGATGGAATGAGTTGGCTTGGTATTCTTCCTTAATTAAGTGATTACATTGGATTTGAAGATAATTGTGGTTTGAGTCTTTTCCCTAAGGAGCCCCATCCGTCTCAGCAGGTTTCAGTACAAGAACTATAAGTATGTTGTGGCCTTGGTTTTTGCCATTGAGGAAATCAACAGAAACCACCATTTTTTACCCAACATATCTTTGGGAGTTGATCTCTATAATGTCCTGCACTATGAACAGAGGACACTGGAGAGTTCACTCACTTGGCTCTCAGGGCTGGGCAACGACATCCCAAATTACACCTGTAGGAGAGAGAGCAAGTCTCTAGCAGCCCTTACTGGAACAACATGTGCAATTTCTGCCCAGATTGGAACACTGCTGGAACTGTACAAATTTCCACAGGTAAGGCTGTGTGGGATGGGGAGACATGAAACCATGTCTACTTTGATGCCATTCTCAGGTGCCTGAAAAGGAAGAAAGGAGGAGACTGTGTTTATGCATCTCTCACAGGATGTAATCTCCAAGGACGAGTGCATAGAGTCTTAGTGAGGTATGCACATTTCCTTTATGTGGCATCCCTAAACTCTATGATTTCATCCATGTCCATTGATAACAAGGTTCCAGGGACCATCTGCTCTTGGCTAGATTGGGTCCCAAGCCTGAGTCAACAAGCCATTTGCATGAACAACCTCTGCAGTGATGCAAATGAACTGCATCAGAGGAGGCGATGTCAGGTGTAAGGTGAAGGTGACAGACAGGGCCCATGCCACTCAGGGCTCAGACAAGAACAATCCACCATCAATGCCTCCAAAGTGCAAGATAGGGAGGGACAGACTCACACACCCAGGGCCCAGGGCAGCCACAGAACATTCTGTGTGTGACCCATGCATGGCTGCACACCAATCATGAGTGCAGAAACACCACAAATCCATGAGTCCCTGCCTGGGGAATCAATAGTCATGCTGAATTTATAAGATTCCAAATCAGTAACTCAAGATCAATGCAGAAATAATGTTGCATTTTGATTTTCTAAAAATTGACCTCCTTTCCTTTTCCTCAGTTCTTTTAACCATGTTAATTCCGGAATCAATATGTTGTGATGATCCACTTCTGCACCCTCAACATTGGTTTCCTCCATTATTAATGCTGTTGTGAGAAATTCCTCCCTTTCCTCACCCTAAAGCAGAGGATACTAGCTGGAAGGAGCCCCTGTATTCCCCATCACCCCAAACATCTATGACTAAGACAAAGGTCACACTTACACACCTCTATGGCCCTGGAGCAAAGGGGATTTTAGGGCAGTGAAACCATAGTTCTATATGATTCTGTAATGGCGGATACATATTACTATGCATTTGTCAAAACCCGTAGAATGTGCAACACAAAGAGTGACCCTAATTCCAACTATGGACTTTCATTAATTATAAGGTATCTGGACTGGTTCAGGAATTATAACAAATGTACCACAATAAAGTTAATAATTTGTAGTTAATAATGTTACAGTAATAATGTTATATAAGTTATATAGATTACTAATGAGATGTTAATAATAGGGAAACTATGTTGGGGGGGATTAGGGTATATATAGGAACTCTCTATAATTTCCACTTAATTTTTCTGTAAACCTAAAATGATAAACCTATAACTGTAAAACGTTATAAGAAATAAAATCTATTTTTTTAAACCATATTTTCCTATCTGGTAGACTCTAGCTGCATGTCACCAGTGAGCATTTAAAATGGAGCTAGTCCAAATTGAGATGTGCTGTAAGTGTAAAATACACAATGGGTTTCAAAGCTTTTATATAAAAATGTGAATGTATAATACCTCAATGATAATTATATATTAACTACATGTTGAGATGATAATTCTTTGGAGATGTTGGGTTAAATAAAATATATTAAGATAAAAAAATGAAAGGCTTACATGGCTACTGACTTGGGAATTGCAAGATGCACAACTACACACACACACAAGACTCTGGCTGAGGCAGAGTCTTCTAGGTTTTGCAACCACCTCATAAACTTATTGTCTCCCACACTCAAACCCACCTCTCCTGACTTGGAACAAGGCTATTGCTATGGGTTGAATTGTGTCTCCCAAAAGATATGTTGATGTTCTAATCCCTGGAAGCTGTGAATGTGACCTTATTTGGAAAGAGGGTCTTTGCAGATGTGATCAAGTTAAGATGAGGTCATTAGTGTGGACTCTAATCCAATATGACTGGTTGGAGAGGAAACAGCATTTCATGACAGAGGCAGAGATTGGACTGTTGCAGCTGCAGCCAATGAACACCAATGATTAGCGGCCACCACCGCAAGCTGGGGGAGTCAAGGAAGCGCCTGCTGATACTTTGATATCAGATTTCTAGGCCTCAGAACTGGGAGAGATTGAATTTCTTTTGTTTTAAGTCACCCACTTTGTGCTATTTTGTTACAGCAGCCCTGGAAAGTCATACAAGTATAAATGGCAGAGCTCATGTCACACAGGAAACATAAAACAGAGGCAGAAAAAGGGGGATTTATTCTCTTCCTTCCAGGTTGGAGTGGTTTCCAGAAAAACTGGTTGCTGTAGCAGAGGTCCCTGGTGTCACTGTGGTTTTTCTGGAGCCACAGGAGCTGGTGAAGATGTTGGGCTGTTTGAGGAGATAGAGATAGTGGTATGCGGAGCTCTAACTATTATGCTGGAAATTGTGGAGATATTTGTGATTCAAGAGTCCTTAACTGGGGAAAAGGCCGTCACAAGGTTATTGGAATCAGGTCCGACTTGCCCTTCCCCACTGTTGTCTGAGAAAAATGGGACCTTGTCCAATTCATGATGAACCAAAGAAGAACTTCCATGTAAGCTGATTTATAATATTGAAAATTTTCCCAACTCTTAAGTGTCTGTTAATAGGATGCTGGTTAAAGCTATTATCATAAATTCAAATTAAGTACTCTAGACATTAAAAATCAAATCGGAGTCTATTTTTTGAGCAAAAACTAAGTTTAGCTATTATAGGATACCAACGTTGTGAAATGAAATTTTTATGTTTATCTACATAAGAGGAAAATTGGCTGGAAGACAAAGCACCAAAATATTCATAGGGAATATCTTTGAAAGATGAACTTACAGTTGACTCAGTTTTCATTTTTTTTTCTCTTTGCTTACCTGATTTTCTGCTAAAATGATCATGCCATTTTGGTAATAAGGAAAATTGTGTATTGTTTTACATGACTAGACCATCATCGCTGAAGATTCTATGAAACAGGTGGGAGAAATAAGAGATCAAGTGTGTCTCTGACTTTTGTCAGGAAACAGCGCTCAAATCTCTGGCTACAAGAGGAGTGCTGCTTTTCTGGGGTAAGGGCTTAAACAGCTTATTCCCTCTCCAAGGAGAAAATGATCTAACGTGCAGTTCAAGCCTGCAGATAAACTGCTGAACCTAAAAGACAGTTGTCTTCAGATCACTGTTATCATCTCATCTTCTTTTAGTCTGCTAAGCTGCAGCATCGCCTTATCCATCCTGTGTCATCCATGCGCCCCTGTTGTTGATGGTGGTGGTGGTTGTGTGTGTGTGTATGTGTTTGTGTCGAGGTAAAGGTGAGGGGAGGGAAAAGGTCAAGGAAATAATAATGGCAAAGATGGCATCATAAAATTGAGACTTCACAAGTACTAGCCACCAGACTTAATCTTACATGCACCTTAAAATCCTGTGTCATTAAAATGTGACATTGGTGACAATCCCAACTAAATAAGAATACACCTCTAATTGTTGACTCTGTTTCACTCTTGAGTTTCTGTCCAACTTTCGTGTTTTGCTTTTTTTTTGGCAATACTTTATTTTCTAAAGAATGAAACTCCTAGGAAACAGTCCCTTAATAAACATCGAATCTGATTCCCAAGGGCCAATTATCCACTCTTATAATGGTCTCTCCACGATCAAAAATGTGAAAGGCCGTTGGCTAGAGTGGAAATCTTGGAGTTATGCCAGTGGCACACTGTATTTCCCTAATTGAACTTCTGCACCTGGTTTGGCGGAAACTAAGAGACAGTACTGAACTCTGCAATGTGCAGGATGGCAAAAAAGGTCAACCCCAGGCCGACTCCAAGACCCAGAAGGCATTTGTGGATGCCAGCTATTAACCTAAATTATCTTTGTTCTCTCTCAGGACTCTACTGCTTTCTTGCTTTCATTGAGATTCAAAAGTGTTCAACCCAAGGTTTGTTGATGGTGAAGGAAGTGGTTAGTATCTCTTGCAGTTCTACAGCACTGGGTTTTCAACACAGTCCTTGTGTGTGATTTTATATTATCCTACAACCATTTGGAGGTAAGAAAGACAAACATTGTCCTCAACCTGTTTCCGATGGAGAAAGTGTGGCATAGAGATGGTAAGTGAGCTTCTTAAGTAATGAAGAGAATATCACACAGAGAATGGAGGCCAATGCTATTTGATCTACAGGTAGACAATCGTGAGTTTGAACCTCTGCTCCCATGGATACCAAGAGATGACCTGGGGAAAATATAGAACCTCTCTAGGTTGCTTCTTCCTCAACTTGATATGGGAATGATAATATTTACATGCTATGGCTATTTTGAGGAAATGCAATAAAATAAATAGAACATCTGAATGTCATTTTGTGGGATGCCTTATGTGTGATAAATGCTTAGTAGTGATAGGCGTTATTTTAATCAAAGCTTCATTTAACTAGATTCTTAATGGCAAAATGAGAGAAGGCACATTGCTTCACTCCTTTATTAATAAATAACTTTATTACAAAATAATGCAAAATGGCATTTTGTCCATTGTTTCCATTATGTAAAAATCATGACCCTTCAAATGCTTCTGATACTCACTCTTTATAACCAGAAGAGAGGAATCTCACTGTTTCCTCACTTCCTGCGGCCATAGAGGGGCAGCTACAATAGGTAACATTTTTGCAATATTTTGCAGAATATATATGGCTCTTTTGTCTACTTGAATATACTTCTTTTTTTCCCTAAAAATAACACCTTAATCAAATGAGCATGTATAGGTTTTCATTGGAAAGTTAATCTACGGTATTTGCATTTGAGTATTCCATTACTCGCTAAAATGGAAGCTGATTTAGATTCAGAAAGGATATGGATTTATAGCTGTTAAGGAAGATAAGAGGGTGCAAAATATTTGTACATAATTTGAAAATTACATGGAATCTAAAGACCAGAATTATCCATCAGTAGTTTCTCCTGGGAAAACCTAAAATGAGACCCCATTACAACTGCTGTTGTGTGTCCACAATCATGCGCGTGCACATTGAAACATGGTGCTGTAATAGCCTCCATGAAGGTTTTTCCCTAGTATGCCAGACTCTATCCGTCCTGCAGTCTACCAGCTGGGAGACCAGGGGCAAGTGACTTCACTTCTTTGAACCTCATTTTCCTGGTCACTAAAATGGCTTTAAGAGTTACTGTATGAAGAGGCCTGCTTCAATGATTAAGTAAGATAACTCCAGTAAACTGCCTATTTCAGTACTCGCCAGAATAAGTGCACAATAAGTGTTGTTTCTATTTCCTCCGACTCAAACACTGATCATAATGTTGGAAATAAGATGACTTCTCTATTGCACACCAGCAATGAAGAACACTTCTTCAGAGGCCTGCAGAAGCAACGCATTAGTGAGTTCAGGACTCAGGGCTTACATAGGGGCTCAATGGATTCAGATCATTTCATCCTTTCCCCAGGTGGTTGGTCAAAGTGAAATGTCAGAAATCATACAAAATGGTATTCAAAGTGTTGTTTCTTCTTCAGTTGAAGATGGTATGTCTTTTATTTCTTTTCAAAAATACTATTTGGAAGAAAAAGTGAAAATGAGGTGAATTTTCTTGTCTTTCTCAGTAATAAAGTCCAAGGACAAATTGTATAGGTGTGACGAGGGAGGAAAAAAGGAAGAAGACCAGAAAAATAAAAAGGAAAATAAAAGGAAGAGAAAAGAATTAAAAGATATTAGATGGAGTGATTTTATTTAAATGAGTACATAATCTCCCAGGTGAACAATTTAGATGCATGTTTTGGCACACATTTTTAAAAATTTTTATTTACTTTATCATATGTTAGAGGATGAATCTCTTTCTTTATAATTTTATCTCATTTGGATTAAATACAAAAGTTTCAATATCACAACTAATGAAATTAAAAGTAATTTAAAAATTAAATCTTATACAAATAAATCTGCCCCCTGAATCATAGCCATCTGCTTCCAGACATCATGGAGAAAGGGTGTGAGATAGGACAATGGATAAGAAGATATGAAAGGGACTTGGATCTTGGGAAAAGGAGAGGAGATGGAGGGGATTAGAGAGAAAGCTTCATGAGGAGAGAGAAAATGAGTCATAGGTTTGGTGAGGTGATAAAGAAGGAAGAACTAGAAATAGAACTGGTGTTGAAAACAATCTGAGGTGTAAGAAGTCCAATATGAAGCTGCGAATTTTGGCTGATGGAAAACCATGGCTTTAAATAGTGACAGGGTGACTCATGACACCTCACTGAGTTGATGTAAAAGAATGAAATAAAGGTCAAGAAATTCTAAATCAAGTCTTATTAAAAATTCTTAGGGTTTTCATCAGAGAACTCTTTTGTTCTAGAAGCAGCTGAGATGCAGAGGTTCTCAAGCCTGAGCATCATCGTCATCCCCTGGGGAGCTTGTTCATAAAGATTCCTAGCCCAGGACCCAGACTTAGATTCAGTAGGGCTTGGGTGGAGCCAGGAAATTTGCATTTTTAACAAGCTCCCGGGTGATGCTGATGCTGCTGGTCCAGAGACCACACCTTGAGTAGGACAGTTCAAGAGGATTGCTCCAATGTTTTCCAAAAGAGTTTGAGTCCCTGCTGAAAGAAAAATTTTTTTTTCTAGTAACATAAGCTGGCAACACCAATCATGTTCATTGATCATCCATTGAACAAATGTTTACAAAGTGAGTACCATTTGCCGAGTGTCACACTCAGCACATAAAAGGATTCAAGTAACCAAGACTCAAGTTGACTTGAGGCAGACCAGGGTCTAAACAGAGTTCCTATCCTCTCCGCCACTCTAACAGTTGTTGTGACTGTGAAAATGTCTCCACTACTTGTCCCCCAAATGCAACGTGCAATAACATCACAAAGGGTTATGAATCTACCACTGACACAGGATTTATATCATGTCCTGGAAGGGAGAATTTTACAAATGGCACAGAAGGTTGCAACGGTAAGTCCAAATAGAGTAACAGCCTTCAAAAATCAGAACAGAGTTAGTTGCAGCAAAATTGAACCAGTTCCTTAGAATATGACGTGAAATTCTAGAGAAAACCTACTGAAGTGAGCAAAGATGCCAGGAAGAAATCAGGTCATAGAACCGAAATGTGACACCAGGCCTACAATTGATTTTTCTCTTTTATTGGTTGCTTTAAAAAAATAACAGTGAATGTTGAAAGTAGTCCACACCTTAGAGTCTTAACTCATTCTGCAATAACAGCCTAATAGACCAGGGTTTTCAATCAAAGCCCAAGGCCATCCATAGTTGGAAACGTTACTAAGCAGATAGAGAAGCCTGTGCACATTATCAAATTAAAACCCAGGAAACAAATGGGAATCGTAACAGCATAACAGTTGAGTTTTCCCATTTATCCAGTCCCTGTCCTAGATGTTGACATTGTATGAACAGGTTAATCTTCTATTCCCATTTTGATTATCTCTATGATACTGGAGAATTATTGCCTCTGTGCACAGCAGGCTGTTACTGCTAAGAATTCTCCCAAAGAACATACACTCTGATAATTTTTAAGCTCTTAATATCTTAGGAAAATCTCTTATCTCTTCAGTCCAGCTGTCCTTATCAGTGGCTCCCAAACCTGTATGCTGAATGAAATCACCCAGCGTTTTTCTGAAAACATCAGATTCTGAGTCCCAACTTCTCTGAAATTCGTTTTACTGGGTCTGAGATTTACTTTGGGATTTATATTTTCAACAATTATCTCTAAATATTTCTGATGCTGTCAGTCCACAGAAACGTCTTGGGCACCACTGCCAATGGATAGGTGGAGCGTATACATTCAGCTGGTTTGATTATGAACTGTTTGCTCCATTCCACAGATGAGGATGAATGCCACTGACTGACCACCCCAAAATTATTGGACCTATCCAATTGGAAGCTACCTTCGTACCCCTCAACCTGGTTTGGCTCCAAGTAAGGGAAAGTCAAACTTCACACATGAAGAGGAAGAACGCACGGGTAAGTATTGATAAATCCCAGTGCCTGCGGACCACCAGGAATGCATATGACGTCCAAAGTGTTAGGTTTATTAATGTGCTGCAGCAAAGTGCACCTCCCATTGGGAAGCTTCGGTGTCTCAGTAAGAAGATGCTAGAAGGGGCTTATTGAAGTGTCTGGCCTTATGCCACGTGGCTTTGAGGAAAGCTAAGGAAGCAAGGGTTTCTTCTGTAAATGGTCCTGTCAGGAAATGAGTGCAAGTTGATAACTGGATATTTTCACTTTCAGGTAGGAGAAGAGACTAATGAAGTTGGGTAAGAGTTGTCTTTGCTTCAGAAGCAGAAGCATCCGTGTCAGCCAGGAGAGTGGAATGTTTGGGAATTTGTCAGGAATGCAAATTTTCAGGCCCCAGCCCAGACCTACTGAATTGAAATCTGTGGGGCTGGGACCCAGCAGCGTGTTTGAACAAGCCCTCCAGGCAGTGCTGATGCACACCAGAGTTTGAGAACCACTGCCTTAGCCCAACCTACAACAGTAGTCAAAAAAGGTGGCAGGGGACACGCCATAAAAATCATGTCAAGAATTCTTGCCCATCAATGCTGGTGATAGGTTACACTGTTTTATATAATAAAACAGGGACCGTGGCTAGTATAGGGAATAGTCTATAGAGATGGTATAAGGAGTTTGAGAGAAATATTCAGGAACATTTGAAGGTAAACATTCTTCATTAATGTTACTCTGTTTCCCTGGGTCTCCAAAACATTTTTTTTTTTTTTTTAGAAAACTTGATCCTGTCTCACGTTTAGATACTTGATGCTACAGGAATGTGAGAAGAAAAATGGGGAGACGTTTTTTCATCTTGTAAGGTCAAATAGTTCCTGACCTTGAGGAAGTAACTCTCTCCAGCTTCTCTTCTATTTTTCATTCTTAGAAATCAACCCTAATTCTTCTCAACTTGGCAAAAATAAATTTTCCAGAGACTGTGAAGTCCAGGTGAGTTTCATAGCGTCATCATCTTGTGGACTGGGCATGAGAAGGGGCAGACATAGAATATACTTAAGACTCTCGCAACATTTTTCAATATGTGGTGTGGTAGATATTTTTCCAAATACGAACCATATGTACGAGCCCTATTTATTCGTTAGATACCAGCTAATTTAAAATGCTACTTTTCAAAATGCAATGTGATAACTAAAACATGGTGAGGTGTGTATAGAAATTCTGTGTACTATTTTGCAATTTTTTTGTGAATTGGGTGGAGAAGTGACCATTAGCCCTATTGCAGCCCTGGAGCTGGGCATCCCACACACATGAATTTAGTTCTTACACTCTCTGCTCTCTTCGTTTCACCTATTTTCTTATTTCCCTAACAGGAACAACATTTTTAATTAATGCAGCTTTATATCTTTTAATAACTCATAGGTCATGGCATTAAAAAATTTCCTTTTTTTCTGAATCTCAGTTGAGCATGCCTTTCTTTAATACTAAATGTGTTGAATGTCAGAAAATATCCCTCAAGTGGTCAATTCAGATACTAAATCTCTTATAACCGATTTTGATTTTTACATATTGACTTGTCCTGAGAAAACTACTGGCAAATTGTACTAACCATCTATAAATGCATAATTAGCTTTAAGTCAACATCATGGTCACATGAACTATCAGCCATTCAAAGTCTTGGCTGCCCAAGTTAAATACACATATTTCTATGAAGCCCAGATCTCTGTGGTATAAAGAAAATGTCCAAATTGCCATTCTAGTGTGTGTTTTACTAGCTGAATTTCACAAATTATCAGAATAACAATAAATGGATTTGCTCTGACTTAGTGAGGCTCTCAAATAAGTGTGGAAATGGGAATGAAACACTCTCTTTAAAGGTTTGAAATCCTTTCTAATATTTTAATATCTTTTCATGCTTGGTGATTCTCAAACTTGACCATACATTAGAAACACTTGGAAGGCTGTACAAAATGTACGTATACCTGGGTCTCTGATGAATCAGAATCTCTGAGGTTAGAGCCCTATTGTCTATATAGTTTAACTTGTCAAATGATTCTAATATACAAGGGTGGTTGAGAACCATCACAAATGGCTCCCAGGGTTTCCTCTCAATCATCTGGCTGGCAGGCCAGATCACTGGAATCCTAGTTCATTTTTGAAGGAGAAGGGAGCACATACAGAATAAGTATCCAAATCACTAGGAGAACGGGAGGTTCGGAGAGATTTTAATAGTTAAAACTATTTCCAAAAGAGGGCCTGTGAGTCTGCACTGAGGATACTATGCTTCTCTCTCCTTCCACCCACCCCCTAAAAGTTCCTCAGTCTAGAAGCCCACAGACGTATATGTATTTGGCTTAATTCAGTAGGTAAACAGGTGAAAACAGATGTTCTTTTCTGGCCCAATACATGAAGTCTCTGATATTTCACCAGATTCTTTTACCATATTGATTAACTCTATTCATTTTACTATTTTTTAATATAGTTGTTGTTTTACTCAATTGGTTAACAATGGATATTTACGGTAAGAGAATAGCAGACAGCAGAAGAGGGAGACCGTGAACAAGAAAAGCAACACATACAGGAAAAATAATGACAGAAAGGACAGAATGTGGGACAGGAAGGCAGAGCTGTATTCATCCATAGTTTTTCGAGAAGCGACCCGATAACAGGAGAACAGTTACTTCCTACTAGGTTTGAACAATTGCATTGATTTCCCAAGCATTCTGTTGCAATGCACCTATCATCTCGATATGTAGGAAGACAAGCATCCCCAAGGAAGGTGTTTCTTTAGTTCCAAATCTCTAGAGAAAGGTCTTGGGCACAGAATATTCAGTTTCAGGCATCTCTTTCCATTTTCCTTAGTGACATTTTCTATATTTTATGGCAGGGAATAGCTAATTCTTTTGATCTCCTCGCAAACGTTACTGCCTATGGAACTGCCGGAAACAAAGAAGAAACGGCTGTGATGCTAACTCTGCGTCTTCAGGGTGTTCAATCAGCAGCATACGGTGCAGCTCAGAAACAAACCACAGAGCGGAAACGGAGGGTAGAGACACAGTTTATGGGTAAGCCCTCACCAGTCACTCTTCCTCACAAGGCATCTGCTTGGATGAATGTGTTTCAAAATGGGTTGTCTCTGCAAAAAAAATTCATGGACCACAATGAAAATAAGACCCTTTCAGAACCTACACAGGCCAGGAGTCATGAAGTTTCCACAGAGTGTTATTGAATAACGTAACTTGTGTCCTAGAATAATGAAATCATGGGTGGAAAGATTGCGACTGGTCACTCTCAGTCTAACCACATATTCAACATTCTTTTTGGGTATTTTCCAGGTTTGTATTTCAATGGGCACTTGTCCTTCAGCTGCTAAGCTGGAGGACTTATAACTTATCTAGTGCATGGTTTCTTGACTTTGGCAATATTGATATTTGGGGCTGGTTCATTCTTTGTTGTGGGGACTGCCTTGTCTATTATAAAATGATTAGCAGCAAACCTGGTATCCAGATGCCAGAACCTCACCCTGACATCATGACAAACCAAAATATCACCAGATATTACCAAATGTCCCCTGGCGGGTACAAATCACCCCTGGTTCAGAACCACTGATGTGGAGAAATAAGATGTAAGTACATGAAATAGTAAGCATACATGGCAGACATAATCAGTGTAAAATGACAATATTTCCCAGAGATTGGAAATCTTACTTTCAGGCAGGGTTGCCAAAGAAACGCTTCAAAGAGGTAAGAATCAAGGATTTGGTCAAGAAGGGAGAAGAGAAGAAAATACCATAAAAAATAAACTGACCCATCATGCAGTGATTGATGGAAGGATATCTGCATAAATAAGTGATGAAAGCAATATAGCAAAATGTTAGCAATTGTAGAATGTGGGTGGTGGGTATTTGGGTGTTCCATGTGCAATCTGCTTGACCATTTGTGATAAATTGTTGGGAACATATTTTTTTAAATAAGGCAAAATACCAGTGAAAGAAAGCAAATTGTAAAAGTTACTGCCCTCAAGGCATGATGACATGTGACTGTAAGATAAGTGCACAAATAACAACTCCTTGACTGCAAGTCTAAAGCATTCTAGAACTAGGACTATACCACTGTACCATATTTCCAAGGGGAAGCACATAGTTCAAGAGCTTTCACCAACTTTAACCAATTTGGTCCTCATGACAGTCCTGTAGAGTGAGCAAGGAAGGTGCTGCATTTTATGGATGAGGGAATGGATTCAAAGAGGTTGAGATTTAATCACTATGTGATATATGAATAAAAAGGCAAATTATGATTATTAATAATTCAATCCATTTTATTGCAAAGTAGTTTTCTGTTATATGACCATACCACAGTTTATCTCTTCTATTGATGGACGCCTGAGCTGTTTTCAATTTTGGCACTATTGTGAATGAAACTCCTACAAGCATTCTTGGACAAGGCTTTTTGTGGACCTAAATTTTTGTTGCTCTTGGATGTATACCTAGGAGTGGAATTGCTGGGTTTCAGTTAAGAAACTGCCTAACAGTTTTTCAAAGTGATTGTGCCATTTTACACACCAAAATATGAGAGTTCCAGTTGTTTCTCATCTTCACCAACACTTGGTGTTGTCGGTCTTTTTCATTTTAACCATCCTAATGGGTGTGTGGAAGTATCTCATGGGGTTAATTTGCATTTTACTGATGACTTATGATGTTGAGAACTTTTTCATGTGTTCACTGGCCATTTCTTCTTTGTTCACTGTCTACTCAAGTTTTTTGTCCTTTTAAAAAAGTTGGATTGTCTGTTTATTATTGAGTTGTAGAAGTTCTTTATATATTCTTGACACAAGTCTTTTGTCAGATACATGTGTTGAGAATATTTTCCCCAATCTGTAGCTTGCCTATTCATTTTCTTGATGAGTAAGTGTTGAATCCTGGATCCTAGGAAAGAGCTTGCAAATGGATCGACTCTCCCTTATTCAACTTATGTTCCAGTCCTCTTGATCAAGCACCCTAGACTCCAGTCTCACACACGCTCTCCTGACTTATACTGGTCCATGCTGGGTAGGTTTTGTAGCTCCCTGGGGCATAGTCCCTTTGCTCCCTTGTCAGCCTCAATGTGTCAGCAGCTGGGTTATGTTGTGACTTAATCCTAATTTTGAGATTAAATCACAGTTGTAGGGATTAAAGTCCTGGTGGCCAGGAAGGGCAGATCCTGAATATCCACACCCCACTGAGATGGAGGTGGGTGGGTGAACATTGTCTTGTGTGGAAGCAGCCTCTGCATCATCTCCAAGCAAGTGGGAGACAGGAGGTTAGTGCATAATGGAAAGGAGTGGGCTACCTTTGGAGGCTCAGAGGGTTCAGGGGAATCTGGGGATTCAGGATCTTCAGGGACATCAATCTAGATAACTCCATCCATCTTTTTCCCAACCGGGCCCTGACCTTGGTACAGCAGACCTACCTTTGTTGGGAATTTATCCTTCTTTGGAGTTTGGCTGTTCTGACCATTGAGTCTTGGGCCTGGTCCCCAGTTTCTCCGCCTTCCCACAGAGGAGATGAGAGCCTGTTTGTATACTGCCAAGGTGGCTATGGTGGTTTTAAGATATGTCCCCAAATTCTTTGATATTCTTCCCTTCAAAAGGTGGAGCCTAATTCCTCTCTCCTTGAGTGTGGGCAAAACTTGACTACTCACTCCTAACAAATAGAAGAAAGTGAAAGTGATGTTGTACATTTCAGAAACTGGGTCAGAAAAGGCACTGAGGTGTCTTCCTTGCTCTCTCTTGGATTTCTTGCTCAGGAGGAAGTCAGCTGACATGTCATGAGGAAACTCAGGCAACAGATGGAGAAATTCTTGAGGTGAAGAACCGAGGCCTCGTGCCAACAGCCACTTGAGTGATTTTAGAAGCAGATCCTTCAGCCTCAATCAAGTCTTCAGATGACTGTAGCCTCAGCCGATATCTTTTATTGTTGTTGTTGTGTGTGTTGATTGTGGAGTGTTGGTTAGAAGTAAGCTTGTTTTACTAATAGAGGCAATTCTTACTTTAAAGAACATTTTTTTGCTGCACAGATAAAAGGAGGGCATGTTGGGAGAATAAAAAAATAGTAGATTAAAGATAGACTTTGAAATACTGGACACCAGAGATGTTTTAGAATGATAAACTCAAAGATGATGGTACATTGTACAATAAAACAGGGGTCAGCAAACCATGGCCTTTGGGTTGACAACCTGTTTTTTTTAAAATAAACTCCAGATGTTACAATGTTATTACGGTGGTAGAGCTTTTATTTTATAAATTTTTTGAGATATATGTCACATACCATAAGATTCACCCACTTAAAGTACACAGTGCAGTAGTTTTTAGTATATTTACAGTTTTATAACCATCACTACAGTCTAATTTTAGAACATTTTCAACACCGCAAAATGAAACCCCGAGCACATTAGCATCTCTCCCCATTCCTGCTCCATCACTTGACCCAGCCCCAAGCAACCACTGTTCCGTCTCTAAGGATTTACTATTCTAGACCTCTGCTCATTGAGTTCTGCAGATCTTCCAAGTGTTGACACATTTCATTATACGAAAACAAAACAAAACAAAATACCATACAGTGCTTAACACTACCCCCGACCTATCAGAAAAGTCTTACATAGTGAAAAGCTGTCAAGCTCTTTGTATCAAGTGTAAGTTTTCCATAATTTTGGCTGAGAGCTTGAATTTTGTCATTGTCAACAAATACTGTCAGTTGTTTTCCTTGAAGTGATAGGCTCTTGGAGGTAATGTTTGAGAAAATATGTGCCAAATACCCAAAACTGACTAACCTCAGTTTGTCAGTCGTTCTTTTAAGTAAAAATGACGTTCTATCAAGAGTGGCTAGGTCAGCTCAGATTGTCACACAAGTGCTTCTCCTCAAGACAGCCATTGTCCTTCAGTGTGTAACAGAAGTGCTTCCCGCCTACTTCCCATTTCATCACATACTACGTATTATATCAAAATATTAAAAAGAGGTATATTCAAGGTCAAGATTTAATAAAGTTAATAACATATGGGCCGGCCCCATAGCATAGCGGTTAAGTGCGCGTGCTCCGCTGCTGGCGGCCCGGGTTCAGATCCCGGGCGCGCACCGATGCACCGCTTCTCCGGCCATGCTGAGGCCGCGTCCCACATACAGCAACTAGAAGGATGTGCAACTATGACATACAACTATCTACTGGGGCTTTGGGGGAAAAATAAATAAATAAATAAAATTTTTAAAAAAATAATATTACTGCTCCATCAAGAACGTTCTTTAGGGGCCGGCCTCGGGCGCAAGCGGTTAAGTGAGCGCGCTCCGCTGCAGTGGCCCGGGGTTCGCCAGTTTGGATCCTGGCACGCACCGATGCACTGCTTGTTGAGCCATGCTGTGGCAGCATCCCATATAAAGCAGAGGAAGATGGGCACGGATGTTAGCCTGGGGCTGATCTTCCTCACAACAAAAAAAGAATGTTCTTTAGTAAAACTGGCTTTTTTTTTTTTTCTTCCAGCGTGAGGTCATGCCTGTGAAGACTACGATGACTCTAATATAGTTTGGTGCAACCACCTTGATTTGTGCTGAGGCGTCATCTCTCTTCAGTCATATCTGCTCCCCTCCACCTGGGGGCAGATGACCTCTGTCCCAGCTTCCAGTGGGACAGATAAGTTTTGCCTGTTTCTGAACTTCATATAAATGGAATCATAGAGCATATACTTTTTCGTGCCCAGCTTCTTTCACACAGCATTATGTTTGTGAGATTCATACGTGTGTATGGCTACGGTTTGTTCTCATTGCTATTTGTATTTTCCTTGTAGAAATATCTGTCCCTTCTGTTGTAGATAGATATTTGGGTTATGCCCATGTTTTTGTTTTTGACTCGTGTGAGTAGTGCTGCTCTGAGTACTGTACCTGTCTTTGATGAACATATGTGCATGTTTCTCTTGGTATTTACCTAGGAGTAGAATTGCTAGGTTGTAAAGTATGTGTATTTCAGCTTAGCAACTGCTGCTGGTTGGTTTTCTATGATGTTAGGTTTTTGAAATCATGAAATTAGATTGGACAAACAACTGTGATTTATATATAACAAAATAAAAGATGGGAAAATGTGTACTAGGTTGGAGAGGCAGTTTGGGGCCACACTCTTCGGAGCCTGAATGCCATGTGAAGGCAGAGTGGGCCAGGTGGTACAGTGAAGATGGGGCTAGGTTGAATCCACTCCTTACATTCTGTGTTACCTTGGCCAAATTACTTAACCTTCTTCAACATTAGTTTCCTCCTCAGTAAAACGGGGATAGTACCCACCTAAAAGTGTTGTTTAGAAGATGAAATAAATAATGTATGAAAACTGCTTAGAAGAGGGCCTGGTACTTAAGACATCCCCCAAAGTATTAGTTTCTTTCCTCCCAAAGGATTTTATTTGGAAATATTAGGAGATATTGATAATATTTGAGCAGGAAGATACATCATTAACTGTTATATCCTTTAAAGTGTTTAATAAACTAAAGGTAAGTCTGAGACTGAAGTGTTGGAGTTGCAATCCCCTAGTTTTCTGCTGGCGGGTATATTTTATGCCTGGCACAGAATGGGAGTGAGTGCATTTTGAGCTTCATTCTCAAGATATTGTTCTACGGAATGCACAGACCTGCCCATAGATCTACAGGGCTTTGAAGAGTAGAAATAACTTATTGTCATCACATAGCAAAATCATTTTGGCGTTCTTCTTTCTGTAGCATCTGCCCCAGAGGATGAAACCCTAAAAGGTAAAGAGGAGAGACCAAGATGCAAATAATTGGTCTTTGTCTCAGCTGTAAAGAGATGACCATTGCTGTCATAGCCAAAGAAAGGCAAGGCCAAAGGAGCTGAAGTCCCAAAGTCTTAGGACCTAATAGCATGAGCAGTGACGTCAGATATAAGGAGAAGGTAAGGAACAGCATCAGATGAACCTGACTGGAACAAAGGGAGGTGGCCTGGAGATGCTGGTGTTTTGTCTGGATGTAAGGGAGGAGGGAGCAGAGTGGAGGGCACCTCCTGCTTTCCCAGTGGACACAGGCTGAGTAAAGACTTGTCTTCTTCAGTCTCATCATAAATGTGTCAGCCTGTGATTTAGTTATCTGTGGTCTCTTCCAATTAAACAAGATATGTGCAGCCATGACCATCCTGGAGATGCTCATCCAGAAACTGTTGTTGGAGGATAACTGTTCACAAAGCTTATGTAAAAAAAAATGAGAGCTCCCTATAGGGAGGCTGAGTGGATTAGTGACAGCTTCCTCTCATCCTTCAGTCTCACACCATGCCAGAATAATCTTCCTAAAGTACCACATTGATCATGGGAAGCCCTACATCGAATGCTTAAGTGGCTCTCATTGCCTATAAAATCAGTCAGACTTCTCACCCTGGCATTCGTGGTCCTCGCTGAGCTGACCTCATTCTGTTGTGAGCCTTCTTTCTGATGACCCAGTAAACCATACTTTCTTCTTTAGCAAAACTAGTTTACTTGAGCTTTTATGACTTTTTAATTCTTTGTGCTTTTATAAATCCTACTCATTCTTCAGGGGCCAATTCAAATTTATTTTCTGTCTTCCCTGAAGTTTTTTCTTTCCAGTCCAGCTTCCAGTATTTTCCTTCCTATGAATTTCTGTAGCAAATAATTTGTTCGTATTTAATTTGGCAACTAATCTTGTGCCATCTTGTGATGATATTTTATGGTGGACTGTTGTTTACACCTTTTTCTCTTTGCTTACATTTTCATTGTTTTATTTTTTTCTCCAACCAATTCATGAGCTCCTTAAGCCAGAGTCCCTGTTATCAAGTTACTTTTTAAAAGAATGAGGTTACTTTTTATGTCTCACTATATCAAGCTAATGATTTACAAGTAATAGGCCCTTAATGAGAGTTTCTGTGTGTGTGTGTGATTATATGTGTCTTTTGACAGTAAAAATGAAGATAAATAAAACTATATGCCAGAAAACATCAAGGATATCTTACAAAACCAAAGATTTTCATAAGAAAAACAGAACTGAATGTTCCTGGAGCCAGACATGATGAGATGTTGCACAGAACTGAGGATGCCACGTCTACTGTGCAGAGACTGGATTGTTGGAGGCAAGTGTGGAAGCAGAGAGATGAGTGAAGAGGCTGTTTCACTCATCCAGGGGAGAGAGAATTGTAGCATATGCCACTGTGTTAGCAGCGGAACTGCAGAGAAGTTGATAGACTTGATGTGTAATTTTTGACAATACAATTGATAGAACTTGCTGATAGATTAAATGTTTGGGGAGAGGTAAAATCAAGGAGATGAGAGAAAAATCAGGGATGACTTTTGGAGGTGGTCAACGTTGTAGAAAGAAAAGTAGGAAAGTGTCGGGTCATGAAAGTTGAATATAGCCAGGAAATCAGCTAAGATGAAGAGAAGAGCATCTATTGGATTTAGCAACGTGGAGCCCAGTGGCGATCTTAGCAGAATATTTTGGGTGTGTTGTAGGAACAGAATACACATCACTGTGTGTTGAATAGTGAATGAAGACTGGGAGGGGAAGAAGTGTAGACATGGTGATGAGAGTCTTTGGAGAAGCTTGTCAGTGAAGAAGAGCAGAGAGAGAGCCATCACTGAAGGAAGCCAGAAGGTCAAGGAAGCAGGAGATAAGACAGGCTTACTAAGCAAGTCGGTATTCTGTGTCAAGGACCCCTTGTGGGCAGTGTCAGCAGAAACATGTGGACTGATGATGAGTAACGATGGTTTCTCCACCTTTGTCCTCCATGCAGATACATACCATGGCTCCACAGAAGCCCCCAGTTGAGGACACTGTCCCAGGGCCAGGGTGGACTCAGCCTCTGAATTGAAGGAGATTATTTCTGACACCTAGAGAATGGGGGATCCTAATAGACTTTAAGGTCCCAAAGAAAAAAGACAATGGCATGGTTTGCCACCTGAGCGTGTGCACTGAAATTTGAAACCATTACACTTCTGTGGTGTTCCCAGTGGTATTCTTCTGTTATTTCTGCTGCCTGGACTCCTCCCCAACTTACATCGCCCCATCTCCACTTTCTGTCATTCAAGAGTCAGCTCAGTGGCCCCAATTTCTGGGGTGAGAGTACCCCTCCATGCTCCGATGGCACCTGGGTGCCCACTTCCATCCGACTTACTGTGTTGGGTTGGGATGGCACCCACCTGTCTCCCGCTGTGCATTCTCTTTCTCTCTATGCCCCATCACGAGCCTGAAACCTGGAAGCAGAGCAGCTGAAACACAGTTGACATCTGGCAGTTAGGAAGGAGCCCAAACCCCCGAGTCATATTTGAGCGCCACCATTTCTTGACTGTGTGGCCTCAAGCACATTATTTAACTTCTCTGTGTTTTGTTCTTCATCTGTAAAATGGGGGATACTTAAAGCACTTACCTCATAACACTGTTGTAAGGATTAAATGAAATAATACCTATAAAGCAGTAACAGTACCAGGCATATAGTAAGCGCTCAATAAATGTTGCTATCATTATTAAGGCATGGTAGATATTGATGCATTTTTTATTGAAAGAATAAGTGAGTAAAGGGAAGAATAAAATCTGATGTGAAAGGAACCAGAACATGTGTCAGCCTGTTTTTCAATGCCTCTTCTGCCAGGCCAACTTGAGTCTATCTCTGGTGAATTGCATAAGTTCTCTGAGCCAATTTTCAGGCCATGTACAAGGAGGAGTGAGGACAGACAAGCAGTGGTTTCCTGGGGGTGCCTGGAACCTGACAGAGCCGTCTGGCCAGTCTGATCAATGAGGATCAAAGGAAGGCTGCCTCTCCATGAGAAGGACAGTATTACTCATGACCTCTGCCTGCTCTCTCACTCCTGGTACCTCCCAAATTAAGTATCTATGTACAAGACCTTGTCTCCAGCTCTGCCTTTATTGATAAAGCTGAGACACAGATTGATAAAGGAGAAATATGTAAATATGATTGTGTTAATCAGCGTTCTCCAGAGAAACAGAACCACTAGGAGACATAGGAGTGCCATGATCTTCCGTCTGCAAGCTGGAGACTCAGGAAGGCTGGCGGTGTAGTTCCAGTCTGAGTCCACAGGCCTGAGAATCAGGAACAACAATGGTATAAGTTCCAGTTCAAGGGCGGGAGAAGACTGATGTCCCAGCTCAAACCTTCAGGCAGAGAGAGAGAGAGAGAGACAGAAAATTCAACTTTCTTTGGCATTTTTGTTCTATTCAGGCCCTCACTGGGTTGGATGAGGCCCACACACAACAGGGAGGGCAATCTGCTTTACTCAGCCCACTAGTTCAACTGCTCATCTCTTCCAGAAACACTTTTACAAACACCCTCAGAAATAACGTTTAGCCAGTGATCTGGGCACCTCACGACCTGGTCAAGTTGACCTATTTAACAGCCTAACTAATGATCACAATTATTAATATAGTTATGGGATATTTATGTATTTATGAAATGTGTATACCACTTTCAACTGTTCTTTGATAAGCAGGACTGTCTTCTGATATGAGTTTATGGCCTTTCTGATTTCTTGGTTTTAAATAGCTCTTCTTTTACAAACTGGCAATGATGATAGATAGTAGTCTCTTAAAAAATCTTGACTTGTCAAAATTAAAAAATCCATAACCCTACTTGGGTCTCTTGTATTTCTAAAACATTTAACTTTGAAGGGATATCCAAAAGACAGAACTCTTGGTTTGAGATTTGGGGGCCAAAGGGTATGGTGATGGACCCTGCGATGAGAAGCAGAGCCATGAGGTGGTGATGCTGGCCCGTCAATTTTGTGGCTCTTGTTCGTGGAGAAACAGGTTAAAATAGCTTCAAAGCTGGTTTTGGCCAATGAAGAGGTAGATTTAGAGTGACAACTGGGCTTTTCCGTTTTATTTTCAAGACCTGGTTGGTTTTATATCTTGGCTGTATTCTGGCAAATACTTGCACTTTTGTCCCAAGGTTTGCATGGCAAAGATGGTCCTACAGCAAAATATCAGCTCCCCTAATGTATGAAAAATGTCTGCTCATGTTAGCCAAGCTCAATTGTCCCCCACCTATGCTGACATTTTCCTGTGGACGTTCTGATTTCTTAGTCACTTTGGGGTAGCTGAAATTCTCTAGTAGGAAAGAATGAACTTAATTAGTCTTATGTATTTTAATTTTTCATTATACAAATAATATGTGAAGCAGTACCTTTGTAAAACATTAATTAATTAAAAGTTATATATGGATCAAGCTAAAGGCTCCTTTAACCACAGCCCCACATATATCTGTCGCTGTAGAAAAAATATTCTTTTCTTTTTGTTTTGTGTGTTTAAAAACAATGGTATAATATGCACCTCATTCTGCAGCCTCCTCTTTTCACCCAAAACTATATGGGAGATACTTCTGTAACAATTTGCTTGGATCTACTCCATTCTTTGTCACTCTGACACATTACTATGAATAAACTACGTCTTGTTGAACCATTCTTCTTTTGGTGTACGTTTGGGTTGTCCCATTTTTTGCTATTACAATATTATGAAGAATATTCTTATGCATGTTTCTTTTTGCATCTGTGTGAAGGTATCTCCTGGGCAGATACTAATAAACAGAACTGCTGAGTCATAGAAAATGCTCATTTGAGAAATTCAACAGGTATTTTCAATTTGTTCTCCAAAAGTTGTGCTTCAGTACTGTATGAGTGGATTCATTTTTCCATGTAACCAACACCTGAAACAAACTTTGTAAATGTTTGTCAATCTGATATCTAAGGCATGTCTCTTGATTTATTTTGTATTTCTGTCATCTCTGGGAAGGTTGAACACTTCTTGGTTACTGGCATTTCATATTTCCTCCACTGAGAATTGTTTGCTGTTCGTATCCTTTGCCACACTTCCACTGGATGGTTTGTCTCTCATTAGTTTACAGGAGTTCTTCATATAGTCTGCAGAGAAACCCTTGATTACATGTTGGAGTGTTTTCTTCTGTTTTTTTTACTTAATTTATGGTGCCTTTGGTCTTACAAAGTTGTATTTTGCTGTAGTTAGTTTTATGAATCTTGTCGACTAGAGTTCTGCTTTCTGAGTCTCGTTTAGCAAGACTGTCTATTATCCAAGATATAAAGATGTTCTATAATCTTTTTAAAACAATCTAATACTTTTAATATTCATTCAACTTTTATTGTTTATTATATTCAGATTTGGAGTTGATTTTTAAGGAGTGGTGTGAGACCAAATAGAATATTTATTAATATTTTGTCAAATGAATATCTGATTGTCCCAAAATAATGTATTGGCTATTACCAGACTTTATTAACATACATAGTGAATAGTTATGTCAAGTGCTGGTAGATCAAGTAAATCACAGACTGACAAATGACTGTAGGACTTAGCAATGTGGTGGTCACTTGTGACCGTGGAAAAAAGAGTTGTAGTGGGGTGGTGGGGGTTCATTGGAATGGGTTCAAGAGAGAATGAGAGAAATCAGAGATGGTGAGTACACACAGCCATTCCTGAGGTCAATCAGTTGTTCTTTTAAACCAATCAGAAGATGTTTTTGACATTTTTAACAAATGGTTCAAAACCATGAAACTCTTCATGTAGATTTTAAAGCAGATTAGAAAGCCTTCCATGTTGAAGTTCTGAAGTATGAGTTTCACACACTCATTGTTTTTGGCAACAGAACAGAGTCAATCCTCCTTATTCAGTAATTTGATATTCGTGACTTCACCTAGTCACTAACATTTACAGGTGAATCCAACCCCAACACACACTGTGTTTTCCCTGGTAATTCCTGGACGGGTGCAGAGTGGCAGAAAGTGGGAGTTGCCTGAGGCGCACGTTCCCAGCTGAGGTAGAACAAGGTGACACTCTTGTTTCAGCTCTCAGGCCAACAAGTGTCCTTTTCCTGGTCTATTAAATGGTACGTTTTTCACCTTTTTTGCTTCTTGCTGCTGTTTTTCCTCTTTGTAATGATCCGCAAACATAGTGCTGAAGTGCTGTGTAGTGTTCCTAAGCACAGGAAGCCTGTGATGGGCCATATGTAGAAAACACTTGCGTTAGATGAGCTTCCTCCAGGCATGGGTTATGGATAGTGATATTGGCTGGGGGTTCAAATAATGTGTCTACAGTCCATACTAAATAAGGTCTTTTCAAAAGAGACAAACATAAAACAAGGCTATGCGTTGATAGGTTCCCAAACATGTCACGACCAAAGACTGCAGAAACCTAACCTTGTCCTTCCCCTAGGAGCCCTGGTTCAGTCTGGCTCATGCAGTGTTTGCTAAAAATTAATAGAATGTAACTCTTCCAAATAGGGAGGATCAATGGTAACATGATGGAGATATTTTCAAACCTCTCTTTTAAAAATGATGTCTAAAAAGCAGGTAGTTTCTCAACTAATGGTTGACTTGTCATCTTTACTTTGAAAGGACAGAGTTTTTAACAGCATCTGCTCAGAAGCATATCTTTGATAGACACATAAAAAAATCTCAGCAAATTGGGGACAACTGTTTTTTGCAAGAGAAAATGTGTATAGAATACATATATTAACTTCAAGCCAGTAGTTACCTTTGGGGAGGAAAGAGAGAGGAAGGAGAATGGTGTCTTCCACTGTGTAATATTTCTTAAAAAACGACATCAATAAGGTGTGCTCTGTTAAATCTCAGCAAAGAGTAAATGGTTTCTGTTATCCTATTCTCCTTCTAAGTATATTTAAAATAAATATGTAACTGGAACTGAGATGAAATAACACTAATGTAATAGATGCTATTTGCTGGAGTGCTCCCACCATCTGATGGACAGCTCATGATGGGTTGGTGATGTCACTGACACCATCTAAAGGTCAGGACACGTTGTTTACCAGCTGTGGAGCTAGAGAAGGCTCGGTCACCAGCAGCAGAGCCAGAGTTACCTCGACCTACAAAGTTAGAGCCACATAGAAGCAGATCCTGCTCCAGCTGTGGACTAGTGAGAGCTCTGGCAGCAGCTCCAGAGCTCAGGTGCAGCCAGCTCCAGAACTAGAGCTCCTCCAGCTCCCACACTCGACCAGCTCCAGAGCACCAGCCATTCCCATCACTAGCTCCCGCACCACATCTGTCAATAAGGCAGAGCTAGAGTCAGTCTCGGGACCGGAGCCAATTCTAGAAGCAGGTCAGGCACCATCGCCTGAGACAGACCCAGCTCTAGCCCCAGCTCAGGTCCAGCTCCTGAGCCAGTTGCACAGCCAGAGCTGGTGGGATCTCCAGCATCAGCCACAGCAGTGGCTCCGGCACTAGGGCAGCTGCAGCACCACCCACATCGCCAGCAACTAAGGCCCGGCCGGCTCCAGCCCCCACCCAGAGATGTCTTTCCCTTTTCTATGTTTTATGATTTCTTATGTTTTATGTGTTCCAATTTAGATTCAATAAAGTTTAATGTTTTCATCACTTAAAGTTGTACAATTCAGGGCCGGCCATTAACTACATCCTCTATGCTGTGTACCGTCACCGTTATCTAGTTCCAGATCATTGCTTCACCCCACCAGAACCCCTGTACCCATGAAGCAGCCATGCCCCCATATCCACTCCCCCACCCCCTGACAAGCACTGATCTGCTTCCTGTCTCTGTGCATTTCCCTGTCCCTGGTGTGGCTGTCCTGAGCACAGCCAACCCTCCTTTGGCCCCTCTCCCCCATGCTGAAGACCCCTGAGGATGCCAATGTGTTCAGTGCCATGAACCCGATGCCTAGTATGACTTTGACCTGAGGAAGCCCACCGTCACCAAGGGGGTGAGGTCAGGCATGGAGCCAGCTCAACCCTGCTTCACATGAAGAAGAGGGACTCCATATTGCCAAGGGCACCTTCTCCTCAGTCCCTAGTGCTGTTTAGCCACAGGGCCACCCTCCCCAGGGTCTGGCTAGCTGGGGAGATGAGCACGTACAGACTAGAGTGACAAAAACCAGGTGGCCATCTTTTCTGTCCAACCAGCTGGCCCAGGCTACCCAGGAGCAGTTTCACCCTGAACCTCTCGTGCTGCAGGCCTGATGCCTGCCAGTCAGCAGGCTGTCCTGGCCTCCCGTGGACCACTGGGAGCCTTAGGCGCCTTCTGCCCTCTAGGGTCCAAAGGACTAGCTGACCTTTGCCAAGGAGTGCTGCCCATGGGCATGAAGCCCTGCCTGCCACTGAGGCACTGCCCTCTGTGCACCTCCCTCACACCTTCCCAGGTGTGGGTCACTTGCATCTGTGACTTCAGGTGTCCCAGAGTCCCCACTCACCCAGGGGGCGTGACCTCTGCAAATGCAGCCCTTCCGTCCAGCCTCCAAGCCAACAGGCCCCAACACAGGCTTCAGGACCAGGCACAGCTCCCACTCCAAGTGCTGGGACACCTCAGGTGGGGCCAGGACCTCAGTGGCAGGGACATTGTCCAATGCTCAGTGAGCACTTGGCTGGTTCCTCCAGCTCCAAGGTGGAGGAGAGCAACATGAGTTTTGACCCAGAGTCCCCTGATGGCAAGGAAAAGAAGGTGGCTGCCCTCCCCATTCTCTCTGACAGCCCACTCCCAGTCCCTTCTTGCCCGGGACCAGTGTTCCCCAGTGACACCTACAAAGGGGCCAAGAAGCCCAGGAGCTGCATGCCGGCCTGGGGTGTGCTGCCGGGTCCAGAGACTCTGCTGATCATGCCACCCCCCCACAGTTATGGAAATCAACCGCTCCCTGGTCCCTGATGGTCTCTGGTTTCATCTTGGCCTCCAGCAGCACTTCCTCCTCCTCAGCCTCCACCACACCCATGGCAGCTTTGGTCACACCAAGCGTCGTGTCTCAGGCTCTTCAACCATAGCTCCTCGCTGGCCCTCTCCATCCACACGGTGGGCGATGCTGCATCATCCCTGTCCACCTGGAGTAAACAACAGCAACGTGGACAGGAGCGTCTTGTTTAGCCCACTGGTGGGACGTGCCCTTGGTCCCGTCACTCAGAGCTCTCTGAGCACAGACCTGTCCTCAATGGCTACTTTGACAAGAAGCCCTCTCTGGGCCCTCCAGGCAGCAGGCCCAGCCCAGGCAGGAGGTAGGCGACCGCCACAGTGCCCACTGTACATGGGAGGAAATGGAGGCAGCCTTCTCATCCTGTTGGTTCTTGGGGATCTGGGCTTGAGTGGAGGTGGATAAGGTGCCCACCGAGCTCCCTCCAAATCTAGGATCTAACCACCTGAGGCTCTGATGAGACTGCTCGTTCAAGTCCAACCAACCTGTAGTGAAGCCCGACTCCTTGCCTGAGTCACGGCCCTGTGTGATCTGGTCCAGACACCGTCCCCAGAGTGCACCCCTCACCGCACCACACCCTCCCTAAAGCCTTCCTCCCCAAGGACCCTGCCAAGCCCCTGCCCCCTTCAGAGCTCCTAGCCTGCAGTGCCCCTCCCCCGAGCCCCCATCCAGGATGGACTCACCTCTGTGCTGGGCTCACAGGCCACCTCCTCAGGCTCCTGTGCTAGCAGAGCCTTTAGGGTCAGATTGACCTGGGGTCAAACCCACAGCTGGGTCACCTCACAGCCCTGTGACAGGCAAGGTCATGTGGTGTCTTCTCGGAGCCTCAGTTTCCTCCATGAAAAATGGGGTCAGTGACTCTGACCTCAGGAAGGTGTGTTGGGATTCAAGCAGGGAGACGAAGCTGCCCAAAGTGCCTGGACTCAGGAGGTCGCCTGGCTGGGGGAGCCCCAATGCAGGACAAGGCCTCGATGCTCAATGCTGGGCTCAATGCTGGTGAAAATCAAGGATTTCTAGTCCCCTGTTCACGTCTGGACTTGGTCACTTAGAGCAGAGTGACCTTGAATGCTGGGAGCACTGGTCATCTGTAAAATGGGGTGCAATCACTCAGCACCCAGTGGGCTCCCTAATAACAGTAACTCCCTCCAATAGTTGCCCAGCTGGGCTCCATTCAGCTCCTCCTACACCCGCCAGGGCTGCAGGCAGGGACTGGCTGGACCTCATGTGACAGGGAGGGGGTGTAGAGGAGGAGGGAAAAGGGCAGCCTGGCCTTCTCCCTGCCCAGGGTCTGTGTCCACCACTGTCTTCGTGTCCGCAGGACCAGCCATGCATGGAGCTGGACCCTGGGATGGAGTCTGTGGACCAGGACAGTGAGGTTGGTGTATATTCAGTGACCCTCACGTCCCCAGATGTCCAACCTACCCAACTGTGCACCGTGTGGCCCACCTGGCTTCTGTGGCGTGTTCCTGTGACGTAGGGGATGTGAGGGTCACCGAGCAGTTGGCTGGGGAGGGGACAGACGAAAGCAGCCATGTCAAGGGACCGTTGTGTTACACGTGTGTGCTGCGAGCTGTGTCACCCAGAAGTGCTGTCTGCAGGGCCCCTCTGTGTGCCTGACCATGGACAGGAGGCCTGGTTGCCGCACAGGAGAGAGACCTGTGAGACCGTGAGGGTATCCCTGCCACACTCATGTGGGCGGAGATCCCGGGCCATGTCCATGCTCATCAGGGCTGATGCTGCTCCGTGTCCAACCCTCACAGGACAGTTGGGAAACTGAGGCCAGGAGAAGCAGGGACAGGCCCTGGGGTCACAAGGTGGGCAGAGTCCAGAGGGGAAGAGAGCATTCCAAGCTCTTAGGCCAGCCTCAGCACTTCCAAGGGGTTTGCTTTGGGAATGAGAGCCCCTAATACCCTGGGGGACCCCTGCCAACGCCCTCCCATGTAGGGCCCTTTACTATACGCATCCCCACGTGGACACACTCACACACACAAGCATACACACACACTCTGAATGCCCAGCCAGGTCTCAGAAGGGAAGTGCTCACTGGGGAGGGGACAGGAGGAAGGAAGAAAGAGGTTGGAGGCAGCTCTGCCATGGGGCATGGGCATCCGGTCCCCTAACAACATGCCCAGGCCCATAGCATGAAGGGGAGAGATGCCAGACTGGTGGGCAGGGGGTCCCCAAGGTACACAGGGGGATGCAGGGGTTGGGGCCACCCCTAGAGCAGCCTGTAGAGAACCAGGTCTGGTGTCCTGTGGCCACCACTCTGGGCACCGGGAACTAGGATGTGACCCCCTAGGGGGGAGGGGATACAGCAGAGAAGGCTAGATCTTACGCCTCTGTAAATTGGGGTGCATAGATGGGGTGACTCTAAGGGTCCCACAGGCTTGTAGAAGAGTCTATTGACCTTCGTTCTCCATCCATGACCCACTGTTCTCTGAGTCCTTGTAAAATGCATTCCATTCCCTCGAGGTCTTGCTGAGCAGAAGGCAGCCTGAGAGCTTGGGGACTGGGGGCCCGGGCAGTGCAGAACATGGCAGAGCACTGGTCGACTTGTCTGGGGACCAGGGGCAAGGCCATCCTTGTCGGAGCCTCGGGGGCCTCCTTTGGAAGTGAGGTGGAGTCATTGCCCTGGCTGGGGCGAGGAGGCCTTGTGAGTCAACGGGACACGCCAGGGCCAGTGGAAGGAAAGCGGGGAGCAAGAGAGGCTTCTGAGGTCCCTCACGTCCCTCCTGGAGCCCACAGGTCCTGCTCCTTTGCGTCCTCGGCCCTGGTGGAACCACTGCCTTGAGGACCCCAAACAAAGAAATGTGTGTGTTTTGCTTTCTGCTTTCCTGCCTGGGGCTGCAAGGCTGGGGCTGACCACCAGGGGTGTCCTGTGTCCACTCATGCTCAATGCAGCAAGTGGAGCAGGGAAGGGACGCCCAAGGCTCGTTCTGGGTGTTCCCCTGTCCAAAGCAACAGACACCTTTGATTACTGGCATCCACGTCCACAATGGGAGCTGCTCAGAGGCGGGAGGGGACCCTGAGATCCTTTCATGATTCTTTCAGCTACTGTGGCGCCAGCACTCACCCTGAGCAGGGCCCATGTTAGTCCTGAGGGCAGTGCTGAAAGCACCCACATGGTCTCTGTCCTCCAGGAGCTCACAGCCTGGAGGTGGAAAGGACAAAATCATGAACAAATCCATGTGAAAAAGAAGAGAAGGTGCTACAGAGCAATGAAGCAGGGTGCTGGAGGAGGGAGGGCCTGGAGCCCCTAGGTGGGTGTAAAGGGCCTCCCTGGGGACATTTGTGCCCTGAGCAGAAGGACAAGAGGAGCCAGCCCTGCATCTGTCTGCAAACAGCGTGCTGGGGGGAAGCTCAAAGGCACAGAGACTTGGAGGCAGAAGAGGATTTGACGAGAGAGGAGGTGAGAAAAGAGCCAGTGTGGCTAGAGTGAGCTGGGGAGGAGAGAAGTGAGGGAGAGAGGATGGCAGGGCCAGACCCAGGCCTGGAAGGAGGTACTAGCTGTCTATGCTGGGGACAGCATTAGCCTCACTTAGCACTTACGAGACCTATCATTGAGCATCTGACAGCGTCTCTACCAGGGTCCAGGCTCAGGTCAGCTGGGAGGCTCCCCGTCAAGGTCTAGCAGGAGGCTGGGGCTGTGTTCTCAACTGAAGCTCGATAGAGGCAGGAGCCATCTCGGAGATCATTCACAAGTATCGGGGCAGTGGTAGGATTCAGTTTGGATGGGGGGTTTCAGGCCTTTTCTGTCTGTGGGCCGGGACCCTCTGCCAGTTCTTTGCATTAGGGGGTGTCATAGGGAAGGAAGCTCATAATATCTGATATGGCTTCTCCTGAATAGTGGATCAGAGAGACAGAAAGAGGGAGAGAAAGAGAGACAGTGACACACAGAGATAGAAAGATGGGGAGAGGGGCAAAGAGAGTAGACACAGACAGAGACAGGGAGACAAAGAGAGAGACAGAGAGACAGGGAGAGACCAAGAGAGATACAGACAGCCAGAGACACAGAGACAGAGAGAGACAAAGACAGAGAGAGAGAGACAGAGACAGAGAGATAGAATGAACACAGGAGAGACAGAACCACACAGAAGTCACAGACTTTTCATTAAGCTGACCGTGGAAGTGACATCCCATCACTCGGCCCTATTCTATTGGTTAGAAGCCAGCCGCAAAGTCCATTCTCACAGAGGAGCGGGGATTACATAGGATGTGTGCCTAGGAAGTGGGAACGCTGGGAGCCGTTGTTGGGGCTGCCCACCACATAGGCTGAGATGACCACCACTCAGGCACTTGGACCTGAGTCTAAACATAACAGGAGGCCCTGGAGGGTTGCGAGCCAGAAGGAGATGATGTCTGAACGTCATTTCATTTCAACCCTCCCTAGGAACACTGGGAAACAGGCAAGAGGGGAAGTGCCTCTCCCAGACGCCCAGCAGACCCAAGCCTCTTTGCGTTGTATTCTCTGCCACAGCCAGCCCTTTCTGTAATCCTTGCACTGCCAAGTCTGTGCAGGAGCTACGTGTGGGAGCAGCCCACGGGATTCACAGACTCTGAAGGGATCTCTAGGTCTATACACCTGATGACATCCCTAGGAAGTAGATGCTAGAATGACCCCCACTACACAGAGAGGGACATGAACACAGGAGAGACCCTGAGAGGGGAGGCCCTGAGAGGCGCAGGGTTGTCCAGGGTGACATCACTGGCAAGAAGCAGGAGCGGGACTGAATTCAACTCTGTGTCCTCAAAGCTGGGGCCCTGGTTGCGTCCAGACCTCCCCAGAGGCTGTGGGGTGGACTGTGTCGGTGTGACTGTGTCTGGACAGGGTATGGAGATGGAGAGTGAGCAGTCAGCAGCCCGGGGGGCCCTTAGGAAGGTCTTGTGTGAGGAGGAAGCTTAGGTAAGGGGATCCCAGGAAGTGACCTCACAGAGCCCAATAGAACTTGGAACCCTGGTAACTAGGCACCCACATCCTAAACACAGCCCCCAAGCGAGCTCACTTCTCTAGCACTTGTCTAGAAGGAACAACATGTTTAGTTGCTGCTTCCCAATGACCAGGGGCCGGAGCCCCAGGAAAGCCCCCAAAGACCGATGCAGATGCTGGTGCCCCTCTCACGGCCGACGGCTCTGGTCGTTTACCCGGAGGGACGGAAAGGTAACACCGGGAGGCCCAGGGAAGGCCATTCCAAACCAGGCTACCACTGTGGTCCCATCTGGGCAGCCCTACATCCCCTCCCCATGTGTGCCTGGAAGGGCGGGTTCATGTGGGTAGACCACCGTGAGCAGGAGCAGTCGGTGAGGTGTTAGAAGCCTTGGGGGGTCGGTCAGGTTCAAAGCCCAGGTCAAGGCCGGCTGGGTGGGATGTGGAGTGCGGGGTGGTGCCCTTCTGCCTGAGGTTTATCCCAAGCCCCTGAGGTGTAGGTCTTTCCTCAGGGGTGGAATAATGTGCAGACACAGGTGTGTGCCTGATCTGGGAGAATTAGGACCAGAGGGCAGAAGCAGCAGCAAGGACAGCTGGGCAGGGCTCTGATGCCTCTGGGACGGAGCCAGTCACTGTCTTTGCAGAGCTCCACGAAGAAGATCAGCGTGAAGCTGGCGGAAGGGGATATTCCATCCATCTCCCCGATGGAGGCGCCGGTGTCCCACAGGCCTGGACCAGCAGCTACTGGGAGACGGTCTGCAGTGACAGTGATAAAACCCTCAGAGCCACCAGAAGACCCAGCTTCAATCCCGGGAGAACCATCATACCCACCATGTCCTGCAGCAGCGCAGGAGGCAGCTGAGGCCCCAGCATCCGTGCAGGGAGCGCCATCCCCTGCACAGTCTCCTGTAGCAGACCAGGAGGCAGAAGAGGCCCAAAACTCTGTGCAGGGAGGGCCATCCCCTGCACAGCCTCCTGCAGGAGACGAGGAGGCAGCTGAGATCCCTGCCTCCGTGCTGGGACAGACATCTCCTGCACAGACTCCTGCAGGACTCCAAGAGGCAGCTGAGGCCTCAGCCTCTGTGCAGGGAGAGCCATCCCCTGCACAGTCTCCTGCAGGAGACCAGGAGGCAGCTGAGACCCCAGCCTCTGTGCAGGGAGAGCCATCCCCTGCACAGGCTCCTGTAGGAGAACAGGAGGCAGCTGAGGGCCCAGCTTCTGTGCAGGGAGAGCCATCCCCTGCACAGTCTAATGCAGGAGACCAGGAGGCAGCTGAGGCCCCAGCCTCTGTGCAGGGAGAGCCATCCCCTGCACTCTCTCTGGCAGGAGAACAGGAGGCAGCTGAGGGCCCAGCCTCTGTGCAGGGAGAGCCATCCCCTGCACAGGCTCCTGTAGGAGAACAGGAGGCAGCTGAGGCCCCAACCTCCGTGCAGGGAGAGCCATCCCTTGCACAGTCTCCTGCAGGAGAACAGGAGGCAGCTGAGGCCCCAACCTCCGTGCAGGGAGAGCCATCCCCTGCACAGGCTCCTGTAGGAGAACAGGAGGCAGCTGAGGCCCCAGCCTCTGTGCAGGGAGAGCCATCCCTTGCACAGTCTCCTGCAGGAGAACAGGAGGCAGCTGAGGCCCCAACCTCCGTGCAGGGAGAGCCATCCCCTGCACTGTCTCTGGCAGGAGACAGGGAGGCAGGTGAGGCCCCAGCCTCTGTGCAGGGAGAGCCATCCTCTGCACAGGCTTCTGCAGGAGAACAGGCGGCAGCTGAGGCCAATCTCTGCGGCCAGGGAGAGCTGGCTCGGGAACCTCCCTCATTAGCACCTCCAGTCCCACCTGTTCCACCTACTCCCTTACCACAAATATCCTTCCCCATCCTCCTAATTGTGTTTCTCTATTTCCTGGTTTCTTTCATTGATTTTATTTTATTGTTTATATCTTGATTATTTAAAATAAATTTCACTTTCATCTTTTAACAGTTTAATGTTTTTCATTTTAAATTGTACACTTCATGAGCATTAAGTACATTCACAATGCTGTGCAGCCATCACCACTGTATGGGTTTAGAATATTTCATTCTCCAAAAGAACACCCTGTTCTAAAAGCACTCACTCCCACTTTCTCCCTCAGGCCCTGGCAACCCCTAATCTGTTTTCTGTCACTGTTTCCTTTTTTTTTTTTAAATCTGTTCAGGATGTTTCCTATAAGTGAAATCATGCCATAGGTTGCCATGTGTTTTCTGCCCATTTATTTTCCCACGGCCTGATAGGTTTTCCTTTTCTGTTTTTATTTGAAATAGAATTTCTCTAATTTGATAGGAAAATCCCAGATGGAGTCTAGATTTGATGTATCAAAGAAAGCCCTTTTGGTAAATATGTGCATAATCTTGGGGTACAGACTGCTGTTCTACGTGGGACACCAGAGCCAGAAGCCACACACGAAACGCGTTGCTCTTCCTGCGGCCTAAACAAAAACAAGAAAGGGTAGAAAGCTGGAAAGACAAACCAAGAGGCAGCTGAGGCCTCAGCCTCCAAGCAAGGAGAGCCATCCCCTGCACTGGCTCCTGCAGGAGAACAGGAGGCAGCTGAGGCCCCAACCTCCGTGCAGGGAGAGCCATCTCCTGCATAGGCTCCTGCAGGAGACCAGGAGGCAGCTGAGGCCCCAGCCTCTGTGCAGGGAGAGCCATCCCCTGCACAGGCTCCTGCAGGAGACAGGGAGGCAGCTGAGGCCCCAGACTCTGTGCAGGGAGAGCCATCCCCTGCACAGGCTCCTGCAGGAGACAGGGAGGCAGCTGAGGCCCCAGCCTCTGTGCAGGGAGAGCCATCCCCTGCACAGGCTCCTGCAGGAGACAGGGAGGCAGCTGAGGCTACAGCCTCTGTGCAGGGAGAGCCATCCCCTGCACAGGCTCCTGCAGGAGATCAGGAGGCAGCTGAGGGCCCAGCCTCTGTGCAGGGAGAGTCAAGCCCTGCACAGGCGCCTGCATGAGACAGAGAGGCAGCTGAGGCCAAATTCTGAGGCCTGTGAGAGCTGGCTCGGGAACCTCCCTCATTAGCACCTCCAGTCCCACCTGTTCCACCTGCTCCCTTACCACAAATTTCCTTCCCCATCCTCCTAATTGTGTTTCTCTATTTCATGGTTCCTTTCATTGCTTTTTTTTATTGTTTATATCTTGATTATTTAAAATAAATTTCACTTTCGATTTTTAACACTTACTGTTTTTCATTTTAAATTGTACACTTCCTGAGCATTAAGTACATTCACAATGCTGTGCAGCCATCACCGCTGTATGCGTTTAGAATATTTCATTCTCCAAAAGAACACCCTGTTCTAAAAGCACTCATTCCCACTTTCTCCCTCAGGCCCTGGCAACCCCTAATCTGTTTTCTGTCACTGTTTTTTTTTTTTTTTAATCTGTTCTGCATGTTTCTTATAAGTGAAATCATGCCGTAGGTGGCCATGTGTGTCTGCCCATTTCTTTTCAAACGGCCTGATAGGTTTTCCTTTTCTGTTTTTATTTGAAATAGAATTTCTCTAATTTGATAGGAAAATCCCAGATGGAGTCTAGATTTGATGTATCAAAGAAAGCCCTTCTGGTAAATATGTGCATAATCTTAGGGTACAGACTGCTGTTCTACGTGGGACACCAGAGCCAGAAGCCACACACGAAACGCGTTGCTCTTCCTGCGGCCAAAACAAAAACAAGAAAGGGTAGAAAGCTGGAAAGACAAACCACAAACCGGAATGTATTCCTCATGACACAAGGCCAGGGAAAGGTTACGCATCCTTGTGGTCCAAAAAAACGCTCGAAAGTCAGAATTTTAAAAAGAGATAAAGAGCAAACACATTCAACGCCAACGAGAGGTGATACACAGGGGCAGCATGTGTCAGAGATGCGCGAGCTCCCCGAGGAGTAGACGCGCACATGGAGACACTGTGGAGAGGGCACTGGGCCCCATCAGACGGGCTGGGTTCCAGTGTGGTGACGACCAGACCTGGTGACAATGTGAGGAAGCAGAGGCCCCAGTAGACCCCTAGAGACAAGTGTGAAAGGACACTCCTCTCTGGAGACCAACCTGCAGGACCCATCGCAGTCCCCAGGGGCACGCCTGTGCTGGCGGTACTGATCCCAGGACTTCATCCCACAGAAATTCCTGCCCAACTTTTCAAAGATGTATTTTCCAGACTATTCATCACAGCACTGGTTGCAATAGCAAGCAATTGGAAGGAATGCTACTGTCCATGGCGAGGCGATGGGATCCATCCGTCCCATCTGTAAGACCACTAATATGTGATATCAGTCGGGAGACATGCATCTAGGAACATGAATCTGTGTGTGAGAGAGAGACAGAGACAGACAGAGAAAGAGAGAGACAGAGCCAGAGAGATACGTACCAAATCATCCATGGGGTTCACCTCTGGGGATGGGAATTGCCACTCGCTTCTCTTCTCCTTTAGAGGCCTGCGTGATATTTCAACTTGATAGAATGTGCCTCTATTCCTCTTATAATTCTAACAAGATTAAAATCACATGTTAATGTTATCCATTTATCACTCATCTTTGGACTGAAGTACATTATTTAGTTTTTCTTTGTAAAGGTTTTTATTACAAAGACAATGTACGTTAATTACAGTAAAAGAATGAATTCTAAGGGAATTAAGAATTAAGTGGAAACTGAGGAGTGCCCTTAACAGGCAGTGTTCACCGTTTCAGTCCTTTGCCTTTGTATGCACGTGTGTGTGCACATGTGTGCATGTGCCCATTCAGCTGTGTGCATCTGTATGCACATGGGTATGTCTATGTGCAAGTGTGTGTGGGTGTGCACTTGCGGCTATCGTGTGGGAAGGACTGCAGGGAGTGTGCTCTTCTGGAACCTGATTTCCCCAGGGCTGGACCCTGGCCAGTCAATCCTCTTCCTCCTCTGCGTCAGCCTCAGAATTGCCTAAGAGCCTCTGCTGGGCAACACGGATCATTTCTGATTTCTCACTCCCGTCATCGTGCTGAAAGGAACACCTGCATCCATAAATCTCTACTTCTTTAGGACCGATCCCTAGAGGCAGAGATTCTGGCTCATAATGTAAACGTGATGTTAAGGTGTTTGTCACAGTCTCTGACCCCCAAGGTCTCCTTCTACCCTGTGATCTTGTTTGGGAACAGGGAGTCCAGAGACCCTGAAGCAGAGACCTGAGGGAGGGAGGGAGAAGGAGGAGCAGCTAGGATGCAGGGGATGAAGGTACCTGGGGTGACCTGCCCAGCTGGAAGGCCTCGCTCCTGTTGCTTCTGTCCCTACCACTCCCCTCACCCCTGGCCCCGCCCCGAACACACCTGACCCCGCTTTGGCCTTGCCCATGCCCCTCCTGCTCCCTAACTCACCTGAGCTGAGCAGCCTGGCCTGCCATCCAGGACAGATGATGATGAGGGTCTGGACACTCCTGCCTGCTCCCTCTCCCTCCAAGCAGAGAGCCCCATCCTCAGTCAGGAAAGTACATCTAGGTCAGTGCAGTGAGTCACAGGGACCTCCTTGAACATGCTCCCTCCAGGGGGAGTTCTCAGTTGCAACAGCAGGACCCACTTAAGCTTGTGTGAGCAGAAGTGACTTTTACAAGACAGAGTAGAGGTGTCATAGAAGGTGCCAGAAGGTCAGAGCACGGGGCTAGAGGCTTTGGAGAAGGTCATTGTGCCCAAAGCACACCTCAGGGTTTTCCAGGAGTGATGGCTGCCTCAGGCACTGTGCCAGCCCCAGCCCACATATCCAGCACATTCAGCCTCTGCGATGGAGGGGCCCTGCTCAGTGGGGATGAGGGAGAGAGCCCTGGTGACCTCGGAGAGGCACTGCCATTGGAGCCTCGGTTTCCTCCCCTGTGAAGTGGGGTGGCAGCGACCTTTCATGGTGGTGTCAGACAAGTTCGCTGAGGCTGCACCTGGAGCGCCCTGCACCTTCTCAGATCTCAACAGCTGCTAGCTCTAATGAAGAGGAATCAAGAGAGGAGAGATGGGGCTGGGTCCTGGATCCCCACCTGGCTGGCTGACTGCCATGGGACGAGATGGGGTGGAGAAAGGCATTCCAGAGGAACAGCGGAGTCAGAGCGAGTAGCGCATGCCTGGTGGGAGATCAGAGTGGGCAGAAGCGAAGGGCCCCAGGGGGCTCTGAGTGGGGTGACATCAGCAGGAACAGCTCACGGTGATGAGCACTTACCGGGGCCTCTGTTCTCCTCTTGAGCTATCTCCTTGAATCCTCCCCACAACTCCTTGGGGGAGGAGCAATTATTGTCTTCATTTCACTGATGCGGAAACTGAGGCTCAAAGAGACTTGCCCCCTCTGTGCCCTGCAGAGTGGCAGAGCCGGGATTTGAACCCAGTGCCTCTTAGACCCCTTGGGCCTGCCTGAGAAGGGCTCCCCCATGCTGAGAGAGGGACCTCTTTTCCCTAAAGTTCTGAGAACTTTTGGTCCTGATGCCCAGAGAGATCTCACTCTGCGGGGGGATAGGCTGGTCCTTGGTACTGGGAGAGCCCACAGCGCCCACAGCTGGCCATTCCCCGGCCACCATACCCAGCCCCAGGCAGACGGAGTAGCCCTGTCCCTTTAGTTCAGTGATGGCTGGAGGCCAGAAGGGTGCAGGCCCCAGGGAGACCAGGACCCCTGAGCCCGAGGAGGCCACAGTGCAGGACAGTGGTTTGGAATGATCCAAAGTCAGAGAAACAGGGGTCCTAGTCCCTGCTCAGCCTCTTTCTAGCTGGTGATGCAGGTGAGGCTCTCAGCCTCAGTTTCCCCATCTGTACAATGAGGAAATAACTTGGCCTCCTGATGGGCTGTTGGGAGACTTCCCTGAGGAATTGCTTGAGCATCTCTAGCCTGGTGCCCGGAGCGTGTTAAGAGCCCCCTGCCAGGCTGTCACAGTGGTCCTCCAGGGCGCAGGGTCTGGGAAGTCCCTCCTCAGGTTCCCTTCCTGCTGCCCTGCTCCCGGGAACATTCAGCATTGTTTGAGGAGGAGCTGAAGAAGATCCAGGACCACACTGTGTTGCAGGTGACGGAGGCTCAGCGCTGGGAGGACAGCTGGACATGCTCCATGCCACCGTCCAGGGCTTGTGCTGTGACCCACTGTGAGCCCGCCACAGATAAAGGCTCCTCCTGTGTGGATCCAGCTTCTGTGGTTTACTCACTTACTGCTTCATTCACCCAGTCATTCCTTCACTCATTCCTTCACTCACTCACTCCTGCACTCATGTACTCATTCATGCATTCGTTCATTGTTTCACTCACTCATTCAGCCAATACGTTCTGGTCCCTGCCATGGGCCGAGCACTGTAACTTCACCAGTGAGTATGACTCCACGTGGTCCCTGCCCACCTGGAGCTCACATCCACTGTGTGACCTGAAAGAGGGCTGTCCCTCGGGTTAGCAGGGGTGATGAGCACCAGGAATCCACTTCTGAAAGTAGAGGCCACCCATGCAAAGAAAAGAACGGAGAAAACCCATGCTTGGCACTTCATCGACAAAAGAAAATAATTAAAAGTTAAGAAAAATAAAGATATCCTACATTTAACAAAATGTGGGTTCTAATCACAAGTGTGCACTCATTCCGACAACCAATGAGAAGTAATCCAGAGTGGACTGGGTGTTTGTAACACATTCTTCCGGCCAATAATAGCATTTCAGTAAACATGTTCCAGGGCCTCACGATTTTCCTCAGGCCTCTGTGATCCTCCAACACTTAAATCTTTCTCCTTGGAAGCCTCTGTCCTGTCCCCCTCCTTGTCGAATGGCTCTTCCACTGTCCGGGGGCCTACCCTGCACGGCCACACTCGTCAGTGACTCTCCACGTTGTCTAGACAGGCTGCCCGCGTTCCTCCCGCAGCCTCACGAGCTCCTGTTGCTTTGGCAAGGTTGGGGTTTTCCCTGGGTGATCAGCGGGCGTCCTTCTTTGCAGCGGTGTGTGTCTCCCCACGCTGCGTCTGCTCTGGCGACTCCGGGAGGCAGGCCTGTGGCCCCATCTCACAGGTGAGGAAGCTCAAGTCCAGAAGGCTGGACGACCTGCTCCACGTCACAGCCAGCGTGCAGCCTCCGCAGAGTCTGGGCCCAGAGCAGACAAGGACGTAGGGCGAGTGGTTTGTCTGCAGGTGAGGGAGGAGGCCCGAGGGAGGCCATGGGGAAGGGAGCCTGGAGGAGGAGAGCCAGTGCGGGCCTGACGAGGGAGCACTGAGGTGAGCATCCATCCTAGTCCTGCTGGGAGATGAGATCCCACCCGGACTGGCTCTGTGCCCGTGGGTGGAGGGTTTACCCCGGGTCGTGAAGGCTTCTGTGCTACAGGCTGGCACAGGCTCGCAGGAGAGGAAGCTCCCGCTGCAGGAGAGAGCCCTCAGGCAGAGAGTGGATGCAGGTGCTCCAGGGGGACACTGTGGGCCTGCCGGGGACTGGCTCCCAGGGACTGCAGGGACTCAAGTGGGCTGAGGGAACTGAAGGGCAGCAGCAGCAATGTCTGCAGCGGGGGTCTGCACACATGTCCCACACGTATGCCCCCAGAAAGGCTGCTCTGCGTGGCATTTCTCCTCCCAGATGCGTAGTTGGCCCAAACCGCCCCTCCACTCCACACTCCCAACTCCTTTCCACTCGTCTCAGGTTACTAGAAATTCAGAATATTTTAGTTGGTGTTGGAGCCCAGAGACTTTTGTTTGTCCTGCCCATGTTCTAACATTGCTGGCTTTTTAAAGATCTCAGGGCTTTGACTCCAAAACAGCAAGATGATGAGGATCCCAGAGAGCTTTCTGGAAGCAAGATTTTATGCTTTGCAATACTGCCATCCCACCAGCTCTTCTCAAAATCCCTCCAGGACACAGACTCACAATCTTGGGTCCTCAGATTGCTGAAAGGATGCGCCTTCAGAAAGTGATCGGCGTGGGTCGGCAGGACACACCGAATGGTTGAGTGAGGAATTCAGCCAATCTCTTCCCGGAAAGCCATGATCACACCGGACGTGCTGTCAGAAAACAACCTCTGGGAAGAGACCGAAGACATACAACCAACTGAGGAGCATGTGAAGCTGAGGGAAGAACAGTGAGAGTCGTGGTGTTTTTGCCCAGGGCAGGTCCCGTCCCCACCCCCTCAGTGTGACGGCCCTGTGAGCAGCCCAAGCCTGAATGGGGGTGGCTTCACTGTCAGAGGTTGCCCACTTGATGTCGCCATGCGTGGGCAAAGCCCGGCCCCTAAGCATTTCTGGAAACAGTAGCCATCTCAGTAGCAAGCTGACATGGAAGGTCAACTTTGCAGCCGCCTGAGGTTGGATCTAGAACAGAGCAGCGAATCAGCCAGGAAGGTGAGACGGACAACCACACGATGAGACAGACACAGCGGCCTTGATGGGCTGCACGTAACCCCAGGGGGTCTGGAAGGTGGTGTGCTTGTGCAGGCCTGTGCTCAATCAGGTGAGACCAGGAAGATGGGCATTGTGGGGATGCTTAGAGACCTGCCACCAGCCTAGGCCCTGCCCCCAGGGGTTGCTGCCTCCCAGGAAGTCCAAGTTGACTGAGGGGACAATGCCAGGCCCTGTTGAAGGTCCCTGTCCACTCTGGGGCTCCCATGGAGAGAGGCCTTCCCACCTGGAAACTTCTCCCCAGGTCTTCTTCAGAGGCTGAAACGAGGTGCTCTCAGAGCAGAGAAGATGGTGAGCAGTGAGGAGAGGCTCCTGAGGAGTCGGCCCTCCTGGGGAAGGAAGCAAATGAGCTGGGAGGGTGGAGTGGTCCCTGCTTGCTCTGGCCTCAGCCCCCTCAGTGTACATCTCCCTCCTGGAGGGGACAGGAGCCCAGGGAACCCGGGAGAGCACACCCGGGCCGCGATGAGCAACACTCCCAAGGAGGAGGATCTGAGCTCAACGCAGGATCAGCCCAGGTAGGAAGGGAGCATTTCGCCACCAGGACACTCGAGTCAAGGTCAGCGTGCCCCTGCAGGGACGATCTCCCTGCCTGTTCTATACGTCCCTGTGGACCACTGACTGCTTAGGGACTGGCTTCTGACCAGCAGACCCAGCACAAGTGACAGGACGACCCTTCCCAGATTCCATCACCGAGGCTGTCATTCTCTCTCACTCGCTCTCTTATGTTCCCTCTTCCCTCTCCCCTTGTTCCCCTCTCTCAGTCTGTCTAACCCCTGGACCTGGGGACATACATGGATGTCCTGAGCTCCCCTATGCAGAGGCCCACGCAGAAGAAAACCAAGGGAGTGCCCTGGCCAACAGACAGAAAGGAGCCAGGCTCTCAGTGAAGCTGATCCTGACCGAGCCCACAGGAGTAAGCTTGACAGCACATCTCACCCTGGTCCAGCCTCAGTGGAGGCCACAGCCCCAACCTGGAAGTCGTCATGAGCAGAGGCTTCAGCTCAGTTGTGCAGGATTCCTGGTCCACAGAGATGAAGAGAGAGTGAATATTTGCGGTTTACAGATGCAGGGTGGGGAGCAGTGTTGTCAGAGAGGAGGAGACACCTCACACCATCTCCCAGTTCCCAGGTATGGCCTGCCCTTCTCCCTCCTCTCCCCTCCAGGTTCTCTGCAGCCACAGTGCCCACCTCTCTAACCTCCTCTGGCCAAACTCACTTCTGCCTGGGTGTCTCCACACCAGCAGTGCCTTCTCCCTGGCACGCAGATCACAGGTGAGTGCAGCGCTGTGTCCTCATGTCATTCTGGTCACAGCAAATGTCACCTCAGTCAGGCCTTTCAGACCCTCCTACCCAGTGAGACCCCAGCCCTCCCTGCAGGACACTCTTTATTTTCATTCCAGTTCATGCTCTTCTCTTTCACGTGTCTCTGATTTTGTGCTTTTGTCCATCTGCCTCCAAACTGAGCTCCTGGTGGGCAGGGACCACTGGGTAGATTTCAGCACCACCCTTGGGCCCACCAGGGCTCCCGGCCCAGGGTGATGGCTTGGCACATAGCTGCCGAATGAACAAATAGGGGCATCTTGGATCCCTCCTTCCTGCTTTTGCTCCACTCAGTCGGTGAAGAGGAACACTAGTAATAGGAAGTGCAAGTGGGTCCTGAGGCAGGCGGAGGGTCAGCGTGACTTCTGCATGAATCCTCCTTTCCCCAAATTGCTCCAGCAAAGCTCAGTGGGCACCACTGACACAGGAGGCTGCCACCTGATGGCCAGCACAGGAACTGCAGCCTCAGGCAGGGACAGCACAGCACCAGGCAGGCATGTATTTCTGCTGGAGAAATGCCTATCCAAACGCATTGCCCATTTTTCATTGTGTTATTTGTATTTTATTGTTGAGAGGGGAGAATGTATTATATATTCTCAATAGTAGACCTTTATCAGATATGTAAAGATCTGTAAACATATTCTCCCCTTCTGTGAGTCGTCTTTTCGCTTTCTTGATCGTGTCTTTCAACGCACTCAAGTTTTACTTTTCATGAAGTTTAATTGATCTGTTTTCCCTTGGTTGCTTATGTGTTGGGTGCCACAATTACAAAAACATTGCCTAATCCAGGGCCATGTTTTCTTCCAAGAGTTTTATAGTTTTAGGTCTTACATTTACATCTTTGATGGTAAGAAGATGTAACATTTTTGTATATGGTGTGAGGTAGGGGTTCACCTTTATTCTTTCACATGTGGATATCCACCTGTCCCAGCACTACTTGTTGAAAAGATTATTCCCTCCTCATTGTCTTGGCATCTCAAATAATTCTAGAATCTGTGGTTGTTGCAGGTGGTGTGACTTACAGTTCCTTAGAATTTTTCTTTACATGAAGGTTGCTTTTCTCTGGCCTTGTGGACTTTCACCCACTGCATATGTAGACTGATCATTAGTGAAATAATCATATCAGGTATTTGGACTAGTTTTTTCTTTGCTTGCGGTGGGTATGTAAGTCGACACCCTGTTACTCCCTGATGGCTGGGTGGACCACATTGCACCATTGTTCTGGCCTGGATTATCGCTCTATCCTTCTAACTGGTTTCTCTGCCTCTATATTTGATGCGCAATCTATCCTCAATGCACCAATTGGAGTGACCCTTTAAAACCAGATGTCACACCCTGACATTGTGAAATCTCTCAAGGGGCTCTCCATTTCTCTCAGGGGGAAAGTTCAAGTCCTTATGATGGACCTCAAGCCCAATCCAGTTGGTCCCACACTCTCTCTGACATCATCTTTGGCCAGTCATCCCCTGTACCATTTGCTCCAGTCCCTCTGCCCTCCATTATGCTCCTGGTACATGCCAGGCACTCTCCCACCTGTAGACTTGTACTCTATGTTCCTTCCACTTGGAATCCTCTTCCACATGATGATTTCATGCCTCATCTTCTTCACTATCTTTAATTCTGTATTCAAATGTCATCTTGGTGAGGCTGTATTGACCATGTCATTTAAAATATAAACTATCCTCTTGTTCTGACACTCCCTATCCAACTTGTTCCCCTTTCATTTTTCCCCTTAGCACTAACACCCTATAAAATAATATATAATGATAAGAATCAGTGTTCAATCAGGACACGGAAACCAACCAATAGATTGAGCAGGGACAGTTTATATAATGAACAATTAACCATAAACCTTTAAAGGGAACTATAGAGAATAGCCCAGAATTACAGTAGAGTAGTTAAGAAAGAAACAAATTTGGGAGAGGACCCCCTCGCCAAGGCTGCCTTCAGGCCTTGTTGGAGAAGGAATGATTGCAGCACAGGGATGATGGAGAAGATTGTCATGTTTCCCAAGGCCAGTACCAGTCCCTGGTCAGGGCAGAGCTCAGCAGGTAGGGAACAGCAGGCTGAGACCGGCAAACAGGAAAACCCTGTCCCCTCCCAGGGGCAGGTAGGCTGAGGCTGGGATGCCTACTGGATTCACTGGGATTCCACTTGCAGCGGTGCCACTCATTCTCCTTATTAAGCCATCCAAGGGGATCCACTGAATCCACTGTGGATCACCCACTGTGGGTGAGTCCACGTAGACACCCCTGAATTGCGCCACTGCTGGTTGTACTGCAGGAGAAAGAAAAAGAAAAGAATGGGAGCACCCTGGAATTAGGATGGAAGGCCCTTTGTCCTAAACCTTCTCTGACAAAAGCTTAACCCCTGCCAGGCGCAAAAGAGAAATGTCTACTGGGTGCAGCTCCATTATTGCAGAACAGACAATAGAGGGCAACACTCTGATCTTGTTACACAGGGGCAATCCATTGATAACTGGCACCATAATTCCCTTATTATTTTGTTTATGTATTCCATGCTTTTACTTCCAACTTGCCTCTATTGCTTTATTTGAAGTAAGATTTTGAAGACAGCATATGCTTGTATCAAGGTTTCTAAAAAAAGGTATTTTGACCCCCCAAAATGCCATTATTAGATCAAAACAACAGAAGAATTAAAAGTACAAAGTAGCTATACTATCAGTATATGCCTTAAGTAAATAGTTTACTGTCAAATTCCTCTTATATAAGAAAGCACCATTATAATCACCAAGACAAAAAACAACAAATGTTGGAGAGGATGTGGAGAAACAGGAACCCTTATACACAGCTGGTGGGAATGCAAATTGGTGCAGCCTCTATGGAAAACGGTATGGAGATTCCTCAAAGAATTAAAAATAGAGATGCCCTATGATCCAGCCATCCCACTACTGGGAATCTATCCAACGCACCTGAAATCAACAATCCAAAGAGGCTTATGCACCCCTATGTTCATTGCAGCATTATTCACCATAGCCAAGAAGTGGAAGCAACCTAAGTGTCCCTCGACTGACGATTGGATTAAGAAAATGTGGTATATATATACAATGGAATACTACTCAGCCATAAAAAAAGACAAAATCGTCCCATTTGCAACAACATGGATGGGCCTGGAGCGTATTATGTTAAGTGAAATAAGCCAGAAAGAGAAAGACAAACACTGTATGATCTCACTCATATGTGGAATATAAACAAACACATGGACAGAGAAAACTGGACTGTGGTTACCCGGGAAGTGGGGGTGGGGGGTGGGCACAAGGGGTGAAGGGAGTCATATATGGGGTGAAGGACAAACAAAAATGTACAACCCAAAATCTCACAATGTTAGAAACCATTAAAATATCAATAAAAATGTAAAAAAAAAAAAAAAAAAAAAAAAAAAAAAAAAAAAAGAAAGCACCATGCAGTTTCATTTTAATGATGTTAGCCTCAATAATCTAGTATAATAATAAACTCCTTTGTAATGAGTAACTATATAAAATGAAGTTACAATAATTTACAATTTACGTCTGTGACATGACCCAACTACTCTCTACAAGCACCACTGAAATCTTGATTGATGCTTGGCTACCTTGTTCTACTAGAACTAACGGGAATATTTCACTGCCAACAAATTCTGTTTACCTACTGTGTAGTTTATAAGGGTTGAATTCTTCTCTACTTGAAAATCACCATTTTCATCTCTCCATATGGATACCTGTTTATTGGCAGATAGCTTTGCAGCCAGTATAGTTTTTTTCAGGAGAGTCTTATATAAGAAGTCATAAAATATGAGTATAAATGACTTACACTTAGGTAATTTTTCTTTTTCTTTTTTTTTCCCTGCTTGGAAAGATTTGCCCTGAGCTAACATCTGTTGCCAATCTGCCTCTCTTCTTTCTCCCTTCCCAAAGCCCCAGTACATAGTTCTATATTCTACGTGTAAATCCTTCTAGTTCTTCTACATGAGCCACTGCCACAGCATAGTCAATGAGAGATGAGTGGTGTGGTTCGCGCCTGGGAACTGAACCTGGGACTCCGAAGCGGAGCGTGCCAAACTTTAACCGCTAGGCCATCAGGGGTTGCTCCAGGAAATTTTTCTAGAAAAATATTGGAATCAAGATGTATGATTTATTTCTAAAAATTTCATAACATACTTTAAAACATGAAATGCTCAACATGTTTAAAAGCACTTTACCACTCAGTTTACCTTAACAAAGATATAGCAAACATTTTGAGAAATATACTTTCCACAGGAAAGTCCAATTGTAGCTTTATGCTTTTGTAGACCACTCCCAATAACGTGGCTTAAAAAATAATACTGTAAGAGTCTCTCAAGAAAAGGTATTTCATTTCTATAAAAATCGTTCTTTACAGTGTCTCAATGTTTGTTTCCTACTAAACTTCTCAATGTTCTTTAGGCTTAACAATATAGTAGAATCAAGCTCCTATAATCTAGCTTTTAATCCCACAATCCGGAAAGCTCTATCTCAAGGTCATCAACGACCTCTTAAATCACCGAATAATATTATTCCCATTTTATAAGTGCGAATACTAGGTTTTAAAGAAGTCAAGTTCATGCCCAATATTGTTTAGCTAGTAAGAGGCAGAGCCTAGATATGACTGACTCCTGCTGTCTGATTCTAAAATCCATAAGCATAACCTCTAGGTATACAGCCAAACATAACACTCTGTATTCTTGCAACAGAATAAATGCATTTGCTTTTTCTTTAATATCTGTAACACGGTTCTTAACTATTCCAATACATTGGTTTCTCCTTTTCTGTAAATGAGAGTGTTCTTCAAAGTACCTTCCTTCCTCTCTGCTCTTCTCTATACTTTCCCTCCACTCCCAGTTCTTGAATTCATTTCACAAGCATTTATTTTATTGAGTCCATACAATTCCAGACCCCATGGAAAAACAATGAAAAAAAACCAGTCCCTGGCCTTGAAGGATTTACAGACTACTAGGGGAGAAAGCCCTATAAGCAAGTCCAATACTATTTTCAAAAAAAAAAAACAAGTTTGAGTCTGCACAAACACAGAAGGCTATCTATGCCACACAGCACGGGTTTTCAAGCCTTTTCTGAGGAGGACTACAGTTTTTTAAGAAATAGCGTTTAAAATTTCCAAAAGAGCACGCGAGACCTAGAACTTCCCTGATCCACTGTCCCCTTCCCACTACAAGCCATGTTTTTTCTAAGACTCTTAAGAACATCGTTTGAAAACCACTATATTCTAACATCTTAATAGTTTTGCCTTTCATGCCTAGGTCTTTAATCTACCTGGAATGGATTTTTGTGTACGGAGTAAAGTAGGGTTCCAATTTGAATTTTTTCCATACTGATATCTAATAGTCCCAGGACCACTTAAAGAAACGCCCCTCCTTTGCCCTCTGCTCTGTAAGAGCACTTCTATTAAAAGAAATCAAGTTTCTGGATACACGTGGAAGTGGATTTGGGTTCTCTACTGTTTTCCACTGGTCTAACACTGTGCTAATACCAAAGTGCTTTAGTTACTATAGCTCTATATATATAATAAATCAGGATATCTCATAGATCAAGTCTTCTCACCTTGACCTGCTGCTTAAAAAATATCTTGGCTATGCTTAGTCCTTTGTATTTCCATATGGATTTCAGAAAAGACACGTAATTTTGAGCTCTGTAATTTCCTGGTAAACTGGTAAAATACCCACAAAACAAATCTAGATCAGTGTTTCTCGACCAGGGCAATTTTAACACCCCCACCTCCCACCCCAGGGACATTCAGCAACGTCTGGAAACATTTTTGGTTGTCACAAAGTGGGGGGTAGGTACTACTGGCCTCTAGTGGGTTGAGGCCTGGGAGATGCTGCTAAGCATCCCACAGTGCACAGGACAGCTGCCACAACAAAGAATTATCCCATTCAAATTTTAATAGTGCCACTTTTGAGAAACCCTGTCCCAAATAAATCAAGGGGCAAATTTGCATGGACCCATTAAAGGCCAGGGAACGTCTACCAAAAACAATAATTTAGTTTTAGAAAAACTGAACTGCCATGTGCCAAATGAGATTTACCCCAATTCATTAAAAAAAAAAATCATATTATTTGCATAGACCAAAAGGCTTATCTTCCTCTTCTCTATAGCAGGGACATTTACAGGAAGCTTATTGGAGGGGTTAAGTCTTTAAAATACAAAGTTATAAAGAAACAAGACATATCCAGAAGATATTTAAAAAAAAAAAGAAACTCATAGAAATCAGTAAGAAACAACCCAATAGAAATATGGGCAATCTAAATAGGCAATTCACTAAAAGGAATATTCAAATGACCGATAAACATATAAAAAGATGCTCAACCTCATTAGTCACCAGAGAAATACCAATTCAAACTCACGAGAACACCATCCATGCACCAGAATGGCTAAAATTTTAGAAGACTGGACATAGCAAGTGTTAACAAGAATGCTGAACAACGTAATTCCCATAATACTACTGGATGTAGTGAAGGGGTTGCATAAACTGGTTCAACCACTTTGGAAAATGTTGGCAGTCTCTACTATAGCTGAACATATCCATACACTATGACCAGCAATGCCATTCCTAGGTATATATCCAACAGAAAATACTTACCTATTTGCAAAAGAATGAACAAGAATGTTCATAAAAGCATTAAAAGCCTAATGTAGAAACCATCCAAATGTCTAATAACTGCAGAACGGATTAATAAACTGTGATATGTTCATAGAAGTAAATAATATACCACAACAAGAACTACTACTATATGCAACAACACAAATGAATCCCCAAAACACAATGGTAAGCAAAAGTACGCAGACTCAAGAGTACAGATATCACTCCATTTCTATAAAGAGGCAAAACTCATCAATGGTGACAGAAGGGAGGATAGCCAATACCTGTGGAGAGAAAGGATAGTGACTAGAAAAGAGCATAAGAAGGGGCTGTAGGGTGTTGGTAATGTCCTATTTTTATCTAGGTGGTAGATACACGAGTGTGTTTACTTTGTGAAAATTCATCAAGCTATACACTTAGGATTTGTATGCTTTTCTGTATTTAGCTTATATCTTACTAAAGAATTTGCTTAAAAATAGAAAGAATCCAACCCTGATTTATCGCATCTGATGCTTCAAGAGACTATTCTAAACAGCCCAAACTCACAATGATGCTAAAATGCAAGTTGTGTATATATTGACAACTGATTTTTTTACCAAGGAACAAAGGCAATGCAGTGGATAAAGGATAGCCTTTTCAATAAATGGTGCTGAACAATGAGATATCCATAGGCAAAATAAATGAACTTGGATCCATACCTCACACCATATACCAAAAATAACTCGAAATGGATTTTAGACCTAACAGTAAAACCTAAAACTATATTTGCTAGAAAAACACTTGTATTCAAAATATATAAAGAACTCTCAAAACTTAACAATAAGAAAAAAAAAATAGGCAAAAGTTTCAAAAAGACATTTTATCAGAGAAGATATACAGATGGCTCATAAGCACATGAAAAGACGCTCAACATCATAAGTCATCAGGGAAATGCAAATTAAAACCACAATGAGATACCACACTACATGCCTATTAGAATGGCAGACAAGACTGACCATACCGAGTGTAAGCAAAGATGTAGAGAAATGGGAACTCTCAGACACTGCTGGTGGGAATGTAAAGTGGTATAATGTATAAACACTTTGGGTAACAGTTTGGAAGTTTCTTAAAGAGTTAAACATAAGTGATCCACTCATTCTACTCTTATGTATTTGCCCATAAAAAGGAAAGCACATGTCCATAACAAAGACTGACATACAAATTTTCATAGCAGCTTTATTTGTAATAGCCCAAAACTAGAAACAACTCACACATACATCAACACGTGACTGGATAAACAATTTGTAGTATATCCATAGAACAGAACCTTACTCAGCAACACAAAGGAACAAACTGTTGACACACACAACATGGATGAATTTCAAAAGAATTATGTTAAGTGACAGAAGCTAGACAAAATTGGTGCACAAATTGTCTGATTCCATTTATATAAACTCTAGAAAATGCAAACTAATCTATAGTGATAGAAAGCAAATCAGTGGTTGTTTGGGGAGAGAAAGTCACAGAGGGGTGGGAAGGAGGGATAACAAAGGTGCATGAGAAAACTTTTGAAGGTAATGCATATGTTCACTATCTTGACGCTGACTGAAAGTTTCATGGAGGTACACCTTATGGTGGAGGCCATAACTTATCAAAGCGTACCATTTATTTTATTTTATATTTTTTCATTTATATATTTTTATTTGGAAATGTTTATATCAGTACAGTGAAACTAAATTTTAGAGACACGGGATGTCATTAGTTTGGATATCATTAGTTTATTATAAAAGAGAGACATGGAAATTATTTACCTGATGAAAGATTTCAGTACTTCAGTGCAATGGGCAGCTTCACGTGATGCCATTTCAATAGTGATTCATTTCAGTCTACATACTTTCCAAGAATGTCAGCATCTCTAAATAAGAAATAATCCTTGTCGTCTAGAGCTACTTTGGTGCCTCCGTACCCTTGGAGAAGCACTTTATCTCCCACTTTCACACTAACTGGTTGAATCTCTCCACTCTTTCCTTTAGAGCCGGATCCAACAGCTACTACTGTTGCTTGCAATACTTTTCCTTGAGATTTTTCTGGAAGCATAATGCCTCCTTTGGTTACAGTTTCCGCTGCACTCCTTTCAACCAAAACTCGGTCAAGAGGGGAAGAGACTTTCTAAGTGCCTGTCCTGCCATGACTCCGGCCGCCGCAGCCCACGCTCTGCTCTAGCGCCGCCGTTGCAAGAAGAGACCCGCAATCCCACCCTCGAGACACGTGAACTTGGGACAAGGCACCCGGCGTGCAGGCGCACTCGCCCCCGGCCCCTGCCCCTCCCCACGCGAGGGGGCGGTGAGGCAGCGCGCACCGCGATTCCGCAGGAGGGCCCTGCGCAGGCCCTGACGCGAGGACCCCAAAGCGTACCATTTAAATAAATACAGTTTGTTTTGTCAAGTATGTTTCAATAAAGCTTTTCTAAAAAAAATACAGGTTGTATATAAATATTATAAACCAGAGTTTCTATAATTAGCTCAAAATCAACTCCATTCATTCACACAACAAATAGTTATCTAGCACCTACTATACGCCAAGCACTCTGCTAGGTTCCAGGGTTACAATGGTAAGCAAACTGACATGGCTCCTGACCTCATGGAGAACACAGTCTGCTAGGGGAAGCAGAGATCAATAAAAGATGCACACAGACACATGGATAATAAACACTTCACAGACAAGTGCTGTGAAGGAGACAAACAGAGTGAGATGACACAAAATAACGGGGAAACCAAATCTGATCTAACGGAAAGGTCATCATGGCTCCCTCAAGGAAGTGAAATTTAAGCGATACCTAATGGAAGAGGAGGATAACAAGTTGAAGATGTAACTTTCCTCAGAAGAGACACTAACACAAGCAAAGGCTCTGAGGCAGAAGAAAGCATGACCCTTTGAAGGAATGGAAAGAAAGTCAAAAGGGCTAAGGGTCAAAACAGTGTAGACAACACTATTGGTCACCTCTCCAGTAACTATTCCATCTCCTCTTCCTCACTGCTAACAGAATCACACTTGGGTTCCAGCAGCCACCCTCCTCCACACATAGTCATGTGCTTTAGAGGAAGATGACTCCATTCTTGATTTTAGGAAGTGGATACGTTGAGACTTAAGTCAGTCATGGCCACCTCTTTTCTCCCTGCCAGTGATTAGTTAAAGAATGGCATGAGTGAAAGCAGGAAAAGAAGTTATTGCATGCTCTAAACAAGAGATGGTAGTTTGGACCAGGGAGTTGTCAATGGAGATAGAGATTTGCACGGAGAAATAAGGTAGAGCAACGTGTACAGGATGTCTCCTAGGTCTTAGGCAAATAACGACCAATCTTTTCCATATAGTCAAAGCCAGAGAAATATTTTTTAAAAATTAAGAGTCTTATGTTATTCTTAATATATTTCACTTAAATAAATCTAATTAGAACTATTCAAGGATCATACCTAAAACATATCTCATCCTCATGCAGGATGCTGGCTTCAGAAGTTCATGCAAACTTATCAAGAATGAATGAGGCTAACTAGATTTTGTCTTACAATACAAATCAGTGTTTTCTAAAATTCTAACTTATAATTAACAATCCTGCCTACAAATAACATCAATTTCTGAATATCATTTATTTTGCCTTGCCTGCTTCAAAAAATGATTTAAGCTAACAAAACGTCCAAATCAATTAAAAGCCAAGCCAAGAATAAAGTAGTCCAAGGATTTCTGACCACTCTTGTGTTATCTAAAAATAATTCCAGAGAAATTAGATGGAGGTACCTAATCAATTATGCTCATCAAATTTATCAAATTAGGTCTCACAACAACAGTAATGAAGGTTCCTATTACACATACCAACAGACCCAGGCAAAAATATAACCTACCTTGACAAGTTGATGAAGTGCCATTTCTTTCAGAAGGTGGTGTACTTGGACTGTTGAAATGACGTGAAGCTCCTCGGTCCTCGCCATCGTTTGTAACACTCTTTGAGTGGCACGTACAACGACGTGACAACGGCACTTCAGCTTTTTCGCTTAAGCTTTCATCCGCTGGCTTCCCTCAAAGTGAAAGAACCTCTATTCATAATATTTCTAATTAAACAAACATTAATCATCCTCTGCAGCTAGAGTGAGCAACCACTCGAATTTGCCCAGGATTGGGAGGTTCCACAGGCTGTAAGATTTTCAGGGCTAAACCTGGGAAAGTACCTTGCAAATCTGGACAAGTTGGTCACCCTATCTGTAGCATCAAATTAGGACAGGAGAGAAACACTTATGCTGTCAGAGACATTTATAGAGAAATGATCATCAATTTACATAACTTACAAAAAGATAATAGTCAAAGATTAATAATGTAATAAAGGCACAACCACTTGAGTATTCGTTTATATTGAGATTCATTAAAATATCAAGCAGGGAGGATTAAAAGAAAGACCAAAAGTATATTCTTAGTTACTGCTATTTCCTTAAATGAATCATTCTGGATAAAAAGTACTTTATTATATTTTCTTCAAGTCCCAATAATCAAGCTGAATATATCAACCAAATACTCACCACAAAGAAGACACTGTCGCCACGCTAAAGCAGCACAAAGTAAGACTAAGCTTTTCCCACTTCCTGTAGGGCTCTCCAACAAACAATGCTGCTTCCTTTTTAATCCTCGGACAATCTATTGACACAAAAACAATAAAAAAAAAAATCAGTAAACAATTTACTTCATTAGGGTCTGTCTGCATCACAAGTACAAACACAACAAGCAGTAAAGTTGTACTTGAGGGAACATAGCAATAGCAGAAGGGAGAATTAGTATTTCGTTCAATCTAGACCTTATTCCTTTATCTTTCTCCCTAAAATTATGTTGGACTTAAAAGCATATAGGCATAAAAGAAATGAACAAAGCAATTTGTGCCTTAAGGATGCAAGCACCATCATTTCTGTAAAACTAGAGTACACTAATACCTTTGAAGACAACTTAATGGAGGATACTGCTAGAGAGAGTGTAAATCACTACAACCACTTTGGACAGAAATTAACAATTTCTAGCAAAGTTGAAGATACCCAACACCAGGAAGTCCAGTCCTATGTATATATCCAAAATCTTTCCCACAGGAACATAAGGAAACATGCATAAGAAAGTTCATAGCAGCATTGTTTAGAATTGCAAAAGAATGTAAACAACTTAAATGTCTGTCAGAAGGAAACTGGATAAAAAAATTCTGGTACATTCATACAATGGAATACTATACAGCAATTAAAATAGATTAACAATCAATAAGGCTACTTCTTAAAAATAATGTTAAGCAACTAAAAAAACTTCTGAACAAATATAGGTACAGTATCATATCATTGTACAAAGTTTAAAAACAGGTAGAGTAATGCTCTATATTGTTTACAGATACATACATATGTAACAAAAGTATAACAACACGTCTAGGAAAGAAAAAGAATAAATTCAGCATACTAGTAACGTTACTTGCAAACAAGGTATAAAGTAAATATGGCAAAATATTAAGATGGAACAACTCTGGAAAGCTGGCTTACTCATTTGTTGTCTATTAATTTTCTATATGATTGAAACATCTCAAAAAATATGGTGAGAAATATAGTATTCTGTGTAAAAGACAGTAAATACTTTGTAGAAAGTAGTAATTCCGTAAAGTAAATAGAAGTTCCAAATGAGCTGAGAATAGTTTTCAGAATATTCTCCTTTGCCTCCTAACCATATACAGTTTATAGCGATCAGGATTATTTTTTGAAAGGTTACATGTTCTTCCATGAACCCAGCAAATATTTTCAATCCATTTACTATCTGAGAAAATGAATGTAGTCACAGATTCAGTATATGTTATGAATTATCAGCATCTTTATCTTAATAAAGACTTAACTGCTGAAAAATACTTGCAGAATTCATTCTAGCAAGCTATGATGGACAAGCTTGACAAGGAAAGTTCATCTTCACCCCACCAACTGCACATTCAGACCATATTGAAGAGTCCTGCTTTCCTGTTTACTTAGATTCCTAACTGCAGCAGAAACGAAAATCAAGACTGAAACAACGTCATTCAAAGAAAACCAGATACCCAACTAGACTAGGACAGAAGTCTAGAAATAAAAAGGGGATTCCTAAATGTATAAACAAAACAAATGCAAGTAAAAGAATTTCCTAGTCTTAACCATCACAGTGGGTGAGAACATGTCTCGGAATCTGACAAATCCGGATTTGTATCCCTACTCTGCCAAAACTGTGGACCAGGAGGAAGAAGTACGAGTTCTAGATCAGGTTCCCACAACTCAGCTGTGTTTCCTTGATCATGTCTTCACTTCTCTAGACTAAGATCCTTATCTGTAATAATCCCTAATTGAAAAACTGTTGTCAGGGAGAAAATGCCTTGGCACACAGTAGGTGCTTGATAATTCTGATTTAAAGGTCAGAAGGGTATAATGAAAAGAAGATGGGCTTTGGAGTAAAGCAAGCCTAAGTGTGAGTCCCACTGTGTGAATCACTGAACCTCAGTCTGTTTCTTCATCTGTGCAATGGAGATAAGATTATCTACCTGATAGAGTTTTGACGAAAATTAACCAGGCATTGAGATGAGAATTAAGCAAGGTAATGGATAGAACGTGCCTAAACTCCAGTACTTGACACAGAGGAGGTGATCTACTTTAATCCTCACCTCTTCTAAACCACCTATGCTTAATCTAGGATCCAGAGATGGAAGTCAGAGACTGTGCTCTCTTGCTATTGCGTGCAGAAGTCTTGGTACATCACTGCGTTTCTCTGAAGAGAATGTCCGTGGGTTTCTCATTCCCAGAACTATATCCTAATAAAATAACTGAAAATAGAGGGGAGACTGATATGCACTGTTATCAACTGAGGACTTCCTTGCAATAGTGAAAAAAAAACGGCGAATTCGACCTGGGGATGGAGGGATGGCTAAAAGAGCAACTCAACAGCTTATGAAGCCAATTATACCCTGACCCCCAGCCTATGTGTTCCCAAACAAGCTAAGAACCACTATTCTGAGGTATTTCCCAGTTCCAATATTCTGTGATTCTATCTGTGCAACTCTTGAGAAGAGATTTGGTGGACCCTAACCCCTTCACCGCAGCCAATAACGCAACGCCGGCTAGCTCCTCAGATACAGCCTAGAAATCCACCCCGCCCGCAGTCGCCGCCATCCCCCAGGGGATAAAGGACGAGGCCCCGATCCGCCTCCCGCCGCCGCCCCCGCCGCCACGAGTCAGCGGGGGCCCGAGGGGGCCCGGGCCCTGCTCCCCGGGGGTCGGGACAGGCTCCCTCCGGCCTCCGCGTGCTCAGACCCCCGAGGCCCGGGGACGCGGGCACCCCGACGGCCCGCACGGCGGCCAGGCGAGAGCAGAAGGCTCCCTTCGGGCAGGCTGCGCGCCGCCCCACGAGAGACAGGCTGGCCTGTTCTGAGGAAAACCGAGGCAGCGCTGTCTGGGCTCCGGGTCCCGGGAGAAAAGGAGACGGTATCCGCGAGCACACACGGCGGAGCCTGGCAGAGAGGAGAAGCCCCAAACCTCTCGCCTCCTCACCGGGCTGCCACTCCCGGCCGAGCGCGGACTCCGGCGCCTCGCCCGCTCCCTCCTCCGCTCTCTCCAGGCCACGCGCCCGCGCGCTCCCGGAAGGATTCCCGCCTCCCGCCCCCTCGACTCCCAGCACCCAATCACCCGCCAGAGCAGAAACCAAGCAACCAATCCCGGCGCGAGGTGAGGGGGCGCGCACCCTGGCCCCCGAGGGAAGCCTCCGCAATAAAAACCGACGCAAAGGATTTGGCGGCCCGGAGGGGAACGCCTGAAAAGCGAAGGCCGCTCGCAGACTGCAGGGTTTAAAGGAAAAGTCTCCGTTTTGAGATTTTGAAACCGGCGACTTAACCCGTGCATCCGTTTCCTTGGAAACTCGCAGTCTCATTCTTCAGGTCTGTAGACCAAGAGAAAGGAAACCCTTTGAAGCCTCGCCGGGTTCTTCCCAGAGCGCCCGGCAGTGCCGCTCAGCTCACGCTTCCGACCTTCATGGCGGCCCGGGTGTGGCACAGACGGAGGCGGGAACTGCCAGACGCCCGAGCCCGGCCAGGCGACAAGGCTGGCTGACGACTGGCCGCAGAACCTCAGGATGTTCGAGGCTTCCCCGGACAGCGAGTCCACCCAGAGCAACGCTCTAGAGCGCTCCCGCCCCGGCCGCTTCTGCTCCATCAAGGCTCATCCGCCTCTGTCCCTCCTGACACCCGGTTGTTATTCTTTGCCACGAAGTACACTTCAGCTCCCTCGAAGGTAGGGAGTTAATCATGATCTCTCCAAATTGTGATTTTGTCAATTTCTGAGTAACTTAAGCTTGGCTCCAGTACTAGTGTCTCAGAAAAGCAAAACCTGAGACAGTTTCTCAAGTTTGAGCAAGTAGTTTGGGGAGAGGTTTGCTGCAGGGGGAGCAGCGGGAGGAGAGTGGATTTGTTTGCCTCCCTTTCAGTTTTACTGCATCTTCCCAAATTGCAAAATGTACAGTGCTAAAGATAAATTCTACCTTTTAATTTAGTAATCTCAGCCTCAAAAATTTATCCTAAAAGAGTAATCCAAAAGAAAGAAAAAGTAAAAATACCTCAGTTGATAACAGTGCCTACTGTAATCCTGAAAAAAGTCATCAACCTCCCGGTCTAGTAATAGCACCCTATACGGTTATGATATATCAGTTTGATCATTATGAAGCCAGTAAAATAATTATCAAAACTAAACAACTTGCAAAAAAAATTTCATATAAAGTTAAATGAAAGAAAGCAGACTCCCTACTGGGTATTATGAATTCCATTATGTGAAAATATATATGCATAAGCAAAGATAGAAGGAAAGTATAAAAAATGTAACTTGCTGTTAAAACAGTGGAATGAAGGATAATTTATCAATACTTAAAAAAATCTTCAAATTTTTATTCTGCTTTTACAATTTTTTTAAATATCAAATCGTTTAAGTAACTGCTCCAGGGAAAGGACTACGATTTTCCTCCGCTCAATTCCTAAGGCTCTCAACCCACTCTAGCCTTGTATGGCCATTTGACGTGTGTGGCCTTAACAGAAATGGATACACGTAGGCTCTGGAGCCAGACAGTCCTGGATTCCAGTCCCTTGAACTGTTCCTTTCAGGTGAACAGTAGTGAAAGAAAACACAAAAAACTACAAGTTCATTTGATAAAGAACAGGAATGTTTATAAACCAATATTCAAAATAGCTGCACACATCTGTTTTCACTTGAATAAAAAAATCACATTGTGACAAATTTTGTAACCTTAACTTAAAATACATGAATATTAACATTTACTAATATAGTTACACATTTTGTTTACATCATCAATGAATGTGATGAAAAACAGCATGTTATTATTTAAACACAGCAGGTTTTGAGCAGTCTTTGAAAACTGATCCAAGAATGTGTGCTGCATTTAGTTAGAAACCATTTATTTCAACCTTTTCTGAACTCCTAGAGGTTTTCTACTCACATAAAATATTCCAAAGCCTCAGTTTAAAACAAAACAAAACAGGAGCTGCTGTATTTAATCTTAGAAGACTACAAAACTGCCTTGTTTAACAATATGAAAATTCTTACAGTATTTTTCAAGTGTATGCTTTTCTTTTTCGCATCGAAATTACTTAATTGAACATTAAGCATCTGATATCTCAGGGAAAGCCAGCCCAGTATCCTGTTTTTCAGAGCTGACCAGGTGTTTCTGATGCAATCTATGGACCAGCAGAGACCCATTTGACTAAAGAAGAAATAATTAGTCAAGTGTTCTCTAAACATTGCTGCATAATGGAATCAACTGGGGAATCTTAAAAAAAATACTAATGCCTGACTCCCATCCGCAGACATTCTGATTTAATTGGCATGGGTTCCAATTGGGGATCAAGAGTTTTAACAGCTCTCCAGGTGATTTTAATGTGCAGCAAAATGTGGAGCCACCACAATGATGCAAGACACAATAGTGATCTAAATCACAATTAGCCACAAATGACAGATGCCTATAGAGGAGAACTCACTTTTAAAAAAGTTTCTCAAGTTGGAAATACTTTATAGTTTCTCTCTGTTTCTTAAGATCAAATTTATGCTTTTTCTTAAAGTTATAATGACTCTTTAATTAGTAGTGTTCAGAGGGGTTTTCTATTGTTAAACACTCAACAATTTTTTTCACCCATTAAGTTTAGGTTATTGTATATAATCACTGCTATACACTTATCTATTACGTGTAACAATACACTGAAATTACCTTCTAGACATCACAGTTTTAAGAATCATCCATAGTTTATTGACTGTTTGAAGCATTCTCCACAGAACCCCTGAATTCAATAGCTGGTTCATATTGGATGTTAATACTTCTGCATATGGTATAAGTTCACTGGCAGAGAGTGGAGTCAAGCGTTCTAGAATCTGTATCGTGTCCATATGTCTTACTGGGACAGCTGAAAATGCTAAAGGGGAAACTTAGCAGTCATAATCTAAATTCTATACAGCTTACCAAATAAGAAGTAACATTGCTCTATCAGACTACAGGCCAAACAAATCAAGAAAACAATGTTGCTCTAAATGTAAAACTTTCAATCCTAGCCATAGTTTTGGCCATACTTAAAATAAGGACCTTAAGAAAAATTCATTTAGGTGTAGTTATTTCACAAAGAACAAAACATATCTCATTTAAGAAATCACCTTAGTGACCCAAAGACAAGGGTCATTTCCTTGGTGATTCTGACTGATTTTAAAAATTGATTGAAATATGAAAATATACCTAAGTATTGCCTTTTGTAGTCCCATTCACTTGAAAGATTGGAATTTGTTGATGCCTATAAGGGTGGCCCCCTTTATAGGTTATAAGCACCCAGCAGATTGCTGTTATTCAATAATATCAATCCTGTGCTCTTCAATAGAACAGACACTAACCACACCTGGCTGTTGAGCACTTGAAATGTAGCTAGTCCAAAATGAGATGTGCAGTAAGTATAAAATATACACTGGATTCCTAAGACTTAGTATGGAACAACAGTAAAATATCTCATTAATCGTTTTTGATATCGAGCACCTGATGGAATAATATATTAGATATATTGGGTTAAATAAAATAGTTATTAAAATTAATTTTGCCTTTTTACTTTAATGTGGCTATAGAAAGTTTAAAATTATATGTTAAAATTATATGTGTGGCTTGCGTCTTATTTCTATTTGACAGTGGTGATCTAGAACACTATCCAGTAACCACAAGTACGTTACTCTATTCCACGGCACTTATTTCTGACTTCTTTCTATCGACCTTTCACACAACCTGTTTAGTGATATAACGTAGGACCTAGGAGGAAACAGATACAAGCATATCAGAAAGAAATGGTTAAAACTCCTTAAACTCAAAGAGAATGATTAAAATTATATTCACCAAAACCTTATTATATCCCTAGGGAAGTTCTGCATGATTGTAAGATTTCAATGAGCCTAACATCTCTTTGCACTACTAAAGGGGAAGAAGGAGTATCAATCTACTATACCTTCTTGGAGTTGTTTAGGAGAGTGGTTTTTGGCATTATTAGTCAGGAGCATTTCCCTTAACAGGGCGTCAGTCCCTGTGATGTTTTCTTCACAGACCCATCTTTCACAATGCATAAATGCGGGTAGTTAGTTACAAGGAGACATAGTAAAGCAGAATGCGACCCTTAACAATTTACAGAAAGTCAACTGGATTCTTCATTCTTAAACACAAAACTCATCTCTCTCCTCTCTCCCCCTCCCTGCTCCCTTTCACTGTCAGCAATCCAAAGGAAGTTGCACTTCGTGTGCATGCATACTAGAGTTTGAGAACTTCTGTTAGGTAGTTCAGCCAGGGAATCTGCTTAGATCAAGATCCCCAAGTGATCTGATACAGGGAAGTTGGAAACTACTACTTTTATCAAAAGTTCTCAAGCTTTCTTCCACTCTATCCCAACATAAAAGTCTTTCATCAGGAAAAATTGTTTGACATAGCCATAGTTCTGGAGTTGAGAGGGGGAGGAAAGAAAAAGAGGAGAAAAGAATGTCCATTTGGGGGAGATCATATATGACTTTAAAAAGGCCTCACTCAGAAATTCTGATGACTAGTGGTGTAGCGGTTTGCATACTCTGCTGCAGTGGCCCGGGGTTTGCAGGTTCGGATCCCGGGCACAGACCTACACACCACTCATCAAGCCATGCTGTGGCAGCATTCCACATACAAAATAGAGGAAGATGGGCACAGATTTAGCTCAGGGCCAATTTTCCTCAAGCAAAAAAAAGAGAGGAAGGTTGGCAAAGGATGTTAGCTCATGGCCGGTCTTCCTCACCAAAAAAATAAAAAATAAAAAAATAAAAGAAATTCTGATAGGCTTCTATAGGAGAACATGTCCTCTCCTCCAACCCAATTGACAATCATTGCTATATATGGGTAAAATTCAAGTTGCTCACTTTAAATGCCTAAAATGTCTCAGGCACTTGATGTATATTTTCTCATTTCACCCTAACATTCCTACAAGGTAAGCAATATTGTCTCCATTCTGCTGTAAGGAAACAGGCTGAAAGACATTTATTAATATCCCAAAGTCACACAGCTACGTGTGTCAGGCAGTCGAAGCAGTGCTGGTGACGCCCACAAGAGGACGCATTTGTCTTCCTTCAAGAAGGGTTAAGGAGGCTCCAAAGGAATGGGAAACCTTCCTTTTTGTAAATCAAATGCTTGTTTCTAACCTTTTGCTTATACCATGGTTTGACCATTCGTGACTATTGTTGTGTAATATCAATAATGAGAAAGTAAATGATGATATTGTAAAAATGCCTATTTAGATATATGAGATACCACTATGCTAAGTGGTTGGCACATAAATACTTAATAAATATTTTTGTTACTATACTACTAGTATCATCATCAGAGTTGTAAGTGTAGTAGTAATAATATTAGTAGCAACAATGGTACTTTAGATACAATCATCAACTTCTCATGCAACTTAAATCAAATCATACCAGTGCTTAGTCCCAGTAGGGATGGCATGACTCAGGGTTGGGAAATCGCCAGGTGACTCAGAGTCTTCAGTGGCCTTCCCACCTCCTTCAGCTTGTCTGGAGGGGGCAGGGCTCTGCCGGGCTGACCTCACTTTCTCCACCTGGAGGGAGCAGGGTGGGAGCGGAGCCTCCAAGTGAGTCCCCACTGCTGGGCGGGTGGCTTTTGGGTGAGGCCATCCACCTGCCCCATTAGCTGCCTCACCTGACCCTCCTGCAGGACATCTGCGCCCTCGGTCCCATCCCCTTCGGGCAGCTCCCTGGCCTTGAGGAGCCTCTGACCTCTGCAGAGACTCGCTATGGCAATGGTTCAGGACCCCTCTCAGTAATATATTAACACTCAGATAATGAATGCAGCAATGGCTTTTAATGTCCTCTGTGTGTCAGGCTGTGCTGAAGACTATTATCGCCTTCACCTTCCAAACGGCCCCATGGCAGGGTGCGTGTGTGTGTGATAATCTCTTAATTACACACGAGTAAACTGAGGTCCTGCTGGCTGAGGTGAGGTGCTCGGCCTCAGAGAGGGGACCCGGAACCTCTGGAAATCTCCAACACCCAACACCTAGAGGAGCTCACAGATCCTTTTCTTTTTCCATTTTCATTGTATTTATTTATTTGTTCATTCATTCATTTTAAACAGCTTTGTTGAGTTGTAATTCAAACACCACACATTCACCATTGAAAGGGTGCCCTTTGATGGTTTTGGCTTATTTGTAGATAAGTGCAACCATCACCACGGTCAGTCTCGGGGCATTTTCATCACCACAAAGAGAAACCTGGAACTTTAGCTAACTGTCCCCCAACAGTCGGTTTGACCATAACAGTTGGTGTAGTTTGCGATGTCCAGCGACAGCCACCTCTGGCTCGGCTTGCTGACGCCCCCGGGCCCCGAGCTGCCCCTGCCTCTGCTGCGGCTCTGTGCTGTGTCTTCCAGGCCTGCCCAGCTCTTCTTACAGACTGGCCACTTGGGGCAGGAGTGGGACACGGGCTTCCTTAAAGTGGCCCAGACCGACCTGATGGAGTTACTGAAAACACGGATATAAAATAGGAGCAGACAGGTGGCCTCTCCTCACCTACTGGAATTCACCTCGATCCCCAAGGTCATGCACACTGTGCCCTAAAATGTCCCCCAGTGGCAGGGACACCTGACCCAGCATGGAGCCCACAGGCCACACCCTCAGTCAGAGGAGTCCACGTGGCCCGGGTTACACGTGCTGCTGCTGCGGGTCTGGCTCGCTGGCTCTGTGCAGGGCCGACTCCCGCAGCCGTGGGCCTTCACCTGGCGGGCAGCTCCCACTGTGCTCACCGCTGTTTCTCTGCCCCCTGATGAAGCTGCAGGCCCGTGCACCCCGCTCCCTCCTTCCCCGAGTCACGCCCTCAACAGGCCGACAGACTGCAGGGCCTGGCGCTGGGTCTGGATTTGGGGGTGCGGGACTTATGGCTGCAGAGCCATCTCCTCTCCTTCATCCAGGGGCCCTGGCTGGGAGGGAGTGAAGGTGCAGAGAGACCGCTGGGCTCGGGCGGGTGGGGGCCCATGGCGCAGGGTGGGCAGAGGTCCAATCTCCATGCCCACCCATTCCCCACAGCCCTGAGCACCCCTTTCCCTCCTCACCTGATCTGCTGTGCACACAGCGGCCCCAGACGCTGCAAACAAGGAGAATCCACTCCTAATTACTTGCTGTCCATCATGTTACCAGTCCCTGGTGACCCGTCACTTCCCAGGTGGCCTCCAGAAATGTAAAGAGTGGAGGGACCTGTGATGGCCGATTCTCTGACCGGGAGGAGCCTCCCTCCATCGTCGGTCACTTCACCTGGCAGGAACCGGAGTCTCTTCTCCCCAAACGCACGCACCTGTTTCTCTGCGTTGGAACCCGGAGCGTCCCAGGATTGCTGACTGTCACCCGAGAGGAGCCGATGGCCTGGCTCCCAGGCCTGGCAGGTGCGAGGGGCCTGGCTGGGACAGGGCCCGGGAATCTGGGGGAGATTCTTGCGAGCTGGAGAGCAAAGTGTGCTCAGGGGCCTGGGAGCTTCTAGTCAAGCTCTGGAAAAGTCCTCCAGGCCCCAGGGCAGAGGTAGAGCTAACCCCCAGAATGGGTGGCCGTTCCAATGGCAGCTGGGTCACAGAGCTTCACTCAAGGGACGTCTCCGAGGGCGTCCCTCATCCAAACTGGGGGCTCAGTGAGGTGGGGGCTTGTTCCCAGTCTAGGCCTAGTGCCTCTGGGAGGCAGGAAAGGAGGGAGGAGGGATGTGGGAGGAGGGAGAGGGAAGAAAGCACTTCCCTGGGTCTTTATGAGGCACCAGGCCACCAGGCTCCACCACCTTCTGCTTCACAGTGGTGCCTGAGTTGTAGGACCACCCTTCCTGGTCTGACAGTTACTCAGGAAGCCTTGGGTTCTCTGGGAAGACAACTGGCCTGGGCATGAGACCATCTGGGGTGGAGTTCAAGCTCAGTCATCACCATCCCTGTGGCCCCTTGACCTTCAGGTGAAGCCCCAGGTGAGCTCCAGGTGAGCCCTGCACAGGGTCCCCACCTGCAACTGTCTGTCCTCTGCACACCCCACGCTCTGCCCAGGGTGACGTGGGCAGAGGAGGGCCTGACAGCTCTGGCCAGGGAGGAGGCCTGCCCCCGAGTCTCAAGGTTACCATGGAAACAAACAGAAAGGGGACAGGGCTGAGCTCCTCCTCCCTGGCAGCTTGGAGACCACCACGAAGGCAGTGGCCCGTGTGTGCCGACATGTCCACTGGCAAAGGGCAGAGGGCTGCCACTTGTCACCCAGAGGGACAGGGCCCTGGGCTCCCACGACTGTCGAGCATGTTCTGGACGCTTCAGTGCTGCTGATGGGGAGAGCTTCTGGGGGGAGGTGTCAGACCGTGGACGTGTTAAAGGTCAGGGGTGTGAAATTACTGCACACGGATAAACCCTGGACACAGTTGCCGAGAAGGCTCTTTATGTTGGCAAATGTGCTTTGAGGTCATGAGTCAGGGTTTTATAGGCCATTTCTTAGCTGAGCCCCAGGAGGGCTGACAGCTTTGCAGAAAGGCGGCGTCATGTTTAATGAACGACAGATGCTATCATCACCCTCCGCACTGTCGTTCTGGTGACAGGACTGTGGCAGCCCCTGTGGACGTGGCCCCGGGTGGTACCTCCAGGCAGAGCCTGGGGTCTGGCCTGGAGTGAGGATCACTGGACAGTGCTCATGAAGTTTGTACCTCCCTCTGACGTTCCTGCTGTCAAGTCACCGCAGCGAGAGCATCCCTGGGGCCCCTGGTGTCCGGTGTGGCCCTGACGCAGGCCGGCCTTGCAGGATTGGCGGTTCTCCAACGGGACCTGGAAGGGCATCTGTCCCAGGCCCTGGTCCTCCCTCCTCCCTCCTGTCTCCACAGGCATCTGCAGGAACATCCTTGTCCAAATCCCATTCTCCTCGTCCATTCTTATCTTTTGTTTTTTCTCAGCCCCATAATCTGGGCCTGACATTTAGGGGCGAAGGCTGTACGTTCTGCTCTCTGCGGCTCACGCTGATCACGGCTCAGATCTGCCCCAGTCCTGCTTCGTTGCAACAGAATTATTTTTAATAAACAGATTTATTTCTCAATCTGGGAGAAATCACTGCATTTGGCCAAAACAGACATGATTTATGTTTTTAAGATCAGCTCTGCTCTGCTCAAAAGATGTTTAAAGGAAAGATGGGCAGAGACATCTGGGCTCTTAGGGTGAGAGTCCAGGGAGAAGGCGGGGATGAGAGCCAACCCAGGACCAGAGGGTGGTTTCCGAGCGGGTCACAGGGCGATGAGTCAAGGAGCAGAGATGCGATGAGTCAAAGCCACAGCTTGAAACTCTAGCCAGGCATCAGCTGCTGTGGTGCTGCTGGAGCCCGGCCCAAGGGGAGCAGGGGTCGGGGGTCAGGGGTCAGGGGTGCAGAGGGGTCAGGGGTGAGGGGGTGAGGGGTAGGGGGTGGGGCTGCGTCTGTCTGTCAGGTGTGAGTCAGTGTCCTGTACGGAACCCAGTGCCCAGGGCACCAGCAGGCCTGGCTTCTTCCCTGAGTCCTGGCCAGCAGGTGTGGGCAGGTGAATGAAGCTATGGGGACACTCCTGTCCTCTTCGTCTGGGCGGGAGAAGCACAGAGGAGTCTGTTCAGGCCAAGAGAGAGCTGCTTCAGCATTCTGGTTAGTTCCGTTTTTTTCCAGCACCCCGTGAGTCACACGGTCAGCACGGCATGGACCGCCTCTGACATCCTGCTCTGAGCCTCCCAGACCACCCCCCTAACAGCCTGGTGACATCTCCCGGCCCCTCTGAACAGGGCCTGCTCCAGGCCGCTGCCCCGCAGACAGGTCTCACCGTGGCCCTCGTGGGTGCTGTCCAGAGTGGTCTGTATTTTCTCAGTAGAGCCAGGGAAGGGGCCCTGGACAGGCTGTGGGGACCCCAAGTCCTCTGTAGAAAGTGACTTGGCCAAGCCCTCAGGGGACCCGAGAAGGGCCCAGCTTCTGCCTCAGAGACGGGGCGCTGTTCTCCTTGACACCTCCTGGAACAGGCAGTTTCTCCTCTCCTGGTGTCCTCTTCTCTCTCCTTGTCTCAGCTCACGCCTTCCAGCTGCAGGGGTGTGACAGAGACCTGGACACAGGCCAGGGCTGGGCTGGCGTTCCCTCGGGAACACTTCCGGTGAAAGGGAGCTGTGACTGTGTGTGCGTGTGTGTGTGTGTGCATGTGCGCACATGTATGTCACTTATAAGCATGCCTAAGCCAGCAGTGGCACACAACACACACACGTGCTCATTCTGAGGGTGGGCCCAGTCCCCCTCACGATGCCCAGCGTTTCCCACCGCCTTGACTGTGTCCGCCAGCTTCAGACAAGTGCAGTCAACCGTCAAGAAGAAGAGAGCGCTTGGGTCCCATAGCTGCTCCTGAGGGGACCAGGATGCAGACAGTTGGAGCAGAGGCTCCGCACGCATGTTCCAGGAGCGCCCGAGTGTGGCCAGCCTGGCTGCTCCCCACTCAGGAGCCACACGGCCGGACCAAGTTCTTGAGCGGCTCCAGTCACAGCGTCGCGTCTGTATGGGGGGCAAGCACCCCCACGAAGCTCGTGTCCTGGCCCTGAGTCCCGGCTGTGGTGTGGCCAGCAGAGCCAGCAGCATCCCCCTCATTTCCTCCCACCGCGTCACCCTGTCAGCTCACCAGGACCATCCGACACCCCCATGGGGTCTACAGGTCACTTCTGGGAGGTGGTCAGAAGGGGAGGTGGTGCAGGTGAAGCACGGCAGGAGCGTGTGCTCGATGCACGGTGGCTGCCGTTACAAGATTTACTGTCTTAACAACAGTGTGTCCGGGTTCTGGGGCCCTGCCGCCCCATCCACAGGAAATGAGTGTGCAGGGGAGAGCTCCAGCCCCTAGACCATCACCTGAACACTGAGCCCCCAGGACCGACCTGCACCCGCTTTCCTGTCCTGGCAATGCCCCTGGCTGGGCTCCCCGTCAGTTCCCTGCTCACCCCGCCCTCCCGTGCTGGAGCTCTCCACCTCCGCTCAGCTCCAAACCCGGGACCACAGCCCTTCCCCCTGCACTTGGTGGGGAAATACTGCTGCCGCTGGGATCCTTCTGGCTCGCGTCTGCCCCTCTCTCGAGACGCACTGGGCGTGCCAGGGGCGGAGGCTGGATGGGAGCTTGTTAATGCTGAGTGAAACGCAGTCGGATCACAACGCTCCTAGCACAACACTCCTCGGTGCCCCAGCTCCTGCTGCCTGCAGAGTGAGGACCACCCTCCTTCCGTGGCACAAGGGGGCCCCCCAACTTCCCTCAGGTGTAACCTCCTCTGTCCTGACCCTCACCCATCTCCCTCTCACCTGGCGTCTGTTAGCATGACTATCTCTGCTGAGCTGTGAGGCAGAGACCAGACTGCTCAGTGGTGTGTCCTTGGATCCTGGGCCCACTCTGACCAGTGGGCATGTGTCAGGCTGACACTGAATGACTGGTGGGCATGGTGTCAGGCTGACACTGAACGACTGGCGGGTTGGTGGGGATGAGGGGGGAGAAAAGGAGGTTGGCTTTATTTTTCCCTAAGGACACAGAAAGAAGGAGGGGAGGTGGCTTCTGGGCAGGAGCAGACAGCTGTGCTGAGACAGGGACTCTGAAAACAGAATAGGCTCCAGCTGTCCTCTCCTCCTCCCTCCTGTGGTAGCCGGCCCCAACCCTCGTCTAGTGCACCCGTGGCTATTCTGGGGTTCCGTTCACTACGCTGCACTCATGTCCTCTGGAAGATGGTAATCTATTCAAGTCCCCTGCAGTGAAGCTATCTCTACCTTTGAAACAGATGAAAAGTACACTTTTTCCAAATGTGACTCAAAGTATGTGAGGTTCGTGCACAAGGCAGTTCTAAAAGTGGACGGGTAATTACTGGTTCTGCTTCCTGTAATGATTTTGTAAGATCACGCCACACTGCCTCCCCCACAGAGAACAACTAGAAAATCTGTACATAATGCAACCAGGAGCCACTTGACGGCCCTGGGGAGTGAACAGCAGCAGACAGATTCCGGGGCAGTAGTTTGAAGTGAATTCCTGTGGCTTCCAGTCTGGGGCCATGTGCAGTCAGAGCAGGGCATGGGAGGCAGTGGCTCTGGGAAAACCACAGTCTTCACAGCCCAAGAACAAGAAAAATGAAACTGGGGGGCTGTGGTTGTTACCAAACCAAGTGGGCTTGTTACCGAACCAAGTGGGCTCGCCTCCTGGTGAGTTAAATAAGACTATACCAGTGGAAGTTGTCCCACAAAGTAAACTGTATTTGCAGCAAATAGGAGGCCGTGAGGAATCATTTCCAAAGTCATGGCGTCCCAGAACTAAGGGAAGCAGGAACTTTTATTTCAGTTGGGGAATAATATTCAAAAGGGAGAGGTGGGGGTATTCACTTGCACAGGTTCAGTTGGAGAACATGCTTCCACATAATGAGGCCTAAGCTCCTCCTGGAGAGATCTTTGCATTAAAAATAAAGCAAAGGTCATGGGCATAGCTCTTGTGGTGAGGCTTGGTCAGTTTCAGGATGGCTGGTGGTTACATCTCCCTTGAGTGCCTCATTTGGTCAGTTTCAGGATGGCTGGTGGTTACATCTCCCTTGAGTGCCTCATTTGGTCAGTTTCAGGATGGCTGGTGCTTACATCTCCCTTGAGTGCCTCATTTGGTCAGTTTCAGGATGGCTGGTGGTTACATCTCCTTAACCTACAAAAGGAAAAGAAACAGCTTGGAATAACAGTTAATTGCTTCCAAACCCACCTTTGAGTTTCTCCAGGCACCTAGTCCCGGACATGGTCACTGAAGAGGGAGGGGGATTGCAGGAGGGGAAGAAATGTGCAGGGGAAACTTCAGACTCTGCCCTCACCTTTCTGACGGACTGAACCACGCATGCGCAAGCCACTCGCTAACAACAGAAGATCTGAACTGAGGCTGGCGCTGCAGCCAGGAGACAGTTTGCGGTTCAAGACCAGCTGAGATCACTACCTGCTGAACCAAGAGACACAGTCATTGGTGGAAAATAACAGAATCCAGAATTTCCACCACACCACATTCATAATGTCCAGGACACAGTGCAAAATCACCCAACATCCAAAAATCAAGTAAATGGGACACATTATTAAGAGAAAAGAGGATCAACTGAGATAGATCCCAAGATGACCCAGGTGTTGGAACTGGCAGATAAGGATTTTTCTTCATGTGCCATAAAGCTCGGTTATTAGGTGCATAAACAGTCTGTATTATGTCTTGTTGATAATGGACCCTTTTGTATTTCACAATGACCTCCTTTATTCCCGGTCATATTCACTGTGCCTGAAATCTGCTTTATCTAATATTAATATAGCTTCTCCAGCTTTCTTTCAACTAGTGTTAGCATGGCATGTTTTTCCAATCTCTTTATTTTTAATTTATTTGTGTTTTTATATTTAAAGTGGGTTTGGGGTAGGCAGCATGTAGTTGAGTTTGCTTTCCTATTCAATCTGACAAATTATGCCTTTTAAATGGGGTTTTTAGACCACTGTCATCTAATGTTACTGCTGATAATAGTTAGATTTGAATCTATCCTGCGATTTGTTTCTTAGTTGACCAATCTGTTTTTTGTTTGCTTTTTCCTCTTAGACTGCTTTTTTTTGGATAATTTAAGTATTTTTTATGATTCCATTTAATCATCTTTTTTGGCTTATTCTGGATGAGTCTTTGCTGTGTGTGTGCGTGTGTGTGCATGCCTTAGGGTTTACAGTACACATCTTTAACTTTTCACAGTTCATCTTCAAATAATAGACCACTTCATGACGCCTGAACAACCTCACAAGAGTACTCTCCCACCTCCACTGCATCCTCCGTGTCCATGTTGTCACACGTTTTATTCGACATGTTACATACCCCACAGAAAGTGCTCTCTATCCCTTTCTTCACATAAGGTTTCCATATTGTGTCATTTTCCTTCAGCATCTCTCAGCGCTGATCCGCTGGTGACCGTGAATTATCTCAGCTCTTGTGTGTCTGAGAAAGTTGATATTTTATCTTATTTGTACCCTTTGCTGCCAGGCATAGAATCATAAATTAGCAGCTTTTTTTCTCAATACTCTGAAGACCTTGCTTCACTCTGCTCTGGCCTCAGTTCCAGTAAGAGATCTGCCTTCATTCTAAGCTTTGTTCCTCTGCACTCAGCAGGTCTTTTTATCTCCTGTCTGATTTCATGATTATCTTGTTATCACCCTATTTAAGCAATTTAATTATGATGTGCCTTCTTCATACTTCTTTGACTTGGGGTTCATTAAGTATCTTGGATATGTGGGTTTATAGTTTTTTTTTTTTTTAATAAAATATGGAAAATTTTCAGTCATTATTTCCTCAAATTGTTTTTTCTGTTTTCTTCTCTTTCTCTTTCTGGGACTCTGATTACATATATTTTAGGCCATTTGAAGTTGTCCTGCAGTTAACTTTCTGTTCATTTTCTTTGGTCTATTTTCTCTCTCTATTTTATTTTGAATGGTTTCTATGGTATGTCTTCAAGTTCATTAATCTTTTGATGGATTTGCTCTTAATCTCATCTAGTAAGTTTTCATTACAGATGTTTAATTACAGACATTTCATCTCTAAAAGTTTTTGGGTCTTTTTCCTATCTTCCATATTTCTACTTAACATCATCAGCCTTTTCTTTTTTTTTACTGAAGTATTGACATACAATATTATGATAGTTTCAGGTGCACCGCATAGTGATTTGACATTTATATACATTATAAAGCGATCACCATGATAAATCTAGTTCCATCTGTCACCATACAAAGTTATGACAATATTGTTGACTTTGTTCCCCATGATGTAATCCTATCCCCATGACTTATTCATTTTATGACTGGAAGTTTGTACCTCTTATCCCCTCACCTATTTCACCCACCCCCGACCCCCTACATTGTCAGTCTTGTCTCTAACTTCTTGAACATGTGGAATATGATGACAGTAATAACATCCCATCTTTGTCTATGAATTATGTCCTCTGTGCTATTTGTGGTCAGTATCAATTGAGTGATTTGTCTCCTCATTACACGATGTGTTTTTCTGCTTTTTTGCATACCAGGTAATTTCTGGTTGGCTGGTAGACATTGTGTATTCTTCCTTGTTGGAACCTGGATAGTTTGTACTCCTAAAAATATTCTTGAGCTGTTTCCTGGGACAGAGTTGTGTTACTTTGAAACAATTGGAAACATTCAAGCTGATTCTAAGCTTTGTTAGGTGGGATCTGAGTAACCTTTAGTCCAGGGCTGACTGTGTTCCACCACTGAGGCCACTCTGAATACTGGACACAATCTCCTGCGAGTTATGGGGCTTTCCTAAGCCATGTGTGGACTGGTTGAACCCAAACCATTCCTGTCTGTGTGAGCTCCAAGAATTATTTCCTCTAATTTTTTGGTGTTTGATTCTGTAGTGTTGGGTAGTTTCCTCACATGGGTGCACTGGTCATTACTCAGTGGAAGATGCAGTGGGCCCACGGAGAATCTGTGAAGTTCTCTCTTGCTGCAGTTCTCACTTCTTGGGTGGTCTTCCATATGTGCTCTAGTCACCTCAGCCTCCCAGGACACCCGGTGCCATCTCTTGAACTCAGGGAGAGCTCAGGGGTCCACCTGGCTTCTCCTTCCCTGTGCTGGAGCCTGGAATTCTCTCTCCAGGCAGCAGGGCCATCACAGGGCCCACCTTGTCAGTTCCAGGTCTCTCAGGGGTCACTGAACTCTGCTGCCTGAGACCCACTGTGTGAAAACTACTGTTTCATATATGTTCCCCAAAATTTTCAGTTGTTGTGGGAAGAAGGGTAAATTAGTTCCCTGTTATTTCATCTTGGCTGAAAGCATAAGTATTAAACAAAGATTTTAAAGTGATTGTCATAACTATCCTCCATGAAGGTAAACAAACATGCTTGTAGCAAATGAAAGAGTAGGAAATCTCAGCAGAAAAATTTAAAAAAGAAAATTTTAGAATTGAAAAATACAATATTAGAAATAACAAATTCTTTACATGGAATTTAAGTAGAACAATAGAAATTAACATGGAAAATAGAAAAAAGGGTGGAAAAATAACAGAGCCTCAGTCACTTTTAGGTAAGATCAAACTTTAATATACATGTGGTCGTCTTCAAAGAAGGAATGGAGAGAGAGAATGTGCAGACAAAAATACTTGAAGAAATAGTGCCTGGAATTATCCAAGTGATGCAAGATAGACATTTGCAAATATGATGCTCAACTAACACCAAGCAGAATGAAGACAGTCCCACATAGAGACACATCAGATCAAGCAGCTGGATACCAAGGCCGAAAAGCAAATGTTGGAAGCAACAGAGAAAAATGACACTTCACACAGAGGAGAATAATGATTTGATTAATAGCTGACTTCTCATCAGAAACTATGGGGACCAGAAGAGAATGAGAAAAGAAATTTAAAGTGTTGAGAGAGAGAGAAAAAAAGACCTGTCAATGCAGAATCGTATATCCAGCAAAAATATCCTTCGAAAATCACTGTTGAAAGACAGCATTTTCAGATTTAGAGAAACTAAGAGAAATTATTACCAGCAAATCTCTACAATAGAAGATGCTAAAGGAAATTCTTTAGGAGAAGGGAAATTATACCAGAAAAGGAATCTGAGATCCTCAGAATGGAATAAGTAGCTTCAGAAATGGTAAATATCTAGGTAAATGTCAAAGGCTACTCATTTTTTCTGCTTTCTCCTTCTAACTTTTGTATAATACACACAACTTACAGTAAAAACTGTAATATTATGGGGAGGGTAGAAGGATGAATAGGTGAGCATAGAGGGATTTTAGGGCAGTGAAACTATTCTGTATGACACAGTAATGGTGGATACATGTCATCAGACATCTGTCCAAACCCACAGAATGCACAACAGCGAGAATGAACCTGGTGTAAACTGTGGACTTTGGGTGATGATGACATGTCAGTGCAGGTTCGTCATCTGTAACAAATACACCATCCGATGGGCAAAGCTGATAGTGGGGGGGCTGTGCATATGGGAGCAGGGCATATATGTACCAAACACTCAATTTTGTTGTGAAACAAAAACTGCTCTAAAAAAATAAAGTCTTTAAAAAATGATAAATATTTTCTTCTGAGGTTCATAAGATATGTAGATGCAGTACATACAGTTACTACAGCATAAAGGATGGGCGGGGTGGCCCAACATGGCTGCACTATTTCCATATTTTACCTGAAGTACTAAAATGTTCACTGTAAGTGGAACAGGAAAAGTTAGAGATGGAGATTGTGAACTCTGGAGAAATGACTGAAAAAAAAAATAGCCAAGAGGACAAAAAATAAAACAATGTAATCCACCACATCACCAGAGTAAAGAAGAAAATCATGTGACATGCAGGAAATGCATTTGAAGAAATTCTACATCCATTTATAAAAGTCCAGGAAAGTAGAAGTAGAGGAAACTTCTCTAACTTGATACAAGGCGTCCCTGAGAACCTGCAGTCATCACAGACAGTGAGACTAAAGGCTTCCCCTGTAAGTCAGGATCAAGGCAGAGACATCCGCTCTCATTGTCCCCAGTCAACACCACACTGGATTCTTAGTTGGTGTGAAATAGCAAGAAAATCAAATAAAAGGCATACAGATTGGAAAGGAAGGAGTACAACTGTCTTTTTTCACAGATGACATGACTGTCTACATAAAAAGTCCTTAAGAATATAACAAAAAAAAAAGGCTACTGGAATTCATAAATGAGTGTAACAAGGTCATAGGATACAAAGTCAACATACGAAAATCATTTGTATTTCTATACAGTGGCAATAAATGATTGGAAATTGACATGTTTTTTCTTTTGCTTGAGGAAGATGGTCCCTGAGCTCACACCGGTGCCAATCTTCTTCTACTTTGTATGGGATGCTGCCACAGCATGGCTTGATGAGCAGCGTGTAGATCCATGCCCAGGATCTGAACCCGAGAAACCAGGGCCGTGGAAGTGAAGTATGAGAACTTAACAACTGCGCCACCATGCCGCACTTAAAAATTGACATTTTTAAAGTGCAACTTACAATAGCAACAAAAATCATAACATATTTAGGAATAAATCCTATAATATGCCTGTAGAATCTCTATGCTGAAAACTACAAAACACTGATGGAAGAAGTAAAAGAAAACTTCAATAAGCAGGGAAATGGTCTTAGTCTATTCGGGCTGCTGTAAAAACACCCACAGACTGGATAGCTTATAAACAACAGACATTTATTTCCCACAGTTCTCGAGGCTGAGAGTCCAAGATCAAGGCGCCAGCACGGTCACATTCTGGTGACAGCCCGCTTCCTGGTTCATAGCTGGTGCCTTCTTGCTGTGTCCTCACACGGTGCAGGGGACAAGGGCTCTCTCTGGAGCCTCTTTTGTTATAAAGGCACTAATCTTGTTCATGAGGGCTCGACCCACATGACACAAGCACCTCCCAGAGGCCCCACCTTCTAACACTCTCAACCTTGGGGGTTAGGATTTCAACATGTGAATTTTGGGAGGACATAAGCATTCAGACCCCAGCAGAAATATACAGTGTTCGTGGATTGGAAGACTCAGTATTTTAAATATTAATTTTCCTTAAGTTGATCTATACCAATTACAATTCCAGCATATTTTTGGTAGAAACTATGAAGTTGATTCTACAATTTATTTGAGTAGGCAAAGTAATTAGAATAGCCAAAACAATTTTGAAAAAGAAGAACAAAGTTGGAGGCCTTAAACTACCTGCTTTCCAGGCATATTATAACATTACGATAATCAATAGTGTGCTGGTGAACGAATAAACACACAGATCAGTGGAACAGAAGAGAGAATCCAGAAACAGAACCACACATGTATGAGCAATTGATATTTGACAAAGTTGCTAAAATAACTTAATGGAGAAAGAATGGTATTTTAAAAAAGAGGCACTGGAAAAATTGAATATTCATATGCAAAAATATCCACCATAATATATAACTCAAAACAAAACAAAACCCCAAAATCCTTGGACCCATGTCTCACACCACATACAAAAATTAACTCAAAGTGAATCATAGCAGTAAGTGTAAAATCTAAAACTATAAATCTTCTAGGAGAAAATATTCATGACCTTGGATTAGGCAAAGATTTCTCAGGTATGAAACCAAAAGCACACCCATAACAAATTTTGTTTAGTTAAACTTTATCAAAACTAAGAACTTCTTCTCTTCAAAAGACACTGTTGAGAGAAGGAAAACAAGTCAAAAACTGGGAGAAACCATTTCTGCAACACACATCTGTGAAGGCTTTTTATTCAGTGTATATGAAGAACTCTTCAATCTGAATAACAAAACAAACAACCTCGTAAAAAATTGGCAAAAGATTTGAAGAGGCACTTCAGCAAAAATGATACACAAATGGAATGAAAGTACAGGAAAAAATGCTCAACATCATCAGTCATCAGAGAAATTCAAATTAAAACCACAAAGAGATACATGTGTGCACCTTTCAGAATGGCTTAAAAAATTAGCAACAATATCAAGTACTGGCAAGGATGCAGAGCAACCAGAATGCTCGTACACTCCTGCTGGGAAAGTAGAATGTTTCAGCCATATTGGAAAACATTTTGAGAGTTGCTTGTAAAGTTAAAGAAATGTTGACCATGTAATCTTTCTGATCCAGTAATCTTATTCTTGGATATATGTCAAAGAGAATCAAAATGTTACGTTCACACAAAAATCTGTATGTTGATGTTTATAGCAGACTTATTCACAATTTCCAAAAACTGGAAACAACCCAAACAGACAAACTGTAGATATAAATGTTCTTGAGCTAGTAAATAGGTGGCACATCCATCCAATGGAATATTATTCAGTAATGAAAAGGAATAAGCATTTTATATGTGAGACGAAATGGATGAATATCAAATACAATCTGCTAAGTAAAGAAGGTAAAGCTCAAAAAGTTGTTACATAGTGTGTGATCCCATCCCTGTGAGATTCGGGAAGAAGCAGAACTACTGATAGGGAGCAGATCAGTACTAGAGATAGTGACATTTTATAATGATGAAATGGTCAATAGTTCAAGACATAACAATTAAAAACATATATGCATCTATTAATGGAGCATTGAAATACATGAAACTTTTAATAGAAATGAAAACAGACAATTCAACAATAGTTGAAGACTTCAATACCCCACTTTCAATAATGTATAGAACAATTAGACAGAAGATCAACACGGAAATAGACGACTTGAATAACACTACAAACCAACCAGATCTAACAGACTTCTACAGAGCACTCCATCCAACAACAGAATATATATTCTCAAGTACATAGGGAACATTCTCCAGAACAGATCAAATGTTGGGCTATAGAACAAACCCCAATAAATTTAAAAGCATAAAAATAATACAAAGTATGTTCTCCAACCATAATAAAATAAAATTAGAAATCAATAGTAGGAATAAATTTGGCAAATTCATCAATATGTGGGAATTAAACAACACATTCATGAATAACCAATGAGTCGAAGAAGAAATCTAAAGGGAAATCAGAAAACGCTGGTTCTTTGAAGAGATCAACACAATTGACAAACCTCTGTCCAGTCTGACCAAGAAAAAGAGAGAAGATTCAAATTACTTGAATCAAAAACAAAAGAGAGAAAACAACACTAAGATATCACCTCACGTCTGTTAGAATGGCTATAATCACCAAGCCAAAAAACAACAAACACTGGAGAGGATGTGGAGAAACAGGAACCCTCATACACAGCTGGTGGGAATGCAAACTGGTGCAGCCTCTATGGAGAACGGTATGGAGATTCCTCAAAGAATTAAAAATAGAGATGCCCTATGATCCAGCTATCCCACTACTGGGAATCTATCCAACGAACCTGAACTCAACAATCCCAAGGGCCTTATGCACCCCTATGTTCACTGCAGCATTATTCACCATAGCCAAGAAGTGGAAGCAACCTAAGTGTCCCTCGACTGATGACTGGATCAAGAAAATGTGGTGTATATATACAATGGAATACTACACAGCCATAAAAAAGACAAAATCGTCCCATTTGCAACAACATGGATGGGCCTGGAGGGTATTATGTTAAATGAAGGAAGCCAGAAAGAGAAAGACAAACACTGTATGATCTCACTCATATGTGGAATATAAACCAACACATGGACAGAGAAAACTGTATTGTGGTTACCAGGGGCAATGGGGGTGGGGGGTGGGCACAAGGGTTGAAGGGAGACATATATATGGTGATGGACAAACAAACATGTACAACCCAAAATTTCACAATGTTAAAAACTATTAAAACATCAATTAAAAAAAAGACAAAACTGAAGGAAAAAAAAAAAAAGATAGGACAAGATTACCAACCTCACAGAAACAAAAAGGATTATAAACAAATACTATGAATAATAGTACACAAATTAGATAACTTAGATGAAATACACAAATTACTAGAAAAACACAAACTACAAAAATGACTCAAGATAATCTGAATAAACCTATAATAAGTGAAGAGATTGAATCAGTAATCCACAAACTATGCACAAAGAAAAGCCCAGGCATAAATGGTTTCACCGCTGAAATCTACCAAACACTCAAGGAAGAATTAATACCAATTCTTCAAAAAAAAAAAAAGAGGAAGAAACACTTTCCACTACATTTTATGGGGCTAATATTACCCCGATACCAAAGTCAGACAAAGATGTCACAAGAAAGCAAAACTACAGGGGCCAGCCTGGTGGCATAGAGATTAAGTTTGCACGCTCCACTGTGGCGGCCCAGGGTTCACAGGTTTGGATCCCGGGTATGGACTGATGTACCGCTTGTCAAGCCATGCTATGGCGGTGTCCCATATAAAAAAAAATAAATAGAGGAAGATGGGCACGGATGTTACCCCAGGGCCAATCGTCCTCTGCAAGAAGAGGAAGATTGGCAACGGATGTTAGCTCAGGGCTAATCTTCCTCACAAAAAAAAAAAAGAAAACAAAACTACAGACTAATATCTCTTACGAACATGGATGTAAAAGTCCTCAACAAAATACTAGCAAACTGAATCTAGCAATATATAAAGAGAATTATACACCATGACCAAGTGGGATTTATCCTAGGGATGCAAAGTTGGTTTAACATCCAAAAACAATTAATGTAATACATCATACAAATAGAATGAAAAACAAAAAATCACAAGACCATCTCAGCAGATGTAGGAAAAAGCATTTGACAAAATCCAACACGCTTTCATGATTTAAAAAAAACTCAATAAACTAGGAACAGAAGGGAAGTTCCTCAATATAAAGGGCATCGACAAAAAATCTCCAGTTAACATCATACTTAATGGTGACATACTGGATGGTTCCCCTTTAAGATTAGGAACAAGACAAAGATTTCCACTCTTGCCATTTCTATTCTAAATTGTAGCGGAGGTTCTAACCAGGGCATTTAGGCAAGAAAAATAAATAAAAGGCATCTATATCGGAAAGGAGGAGGTAAAACTATCTCTATTTGCATGAAGTGATCCTGTATATAGAAAATCCTAAGGAGTCTACCAAAAAACTATTAGAAGTAATAAGTGAGTTCAGCAAGGTTGCAGGATACAAGATCAATATACAAAACCCAATTGAATTTCTATACATTTGCATTGAAAAACCCAAAAGTAAAATTAAGAAAACAATTCCATTCACAATAGTATCCAAAACCAGGAATAAATTAACCAAAGAAATGCAAAACTTATACTCTGAAGTTGATTCTAAATTCATACGGAGTTCTAAGGCAACAAGCTACAGCTAACAAAACAATTCTGAAAAAGAAGAATAAATAGTGTAAGACTCATACTTTCCAATTGCAAAAGTGACTACAAAGCAACAGTTGTCAAGACAGTGTGGTACTGGTACAAGGACAAACATACAGATCAATGGAACAGAACTGAAAGACCAGAAATAAACCTATACACCTATGGTCAACTGATTTTTCACAAGGGTGCCCATGGTGCTGTGACAATTGAATAGCTATATGCAAAAGAATGAAGTTAGACCCTAACCTTATCCCATAAGCAAAAGTTTACTCAAAATGGATCATACACTTAAATTGAAGAGCTAAAACTATAAAACACTTAGAAGAACACACAGGCATAAATCTTCATGACCTTGTATTTGGCAATGGACTCTTAGATCTGACACCAAAAGCAGAAGCAACTAAATAAATGAATAAATAAGTTAAACTTCATCATCAAAATTAAGGAACATGAGAAATGTTCCTTCTTTAAAAGTTCCTGCTTTAAAATTTCATCAGGGGCAAGCAACTAATTCAAATGGAATGCAGTCATCTAAAGGACATCTTTTTAATGAGAAATGCTATTACTAAAGGAGACTTGGGCTGTTTTAAATGATATTTAGCCCAAAGCAACATGGGAGGTATTTCAGCAGGTGACTGCTTCCATTCCCATCTATAAATTCTTCCCCAGTGACTCAGTGCCCTTGCCTGATCAGTATTTTTTGTTGATGACAAATCTCGCACACAACTCACTTATCATTGCTTGAAAAACTTACAAGAAATGCTACTGTTTAACAAAACTGAAAAAATATATTTTGTCCTTTATGGAAAATAAGGAAGAAAGTATCAGGAAAGGAAAGAATAATTTAGCTCAAGTACTTGGTAAGAAATAGGAATACAAAAACAAATAACCAGAAATTGCTAGTATATGTATCAGCCATCTCAGAAAGAAGAAACAGGCCACTTTATTTCCTTTAAGGCCTGACATTTTTCTCTCTGCCCTTTTCCGACACCCTCCATTGTGTGGTCTCTAAGCAGCCCTACTGTGAGCAGCTGTAGACGCTAATTCGTGGTTCACTGAGGTGTCAATTGAGTCTTAAACCAAGGAAACAACAGCTGCAAAACAATACTTGACTCTGGTGCAAATATTTTCAAAGGTAGACTAAAGTTTCAACTGTTATTTTAGATAAACAAAACCCCAAACCATAACCTTCCATCAAGTCACAAAACAAAAGAACACGCGGCCGGAGTTTAATTCATTGCGTAGCGACATTTCTCATCGTGTTGCCGCTATTTAGACAGGCTTTCACGACTTTACCTTGACAAACGACTTCCTTCACTAGATGAAAAACTAGCTTCCGAAGCGATTTTGTTAGTTGTCTTTGTCTTGAATGTACCGCTGCCAGTATTCAAACCTGTGAGAAGCACAACATGGAGAGGGAGTGTCAGCCACCACGCAGCAACGAGTGAAGAAGAGGGCTCACAATAACTTTGGTGAAACAAATGTCAACAGGGGAAGATGCTGCTCAAGCCACAGAAGACAGGGAGCTTCTGAGGCAAGGAACATGTTGATAGAACTCTGAAAGGAAGTGGAGCGTTTTCCGGTGATACTTAGAAGCCACAAAAAATAAAAAATAAAATCATTCGAAGAGCTCTATTCCAAATGACCACGATGCACATGTGAGCACATGGGTCTCTACTACAGCACCATGCACTGGATAATTCACCTTGTTATAACACATGGGCAGCAAGGGATCATCAAAATTATGGGTGCTGGGAACCAGGTCTCAGAAATAACTGACACCGCTGGATGACAGTTACCCACCCCACCCACCCTTAAGCCCTCTGCCAAATCCTCTGTTTTTCCATCTCCCAGGAGAGACTGAATCTCCATTGAAAACCATCAAGGCCACTCTTTAACCAGCCTGAAAAAGTTGATGGGGATGATGCACAATCCACCTCTTTCCTGGAGCCAGGGGAACCAGACTGTTCCCATGATGCTATCAGTGTGCAGGGCAATCCTTGACCTCTGCCCCCTGGGTGACTTCAGCCTTGGATGTTTCTGTTTCAAGTCTGATTCTTAACTGGCAGTCACCTGAGATCATGGATAGAGAGTGCATGGGTGTCTCTGCAAAAGGCATTTGCTGAGTTTCTATCCTGTAACCTGCTTGCCTGCATGTAACTCTGCAGCCAAGCCATTCTCTTAACAATGTGTCCGTGCTCAGCCTGAAGAGGGCTTCCATGTGCTTAACAGCATAAGGCCTTTTCAGACATGGAAAGGAAGGCGCAAGGTGGCAGTGGCTTTCCTTAGTGACAGGTCCAGAGGCAGAGACCTAATACATCTGATGCAGAAAGTAACTGAAACATGCACTGCTTCTTCAATAGTCAGATTTGGGGTGGCTCCTGAGTTCAGGATGCCCATCCTCACCACTACCTGTAACAGCAGTAGCGGGGTACGCTAACCACGGGGTACGTGGCTTCCATTTCCCTCCACCTTGCCAGCCTGCCTCCTGCTTCTCTTTGGAGCTCAGAGAAGTCCCCAGGATCACAGTGAGAGCGAGAGAGTGAGAGTGAGAGTGAAAAGTATTGTGTGACCACACGTAAACTAAACGCCAGAGGCCGTATCTGACCTCAGAGACGGCTGACACCACCAGAAGGACTTCTATGATCCCAACGCAGGAAAATGTGGAATCTTGCAAAGCACATAGTGTAAATTTGAGTGTGGAGTGAGGGAACTGAATCTAGGGGTGCTTGATTATACAACCTATAAAGTATCACTTCACTTATGAATAAATTAATAAACAAATACATTAATCATTAGTATATTAATAGTACCAACATTTTTTTTTTTTTTTGTGAGGAAGATGAGCCCTGAGCTAACATCCATGCTAATCCTCCTCTTTTTTGCTGAGGAAAACCAGCTCTGAGCTAACATCTATTGCCAATCCTCCTCCTTTTTTTTCCCCAAAGCCCCAGTAGATAGTTGTATGTCATAGTTGCGCATCCTTCTAGTTGCTGTATGTGTGATGCGGCCTCAGCATGGCTGGAGAAGTTGTGCGTCGGTGTGTGCCCGGGATGCGAACCAGGTCGCCAGTAGTGAAGCACGCGCACTTAACCGCTAAGCCATGAGGTCAGCCCCCAACATTTTTGATATACATCCAAGGGACTACAACTTATGTCAAATTTACTCATCCTTTGAACTTGTCCAATTAACTATCCATATAAAATAAACTTACCAAACACAGATTTGTGGAGTCAACTTCCAACCACGTGTGTCTGCTAACTGGCTGTAAGGCTCCGAGGGAGGTGCTACTCTCTTGTCGCCTCCTTTTGTAAAATGAGGGGGTTGGATAAATACTTTCTAAATCTCTCTGGATTCTAATTCTGTGACTCAAATGTGAAGAAAGTGGTGAAAAGCAAACGGTTAAGGGCTCACGAGTGCTACATCTTTCCAAAGTGATGAAGCCCTCCATTGGGGCAGAGGCCCTGCTTCATACCTCAGCCAACTACAATGTCTCACATTCGCGGAGTTCACATAACACCCAGCACCACCGCGGCCAGCAGTCGCTGAGGGCTGCTCTCTAACAGGCCCTGTGCTGGGCATTTCGCCTGCAGTGGCTCACTGAATCCTCAAAACAACCAAAATAACAGAGTTTTGCAGCAACCAATTCTAACACTAATATTATCTAGGAAATAGCTCTCTGAAGACAGACAGCTAAGTCTAATGCACCATATGTCCTTCGAAAAAATGCCTGTCTGATATAGACATCTTTGAGACAATTGGGAAATCTGGATATGGCCTGGGAATTATGTGATGTTGAGAGATCACTGTTCATTCTGATGGGTGAAATTATGGAATGGTGGTTTATGTAAGGATAAGGAAGTGACTAAGGTGTACTTCCTTCTGTATGAATCCATTTACTTTCACAAATGGAGCTGAAGTGACATACTAAAAAAAGGTGTAATAAAATAAAAACCAATGAAAATAATAAAAATGCAATAAAGTATACGAAAACAAAGAAAATTACAATTAAAACAAAAATCCTAGATTGAAGGAACTACACTTAAGCTTAAAATTTAGCTTTACTGGGATTTACAGTCTTTTCATTTAAAAAACCCAAAGTTTTCCAACATTCTGGTGAGGGAAAATAGCCCAGGATGATGTTCCCCATTGATGATTAAGCAACTGGAAGATGTGGGAAAAGAAAGAATTTGGGGTGTCTCCTGTGGTACTTAGCGACAAGTTACTATCATGACATGCCAGGTATAATCCAAGGGCCTGTAAGGACCATCGCCATGCCAGGGCTGGCACATATCCAGGAGGGAAGACTCTTCCAAACTCTTGTTTGTTAAGGACTGAAAAAGTACTGGCTGATTCTGATCCAGTGATAGCTTATTACAAAGCAAACTCCAGAAACTTTCAAGGAATGACCACCCTTCCCTGAGCACAGCACTAGCTGCTGCCTTGGGTCACCTAGACACTGGCTGTGAGTGCTGAATCTGCTCACTTACCTGACAGTTGTGATGCAGAAGCATCTGCCTTTTGGAACCTGTCTTCAGTTTGAGTTGTATTATCCTGAAGGGTAGACCACTTCAGCAACTGGTAGGCTTTTGTTTCTACAGATTTAAAAAAAGGCACAGATAACTGGATATCCACATGCAAAAGAATGAAGTTGGACCCTTACCTTATACCATACACAAAATCAACTCAAAAAGGGTTAAAGACTTAAACATAAGACTGAAAACTATTAAATTCCCAGAAGAAAACATAGGAGAAAAGCTTCAGGACATTGGTTTTGGCAACGATTTCTTGGATATGACACCAAAAGCACAGTCAACAAAATTAAAAATAGACACACGGGACTATCTCAAACTTAACTTTTGCATGTCAAAGGAAACAATCAACAGAGTGAAAAGGCAACCTACACAATGGGAGAAAATAACTGAAATCATATATTTGAAAAGGGGTTAATATCCAGAATATATAAGGAACTTCTACCACTCGACAACAATAACAAAAATCAAATAACCCAATTAAAAATGGGCAAAGTGCTTGAATAGACATTTCTCCATATACAAATGGTCAATAAGCACATGAAAAGATGCTCAAAATCACTAATCACCAGGGAAACGTAAATCAAAACCACAATGAGATATCACCTCACACCCATCAGGATGGCCACTATCAAAAGAACAGAAAATCAGCGTTGTGGAGGATGTGGACAAATCGGAACTCTTGTGCACTGCTGGTGGGTGTAGCTATTAGGGAAAACAGTATGGAGCTTCCTCAACAAATTAAAAATACAATTACTATATGATCCAGCAATCCACTCTGGGTATATATCCAAAAGAACTAAAAACAGGATCTCAAAGAGTTATTGGCACACCCTTGTTCATCACAGCATTTTCCACAATGGCCAAGAGGTGGACGCAACCCAAATGTCCATCAATAGTTGAATGGATAAAGAAAATGTGGCATATACATACAATGGAATATTATGCAGCCTTTAAAAAGAAGGAAATCCTGTCACATACTACAGTGTGGATGAACCCTGAGGACCTTATACTAAGCGAAATAAGCCAGTCACAAGAGGCCAAGTACTGTATGATTCCACTCATATGAAGTAACAAAAGCGGTCAAAATCATAGAAACAGAAAGTGGAAAGGTGGTTATTAAGGGCTGGGAAGAAGGGGGAGGGAGTATTAGTGTTTAGTGGGTATAGTGTTTCAGTATTGCAAGATGAAAAAGTTCTAGAGATCTGTTGCACAACACTGTGAATATACTTAACACTACTGAGCTGCACACTTAAAAACAGTTAAGATGGTAAATTTAAAGTTATGTATTTTTTACCACAATTAAAATAAAAAGTAGAATTTGTCCATGACAATTCAGGTTTCTGCCTGTTGTCCCAGCATAATAATTAATAGAGTTGTCTTTTGTTAATCAAAAGTTTCCTAATTTAGACAATAAATTATATGGTGATGCTACTACTTAAGAGACATATGAAGCAAATGCAATGCAATGGCACAGTTTGGCTACTCATCAAAAAACATCAACTGAAAAGATATCTGCTTGGCTCCTGACTGAACACTGATTGGATATATGATATTGCTAAATTGTTATTAACTGCTTTAGGTGTGAAAAAAATACACAGAAATACTGAATTTTCTACTACCTAGAAACAAGTTTCTTGAATTCCTCCTACGACGTTAACACTTTTCAAATGCATGCAAATTAGTTTTTTGAACTGTCCCTTTTTAGAAACTCTGAAAACAAACAAACAAAAAACAATTTAGTTGAACCCAGGTTTCAAGACTCAAAGTCAAGTTGTATGAATTTATTTGAGGTGGCCAAATTCTAGTCATTATTTTGAGTGGGTCTGTGGATAGGTTCAACTCACAGTAAAATGGTTCCTCTCCAGTCCAGGCCTTGCAGAAGCGGCTACAGGAATGAATCAGAGGACACATAACTGACTGCCTTGATTGGTCAGCTGGTCCTCTGGAGCTCTCGCTGCCCTGGCCCTCAGGCTTGCACATTTGAGTGTGGGGTCTCTGGGCTGAGTGAGGGGCGGGAAGGTCAGGAAGGGGAGGCGGCAGCAGGATGAGCTGGGAGACCCCCCGCTGAGAAAATCTAACCAGGCTCATGGTAGGGACAGAGAAGAGCATCTGCAGGGAGCAAAGCCAGGTGCCCCAGAGGGGTCAGCAGCAGCCTGGGCACCCACAGGACACCCTTACCCTGCAGGACTGTTAACAGTGTCTGCTGTAAGTTAAAGTGGGGAAGACTGTTGGGAAAAACAATAAATAATGATCACGTAAAGAACCTGAGAGACACAACTTTCCCATTACCTCAAGTCTCAAGGATGCCTGGATGAAAGAGAGGCTGGAGAAATAGAGTTTTAGCACAGACATAACAAAACAGCATCCACGTCCACATCTCCAACGTGGCCACAAACAAAAGGACTCCTGCTGTCAGCACCGGAGGCTGGCAATCACTGCTTTCCTGCTTTTGCTGGTTCAATTTAAGAACTTAACCATGAGCCCCTTATTACTGGATTAAAACTACTGTCACACTGACGAATAAAAATGTAACTTATCTTGCCCTACTGAGAATCAATCAAGATAAAAATAAGTACTTAAAATGAGCATCATATTTTGAAATATTAAATGCTATATAGTTAAAATATGTACAGATCAGGGACTCAACTCTGAAAATAATAAATCCTAAGGCAACACTTTTTAACATTGCTGGATTGTGATATTAGTTGGGCAAACCTGAACTAGTATTTTGACAAATTTAATAAAGAAAACACCAGATGTCATGCATGCAGAAGGGGAAAGTACTGTTTTGCATAACTTGTGTATATGTGTTGGGTACTGGCCTAGGACAGAAAGTGTTTCTTGCTGTAGATTAGTCCCACTGTCCTAGGACAGCATCATAACACTCTCCTGTCAGTCCTACTACCTATATTACTTCAGATTTGTGGTAAGGTACTTTTGGGAGAGAAGTATCAATAAAATCAAAGAATTCTAAAAAGGTAAGGAATCACTGTAAAAGAGGTAAAAATGTTCTGTTTTGTTTTTATTCTATAAAGATCAACCAAAAAGTTTTTCAGCTTTTAGGATACAAGTCCAGATCATAATGACCATATGCTATTTCTGCACTCAATTATACTGACTTGGTCAAGGAAAAGAGAGCAAAGATAAAAGTTAAAAAAAAAAAAAGAATAGGAAAAGAAAAAAAGAGTAGCTTCTTGGTAAACAAAGGCTCCTGGCAGCTGGAAGCTGGAGTTAGGCTTTCCTCTCATCTATTGTTGTGAGGTAAATCATCTGACTCCAGTGAGCTGGCTCTCCTGCTCCTCAGAAAACACGTGCCTTTTATTTTTAGGAGAAGATTTTCGTGAAAAATATAAAGCTAGTAGTTGTGAGTTAATTTCACATTTGGGAGGATTAAGTATTCTGTCCAAATATAGGACAGTATGGATATTATCACTGGTCTGAGTCTAGCAAAGGAGGAATGTGAAGTGAATTCACATTAGCAGCAAGGGACCATTTTACCACTCTGGAAAAGAAAGGCCATTTCCATGTTCCACACACTTTCCATTCTGGTTTCCTTCTCTTCCTTCCTCTTATTCTTTTTTTTTAATTGAAGTATAATCGACATACAGCATTATATTAGTTTCAGGTATACAACATACTGATCCAATATTTGTACATATTGTGAAATGATCACCACAGTTAGTTAACATCAGTCACCATACGTAGTTACAAAGTTTCTTTTCTTGTGGGTGAGGAATTGTAGGATCTACCCTTCCCTTGCTTCTTGAAGGACTTGGACTCTGTAACTGGCCTTTCCCTTCAAGGCTGCCCTGAGTCTGCTTTCAACCGTACACAGTTTTGGAGGGATGTAGCTTGTCTCTCCAGTCTCGTTCTCCCAGAGCCCACCCCGCTTCCCAGCCATAGCTCCTTACTGGTATTTGATCTTTAAACCTTCTGTAGCCCTTCTCTAAGCGGAAAGTCAGTGAAGCTCACCCGGACAATTTTTATCTGGGACATAGCCGCCCTGACCTAAGTAATAGAGGGTTGGCAAAATCAAGCTGAGGACTGCTGGGCACATGGCCTGCTTCCATCCCCGATGCATGCTTCCTCGTGTGGTTTAAGGGCAAAGTGAAGTTTAAAAGGTGAAAGGATTAAGTGTATTCACTTGGAGGAAGAAACACTAACTGAGGCAGGACCAAGACACCAAACCAGCCAGAGGGGTTGGAGCAGGCGGCAGGTGCTGCTGTCTAACAGGAGGTCTGTGTCGGGCAGCAGATGCTCAGAGCTGTGGTCATTCTCCCATGGCATGTATCACACCCTCAGTCACCCCTGTTTTAGTCAGAAGAGCTGCACAAAACATTTGAAGGACTGGGAAACAACCCAAAAAGGAAAAACAAAATTAAGGTTTGGTTAAAAAATAACAATGAGAGGATAAAGGCTACATAGCCTGCGTAGAAACAAGGGAAGAGGGTTTAAGAACAGAAATTGCATAGATTGGACAGGGCAGGATTATAAATGCAGATGCTCTGGGGCCAAGCAGGTAGCACAGAGAAGTGAGTCTGGCCAGCTGGAGAGCACATGCCTGGCCAGGGGGGACAGCTGTTCTCCGGCTACAGCCAACTGCTGCCAGGTGGGAAAGTGGGCCTAGTCTTGCCAGACTCCTGCCTTTCTTAAAAAAAAAAATACAACACTGCACAGGCCAAACAGAACACACTGGAAACCTCGAAACTAGATGGTGGTGAGCAATTTTTTCTGTGTTCCCTAAAAGTGGCACAAGAACACTCGGAGAAAAACTTCAGCCAAGGGATATAAGCTAGATGTTAGCAAAAGCTTCCGTAGTTGACAGAGCTGAGAGACCCGGGAACACACTATCTAAGGCAGGCTGCAAGAGCTGTGTGGAGGTTTTTAAGTAGCTGCTTGTATCAAATAGACCAGGCTTCAGACTCTCTGGAGGCAAGAGTCTACGTCTTGCTAGGGGCACTCGAACAATTCAGACCTCCTCCTGGAAAAGCCTAGAGGTCTTGGCCAGGACGCCAACTTCATAAGTCAAGTAGGCAAAGCTACGGGCGTGAAGTTTCTGGTAACTCAGGCCCAGGCTCTCCTAGAAGGAAGAAGGATAGTGAAGAATCAAGCAGTTCAAAGCTGCACTGTATTGCCCTGCAGATTTATAGTTACGAAATGAATGAACAAACAAAAGAGCAAAAGTAACAAGTCTAGAGTTCAAATCAGCCTGCTATAGACAAGTGGGGGCCGAGTTCCTCCAGTTCCAAGGAGAAAAGACTTGAGTCTTCTCAACTGCAAGTAAACCCTAAGTCTGCAAATTCGAGGACTAGGTAGCCCCTTAAGGCTTTACTTTCCAGCCTGTGACTGAGAACTCCAGAGAAACGTTTCCACTCATTAGTCATGTCAAACTCTCAGAAAATTATTGAGAAGTGCGTATAATTAGATAAAACAAATATTTCTAAAGAATACAATTATTGTCAATTACAATGTTCTGGTACACACAGAAACAAATATATCTGCATGCTCAAGCTTTCAGTTCTGGATCTCTCAGTCAAGCATCTATTATACACTCAAATCTGTGTCAAGATTTAATTTAAAAAGTAGAAAATATTGCAATTTAAAACATAAAATAAAGGAGTCCAGGGGGTTAAAATCCATCCTTGGCTATTAATTCCAGACTGATGACACAAAGAGATAAATATGTTTTTCCCTACTTTGTTACATAAGCCAGCCAAACCCAATGATCTATCTTCCTACAAAGTGGTGAAGAATCACTGAGATTGTTTTTTTTTTTTTGATATGCATTTCGTGTCTAGAAAATGGAAACAGCCAGAGAAGGAAAGCGAAAACATGCTGAATAAAGGGAGATAGGAGAGAGATGATGTTGAGGAGGGAAGAAAGAAAAAGCCTCAACTTCTTATCTTTTATTCTCTTTTATATGCAAATGTACACCTGCTAAAATACTTCTAAATCTAGAAATAAAAAGAAAAAGAAAATATCTGATGAACAAGTGCTTTTAACAACTCATTACAAGAACCAGAGAGAGGCAGGGTTCACCAGCCTCTAGGGGTGTCTCCAGGCAGAGAATCTGCCTCTGGCTTGCGCAGAAATCCCTAATGAAAGAAAGAAAAGTTGGGCCCGGAAAAGGAGTAACAAAGGGAGATGCAAACAATACCATCACTACAAATAGAAAAACAACCTTGAACCAACAAAGAACTGGGCATCTTTGAGTAAGGAAGTGGAATTACTATTCCTATAGGAAGTATGTAGAAATTTAAAAATTAAATTTGAAAAGTATTTTCTGTCCACTGAGTTTCCCAGTGCTGTTACTTTTCACATATTTCTACACCCATGCAAATTTTTTTCCACACATTTTACTAGATGTGTTGCTGATGCAGCAAACATAGTCATTTTTGTAAAATAAAATAAAAATTGTGACATATATTTCTAAAATTAATTCTAAAGATAAATATTATCACTGAAAATCCAGAAGTCATTTGTCTAGTAATCTGCTCAAATGAAAACAAGAAAATATTAGGATATGGGTGCCTTCACAATTCTGAAAATACAGAAAACTCATCCATATTTAGGATTTTTTTCAAAGGCCATAAGTCAATGTGAACCTGAAATACATAGGTTGGATCCATGACCAGAATCACTTTTCATGTCCAGACTTTCTGCAATAAACTCCACTCCCCCAGTGTCGTGGGCCTGTAAATCTATTGCCAAGGTTTCTCTGTGCTCTCAGAGATTGCTGATGTACAGAGAAGAGAAACTCCTACTTCACATGAGTTGCCTGAAGCTGCTTCAGAAAATAAATATTTAGGGGCCAGCCCTATGGCATAGTGGTTAAGTTCGGCATGCTCCGCTTCGGCAGCCTGGGTTCGCAGGCTCGGATCCTGGGTACCAACCTATACAACTTGTCAGCCATGCTGTGGCAGCGACCCACATACAAAATAGAGGAAGACTGGCACAGATGTTAGCCTAGGGCTAGCCTTCCTCAAGCAAAAACAAGAGGAAGATTGGCAACAGATGTTAGCTCAGGGTGAATCTTCCTCAGTTAAAAAAAAAAAATTTACATCACATTCTTAATTTCTACGGAGTAATTCAACAATTACACTTGAAAATAAATGTCAGGCTTGTAACTGAACTTTAACGAATGTTCCAAAACTGAACTGAACAGTCCCACTGGTATTACTTCATATGTAAATTTATAACCATAGTGCCTGCCACTTAACATTGTTCAGCCATTGGAGGGGAATTTTTAACTCTCCAAGTCATGCAATCTTGAACTTTTCAAAGATTGAGTAATCTTGATCAGGAAGCTATATTTTATTGGCATAATTAAATATTTTTAAAAACAGTATTTTTAGCAATTTGCATTCAATGATTTATATAATGAGAAGAATCAGAAATAAAGACAATAATATTATCATTAGCATTATAGTAGGGTCAGGAATAATCAATGTATAAGATGAACTAGATGTTAGAAATGTAAAATATGAAGAAATCTCTCTTCACCCCCTACAGTGGGTTGAATGATGTCTCCCCTAAAATTCATGTCCACCCAGAACCTCAGAATGTGACCTTATTTGGAAATAGGTTCTTTGCAGATGTAATTAGTTAAGGATCTCAAGATGAAATCATCCTAGATTTGTGGTGGGCCCTAAATCCAATGACAGGCATCCTGACAGGAAGAGTGGACACAGAGACAGAAAAGAAGGTGATGTGCTGATGGAGGCAGAGACTGAAGTCAAGCTGTCACAAACTGAGAGCCACCAGAAGCTGGAACAGGCAAGGAAGGCTTCTCCCCTAGAGCCTTCAAGAGCACGGCACTGCTGGCCTTTGGTTTAGACTTCTGGCATCCAGAACTGGGAGAGAATACATTTCTGTTGTTTTAAGTTTGTGGTACTTTGTTACAACAGCCCTAGGAAAATAATACACTTCCTGATCCTCGATTTTATTAAAATATCCGAAGCCCAACCTCTTCTCTCCCCACTTGAATCTCTTGTATAAAATGAAGGTGTTTCACAACATGACCTACAAAGGCTCTTTCAGCTTTGAGACCCCCTGCTCCATGGTTCTCAAACCTGGGGAGTCACCTGGGGGTGTTATAAAAGACTGATGCCTGAGCCCCACCCCTAGAGGTTCCGATGTAACTGGTCAAGGGTGTGGCTGGGGCATAGGTATCCACCCAGGATTCTACTGTCAACGACCAAGGAGAATTTCTCTAGGCATTTATGAATTAATTTCCTTGAATGCAGGAGCAACCAATCGAAAACACTCTTCAGAAAGGTGCCTTTCATTCTTTACTGACCATGTTAAACAAACACCACCGCCCTGCAATGTCATGAGTGAAGACGCTTTGCTGTAGCAGCAAAGGGGAAGCCCCAGCAGCCTGACATCTACCACAGAGACAGGGCCACAGGGACTGCAATGGACAATCCAGCAGCATGAGATGGTTCCCCTGGTTTTGCACGAGTTGGGGCTCCCAGGCTTGGCAGGTAACACGTCTTGCCTGATTCTCGTGCATTTCTGGGACAGGACAGGTGAGACACATTCTTAGTAAAGTCTCCTTAGTGGAGTGTTACGCCACTGTACTCCGGCAGTCCAACGTTGTCACCACAGTCTTCTCTCCCAGGGTAAATCCAGTCACCAATGACAACCTGGCTATTGTATGTTCCCAGCCTTTTCCAATTTGATGTAAAACTCAAGCAATAACGTTTTGAGAAGCACTGCCCAGAACCCCAAGTGGCTGACCTCCCTCACAGCTTCTAAACGGACATACCTTAGTATGACATTGAATATTTCAGCTTGCCAAAGAATATCAGTGAGAAATGGCACTGTCAGGCAACCACTTTCAACACAGCTTGACCAAGAGAATTGGAGTCAAAAGAATGAGAGGCTGAATGGACATTCTTAGAGGCTTAATCCTCTTGAGATAAAAGCTGAGAGCCCTTTTCACATGGAGCTTAAGGAGATGAGTTTGCCAGGATGGGCACGTGGGGTGGGGAAAGTATTGGTAGAGTGACTGAGTGAAAGAGACAGCGTTCTGGCCTGAATCAACAAGCATTTAAGGAAACTCCTTAATCTTTGGATTCCAACTCGTTTTTACTCATTCGTTTGACAAACTGAGTGCCCACTGTGTTGTGTGCCAGATACCGTGTCAGGTGACGGGTTTCTATGACATTTAGCATAACCTGTGTCACTTGCTAAAACTAAAACTCACTTCACTCTCAGAGGTAAATTCAGTATGAATACAAACAAAATTGCCAACGTGGGAAATTTCACTTGGGGGTATAAGTAGTTCAGATGAGATTTTCTCTCATAATCTGGATAAGCATGGCTTTAATCCTGGTCTAAGTGTTCCAGGGAAGCACTGACCTGAGTATTCTAGTCCTGCACGTGCACTCAGGCTCGCCCCGCTTTATAAAGGGCACACACACCTCTTGGCAAAATCCATACTCGGAAATCCTTGCAAGCGCCCACCTCTCTAGGCCTAACACAAGAGAAAGGAAAGGTATAGCTTCGCTCATCGTCACTCGCAAAGCATCTTGTGGAGCTCATCTTTTGTGATGATATACACTGATGTTTAATTAATCCAGACACCTTGATGCAGTCGCCTCTCTTGTAAAACGAAAGCAGCAGGCTGGTGGAACAGAAGGAGTTCAGGGATTAAATCCTGAAGTTTGAGTTCGATTCAAGATCCAACACACTAGCTATATGGCCTTGAGCAGGACTCAACCTTCCTAAGTTTCTGTTGGACTGACTGTAGAATGGGTCCCTAATGTTTACCCCACAGGGCTGTTGTGAGGATCAGAGATGATGAAGACTTAGGAGGGGCAAGGACCCAGTCTTATTCCCAGGACTTAGCCAAAGTAAAGGTGTAATATACATGCAAATGATATACTATCTATTATAGGGAGAAAACCACACATTCATAGATATCAAAATTATTCTTTCATTTCTACCTTAATTCTTCAGTGTGAACAACCAGACTAATAAAAGGGGTAGATTGTGTTAACAACAACAGATCATACAGGCTGTGGGAATACTTATTCTGGTTGTGTGTGTGTGGGTCTGTGTACGGGAGGGTTTCTATGTAAATCTTAGCACAGATTGCAGGAGCTCAAGTTATGAAACCAACACTCTGCAAATGATTAACAAAGCAGATGCCTTCAGAGTGACAGCAAACTCTTTAAGGATGAGCCCCTCTGCCAAGGAGACCTATGTTTGGAAGTAATAAGCAAATAAGAAAGGGAAATAAAGAAATGAGAATATTGGCACATTTGATTTCTTTCATATGGAATGAGAATCACAGTCTCTTAGCATTAGAAGGAATGTCAGTTCCAGAAACAAGAATTCCTTCCACAGTGTCCCTCTAGAGAGTAGGTTCCTGCCATGGTTCAAGCACCCAGCACAGAATCTTATACCTGAAAGACACTCAGCTTGGTTTTGCCTCAAAGAAGAGCTAGAAAGTTGTTCCATTACTGAGCTGTGAATTCCTTCCCTGTACCACTCACACACAGAGCCCCCTGAGTTAGACTCTAAAACTATGCTTGATCAATGTTCTGTCTTGTACGTGGAGGCCTCGCAAATATTTAAAGATAGCTTTTGTAGGGCCGGCCCCGTGGCTTGGCGGTTGGGTGCGCGCGCTCCGCTGCTGGCGGCCCAGGTTCAATCCCGGGCGCGCACCGACGCACCGCTTCTCCGGCCATGCTGGGGCCGCGTCCCACATACAGCAACTGGAAGGATGTACAGCTATGACCTACAACTATCTGCTGGGGCTTTGGGGGGAAATAAATAAATAAAATAAAATAAAACAAAAAAGATAGCTTTTGTACCCTTCTCAGGTTAAACTTCCCCAGGGCCCTCATCATTCTGAAAGTGGTCTAACTTCAGAGCTTCCCCTCCATTCTGCCCAAACTCCTGGTGCCTGCCTGGATTCACTTCGGTGTCTTTCTCTACTACATCTCCTCTGAGACGGCTGTAAAGCAAATAGTCACGCAGAAGGACCCACACTAAAGAAGAGCACTTCTGGACTGTCCAAACTCACTACTGGAACATGCTGGTCGTCAATACATCAATTCAGGAAGCAGCTTTAACAAGTAACTTTCAATCATAACATCAACTGGGTTTAGTTACACTAAAGTAGCCAAAGCTTCATTATAAAGCAATCTCATCCACAAGGGAGATTCCCACAAAAAGGACTCATGGGAAAATGTTGACGATAATTTTAGTGTATTAAGAATACTGGTGCCCTCATTAGACTCAAGGTTTTAAAAAACATTCTGTGTATATCTGTGTATATTTCCCAAAACATGTTCCACAGAATATTAATTCTGTTGGCTGTTCATAGGAAGGATTCCATTTTCAAATAGAAGATAATTATTTGAAACTTTAAGTTCACACATTTAAATGGTTCATTTACTGAAAGTCTAAAAGTTTTCAACGTGCTCCCGTGCACTATGCATGTTGCAGAGGGAGAGAGCGATTATGCGGGATTTGGTCAGAGGATGTGTATTCCCTGAAGCATTTTCGGGGTGGAGCCTGCACAGAACACGCTTGGGGAAACGCTGCATCCGCCCGTCCACACCGTGAGGCGGCACAGCAGGGGAGGACTGTCGCCTGGGAACCATGTGCCCTGCAACGCCCTCACCTGTGAGCCTGTAAGAGTTATGGCATATAGTCACTCACAGGCAGAGATGCTGGGCCTTGACCAGTGAGATCCCCAGGAGCCACTGCACCAGGTTGCTGTGATTCTTCTCTAAGGGTTTCTTCATGGGACTAATTAGAAGTTCCAAAAATATCATGCAACTCTCCTCAAGATTCCTTTTTGATAGGGTAAATATCCTTCTGGATTCAAATCATCAATTGAGTTCTTAAGTGGAAATTTCTTGCAGAAACTAATTTAGCGGTACCACTGGGAAGCACTGTCTAGGAGGAATTATGGCAGCACAGGGCTTGGGCGAGTCTTGGTCCCAAGTGGCTACCGCAATTCAGGAGGTGGTGTTCAGATGCCTTTCCAAACTCTCATACACTGCTGGTGGGAGTGCAAACTGGTGCAGCCACTATGGAAAACAGTATGGAGATTCCTCAAAAAATCAAGGATAGAACTACCATATGATCCAGCTATTCCACTGTTGGGTATTTATCCAAAGAACTTGAAAACACCAATTTGCAAAGGTACATGCACCCCTGTGCTCATTGCAGCGTTATTCACAATAGCCAAGACTTGGAAGAAACCTAAGTGCCCATCAAGGGACGAATGGATAAAGAAGATGTGGTATATATACACAATGGAATACTACTCAGCCATAAGAAAGGATGAAATCCAGGCATTTGTGACAACATGGATGGACATTGAGGGTATAATGCAAAGTGAAATAAGTCAGAGGGAGAAGGTCAAATACCGTATGATTTCCTTCATTAAGTAGTAGATAATAACAACAATAAACAAACACATAGGGACAGAGATTGGATTGGTGGTTACCAGAGGGGAAGGGGGGAGGGAGGAGGGTGAAAGGGATAATTCGGTACATGTGTGTGGTGATGGGTTGTAATTAGTATTTTGGTGGTGAACATGATGTAGTCCATGCAGAAGTAGAAGTACAATGATGTACACCTGAAATTTTTACAATGTTATAAACCAATGTTACTGTAATAAACAGATGCCTTTCCAAGACTCGTCTCAGGATTATGCTTTCTGTGGCACTGTACCCCCAGCCCCCTGCTTCTTTTCCTCTTTGAGTTTGCTTTGTGAGATTCCTTTTAACTAGATGGCATTGGTTTGAAAAACTGGGGACTGTGGGGCCAGTGCAGAAGATCAATACTACTACTAACATTCACATGAATATTATTATTATAAATCACAGCTTACATGTATTGAGTGTGTAGTACACGCCTGGCACTTGCACACACACGATCTCATGTAAACTTTAAGACCATCTTGCCAGGTGGTATGTTTGCTTTCCCAGTACAGAGGCTCAGAGAGGTGGAGAAATAGAGCAGGGAGTAAAATGCTGACACTGACGGCTGATGCCAAAGCCCAGGCTCAATTGCAAATCCCCTCAACCCTGAGAACAGCCTCTGGAATATTCCTTTTCTTTGGAATATTCTAGAAGGAATGCAGCCCATAAAACAGGAAAGTCTCAATAAAACTATTATAAAGGGGGAGGCAGAGTCTATCTTTTTTTCTTTTTCTTTGTGAGGAAGCTCAGCCCTGAGCTAACATCCCATGCCAATCCTTCTCTTTTTTTTGCTGAGGAAGATTGGCCCTGAGCTAACATCCGTGCCCATCTTCCTCTACTTTATATGGCATGCTGCCACAGCATGGCTTGACAAGCAGTGCGTCGGTACACTCCCGGTATCTGAACCTGAGAACCCTGGACTGCCACAGTGGAGCGCGCGTACTTAACCACTTGCGCCACTGGGCTGGCCCCAGACTCTATCTTAAATCAAACTATATACCTGCTTTACTCTACCAAGGCCAAATCTCCAATAATTATGCCAAAGACACAAAGATTTAATAAAAAGATAATGGTCAAGAACTTGAGATTAAACTAATACAATGTTATATGTCAATTATATCTCAATTTAAAAAACTGGGGAAAAAAGAACTTAGAGATCAAAGTAGTTTCAATGACAGACATGACAACAGCATTAAAGAGTCAAGGCACATGAGGCCCTCAAACATTAATTTCATGGGAAGTCCAGTGGGTGGGGAGCAAAGAAGAAAGAGAGTATGGTGGCGAGGACAGAATGGAAATGCTCAAAGTAAACGGCTTTGAAAGTTTATTTTTATATCTCCCAAGTTATTTTATATGTCTAAAACTTTGGCATGCAACAGGCACAAAGCATTTTTTTCTTTATTTCTTTCTTTTTTTTTTTTTTGGTGAGGAAGATTGGCCCTGAGCTAACATCTGTTGCCAATCTTCCTCTTTTTGTTTGAGGAAGATTGTCTCTGAGCTAACATCTTTCTCAATCTTCCTCTATTTTGTATGTAGGATGCCTCCATAGCATGGCTTGATGAGCAGGGTGTAGGTCTGCGCCCAGGATCTGACCCCATGAACCCCGGGCCGCCAAAGCAGAGCGTGCAAACTTAACCACTACGCCACCGGGCTGGCCCCACAAAGCATTTTTTTAAAACTGCCAACTATTAATTGACTGATGGCAGGTTGTTGGAATTAAAATTTCTTTAAAAATCTTAATGGTAAATAGCCCTTATTATTTCTAGGCACATCACACCTCTTTCTGCAAGAAAAAAAGAAAGATTTGAAACTCCAGTACTTAACTATCTCTTCTCTTATAAAGAAAGTCTATGAGAAAATAACGTTTGCACTAATTTTGAGGACAGTCATCTGCTCACAGCAGGGAATGACTGGAAAGAATACCGAAAAGAGAAGCAAGAATGGGCAACGAGATCACTTCCTGGTTTCTCTCCAATAAGTCTTTATAATTTTAACTGAAATAAATTCAGAGGTCATTAGATACTTCTGCATTCAAAGGTAAATGCAAGAGAAAAGTTTCCAAATGACTTCTTGATTATCTGCAATTTGGGATCATCTACACTTCTACTAACAAAAAAATAAAGAGGGAACGCTACCAGAGTTTTCTCAAAATGAAGAATGAAAATGCAATAAACACATCACTGGGAAAATGTTTAAAAGAAAAGAAAACCTCTGTATTTCGGAATGAAATATTATCTGATGCAGAATATATACAATAATTGCTCTACTATAAACTCTTTTTTCAAAACCAGAGTTCATCACAGAAACATGAGTTTAAAAAATTAATCATCAGGCTATGAATCGTATTGTCATAAAAGAAAGCCATTCTTTTCTGCTTATAAACAACAAAACGACCACATATGCAGAAGCGTGCCTCAGTACCGCAGTGCAGTGGTGTGGTTACTTGTATAAATATTTAAAGTCAGACCTTTGAATTTATAATGAAGTAGTGTACCACTTTACAAAATAAGATCCTAGTAAATTTAGACGTATGACAAATAGAACTCTGTTCAGAATACTCATTGCTGCTGTTGATATTCTAAAACTAAAAACGTAATGATATTCAGATTCCAGCTAAACAAGCGTAATACATGTGCAGAAATCTTAATAGGTCTTGATGAAACGTTACTGCTAAAATTTTTAAATTATCACATGGGCTTTGTAACTGAGGCACAAGCAAGCTTCTTGTCTGGCATTTTTTTTTCCTGCTCTTATTTTAATGAGACACATTCAATTATCACAGGAAAGAAAAGAGTAAAATCAGAAACAGCTGTAGTTGGCCACACAATGACTGGTGTTCCCCACGGAGACTGACCTTGTCACACAGACGCAGGTGCTGAAAGGCTATGTGATGGGGTGCTCACACGTGTAACTGTGTAGCATGATCATGAAGAATTCAATAGGCATGGTTATTTTCCACCTCAGTTTATGCTAATGTAAGCGCACACGTCATGCTCTTACAATTCATCGTCCCCTCCAGCACGTAGTAGTTGAATATACTTGCTCTTAGCAGAGTCCACACACCACTAACCTAGAATGTTCTGATTATAAAACAAGGTTGAATCCTGTGTTTGAAACTCTGAGGCAACCATAACTTTACCTGTGATTGGAATCTTTGCTGCCACGCTCTCTTCCTTGCTCTCGTCTCCGCAGCCACTTGAAACGTCTAAAAATCAAACACACGATAATAAAAGTGTATTTCAAGGTTATATTTACGGAATAGGCCTTTGCTTTTTTTTTTTCTTAACTGCCATTCCTTTTATTTTCACTGCTTCCCCACCTCCTTTCTTTGCTTAGTTTATTTCTTGTCTGGAATAGTACTGTTCCTAAAAAGAAACCTATTCTAAAACTAAGGTATCTCTATGTTGCTTTCATGCAAAATGATTTAGCCTGACATCTATCAAATTTGACTGGGGCTTAAAACAAGCGAGCCTCAAATCCTGTGCATGTGTATCAGCTTCTGAATATATCCTGAGCAACTCATAGCTCTCCTGGGAATACATTATAGCGGTTTATTGGCATGTCTTAACAATAACGTTAAAATAATCACAATTTTCGGGCCGGCCCCAGGGCTTAGCGGTTAAGTGCGCACGCTCCGCTGCTGGCGGCCCGGGGTTCGGATTCTGGGCGCAGCACCGATGCATCGCTTCTCCGGCCATGCTGAGGCCGCGTCCCACATACAGCAACTAGAAGGATGTACAGCTATGACAGACAACTATCTACTGGGGCTTTGGGGGGAAGAAAATAAATAAATAAAATCTTTAAAAAATAATAATAATCACAATTTCTGGATACTAAAAATTGGTTATTAAGTTTTGGGGGGCATAAACTGATTCTTAATCATCTGTTTAAACTTATAAAAGGTTCTATTATAATTAAAAAGAATGTTTACCAATTATGAGTAAATTCTATTAAGTGATATCAAAAACTTCACAGTACTCTATGTGAAGTACTTGATGGACTCATTTTCATAGAATCATCTTCATCTTTGTGGGATGATAATAATTATCTACTGCCAAGTGCTGTTAGTTCTGTTAAGATTTCAATTTATAAAAACTTATTTTATTGGAAATTCAGCAGGACAGCAGATCTACAATTAGGTTTCCTATTCCTGTTAGACTAAATGAAAGCATATATTTATTGGAAGGTGGTATAAAACAAATAACATATTATACATATTAAAATTAGAAGTGTTCTTGAGTCTGCTTTATTTTATAGGTACACCTTGAGAAAGGGTGTTTGTGTTGACTCTGAATGCGTTTTTGCTGTGGACAGACCCTTTAACAACAGTTACCTTGTTCCCTTGTAAGAACACTGTTGAGCCATAGAGTGGGTTCAGCTTCCTTTATTCCACTACTGTCATTCAGAATAGATGGCAAGCTGCAAGATGATTCATTACTGTGAACGGCCGAACTATCGTCACACTCTTCTGTAGGGGCTTTTTTCAATAACGCTGCTGTCTACAGTGTTTAAAAGAAATAAACTCTTTTATCTGTGCAGCAATTAAAAGAAAGCGGAAAGTATTCATATGAGCCAGCAAATGAGTATTCAAGAGAGAAGATCAAGAGAACAGTCGATCCTTAGGGAGAGATGAAGGGATTTCTGTGACTAGTCATGTGTCTTTCTGGTATGTGTGGTGGGGGCACTCTATGAGTGCCACCAGTAAGCCACTCTGCTTTCCCTGGAGAAGTTCTCCTGGGTGGAAACAGACATCACTTAGGAGAGAAGGAGTATTAAGGCACTTTGTGTTTTAATGAAGCACCCAACTCATTTTTTTTCCCACATAAAAGTAATTATAAATTTTTCTGATTTAAAAGCCTGCAGCTCAATTATGTAATTGCCTAATAGGGTATGCGGGTGCTGTGGATCTTATCTGGTCTCAAGGGGACATAATCCGAGTTTCAGCGGCTTTAATGATGTATTTACTCAAGAGACAGGATTGACTCTAGCTGACAGCAAGGGGACCCACAGGTAAACATCATTTACATGTGACTGTTTAATTAGCCATTTACCCAAGAGATCAAAGTAAATATTTCTGAGCTTCATTAGACTCTTAGCCAAGTAATTTTTAGTAGAACTTTCTTAAAATTTGAAAATCTCTTATTCTTAAGATTTTTATCTACAGAGAAATATGTAACTCATGCTATTTACTAAAGGTGTATATTGTTTCAATACAGGGAAACAACCAAAGATACTTGATTTTGCTAATAGTAAAAGCATGACATGTAAATCAAAACAGTCCTAGAACTCACAAAAGCATTTTGTTTTAAAGTTCGCAAGGCTTGCCCTGCCCACGTCATTTTGGTAACATTGTTCTTTACAGCTGTGCATTTCTTCAGTCACAACCTAACCATTTCAGAAACTGCCTGCTTACTTCGATTTTTAAGGACAGATTTTGTGATTAATTTATTGGTAATTTTTATGATTGTCACTAAGATGAGATCAGGATGATTTAAAAGGGAACAAAAAACCTACGAGGGGAGGCAGAATAGCACTTGATTCATAAGTTATTAATTGGGCAGCCCCTTCTCATTAATAATGGAGTTATTGGGCCGGCCCCGTGGCTTGGCGGTTGGGTGCGCGCGCTCCGCTGCTGGCGGCCCAGGGTTCGGATCCTGGGCGAGCACCGACGCACTGCTTCTCCGGCCATGCTGAGGCCGCGTCCCACATACAGCAACTGGAAGGATGTGCAACTATGACACAACTATCTACTGGGGTTTTGGGGGAAAAAATAAATAAATAAAATTAAAAAAAAAAAAAACCAAGCAACACTGAGAGATCCTTTAAAAAAAAAATAATGGAGTTATTATTTGAAAAATTATGAGTGGATTGGTTGTCTGGAAGTGGGAATACGTTTTCTAATATAAACGACACCTTTTTAAAAAAAGATGACTAGATAGGAAAGGGCAGTAGACCACTACTTACTTCACCCTTGACACGGCTGAGATGTGACCTACTTGAGTGAACAAGAATGGAATACAATGTTGTTACAAAATGGTACTAGATAAAATGGACAACAAAACCGGAAAACAAATCCTTCTTAGGATCTACATTTATTGGGCCAGCCCAGTGGCAGAGTGGTTAAGTTCCCCTGCTCCGCTTCAGCGGCCCAGGGTTTACAAGTTGGGATCCCAGGCGTGGACATGTGCATGGCAGGTGCATCAAGCCATGCTGTGGCAGGCATCCCACATATAAAGTAGAGGAAGATGCGCATGGATGTTAGCCCAGGGCCAATCTTCCTCAGTAAAAAGAGGAGGATTGGCAACAGATGTTAGCTCAGGGCTAATCTTCCTGACCTAAAAAAAAAAAGAAAGAAAAAAAAAAAAGATCTACATTTATCAATAGGTGTGGAACGGATCTAAAAAACACAGGTTTTTCCTCAAGAACATGGTTCTTTCTCAAAGAACATTCACACAACTGGTATCATACCTCAAACAAAACAAAACTATAGGTTATTTATTGAGTCACAGGAAGTGCAGTGAAATGAAAATATGTGTGGGAAGGATAGCACAAGATTACCTCTGAAAAGGGGCATGGGCTTGAGGAGAAGCGCACAGGGGCTGTATCTCCGTAATAATTTATTTCAGGAGAAAGAAATTGGGGAGGAAGGAGGTTAGAGGAGGGAGAGGAGGAGAAGGAGAAAAGGAGGGGAGAAGAAGAGGAGAGAAAGAGCAGAAGAAGGGAGGGAAGGTGCGTGAAAGGGGGAGAGAGAGAAGCCAAGAGGGAGGGGGAAAAGGAGGACGGGTAGGAAGATGAGGAGAAGGAAGATGAGGAGCAGGTCTGAGATAAATAGGGTGCAATGGTAACGACACATGTGAGTCTGGGCTGGTAGGCATGGGATTCCTGGGTTCATTTTATCACTCTCTGTTTGTATGTTTGAAATGCTTAAAAAAGCACTTCTACTCTCTTTTAATCAAAGGGGCAAAGAAAGGGGGGCTTGAGAAGGACTGAAGGTGCTCTGAGAGGCTTGAGGGGTGATGGCCGAGGCTCTGGACCGCACAGCCACACAGGTGTGTGACTTCAGTGCAGAGATGGCAAGCCGCGCCTCCGGGAGGGGCACATGCAGAATCCTCGAACTTTGTGCATGATAAAAATAAAAAGGATCAAAGCCAGAAAACCCTATATTACATATAAGGATGAGAAAACATACATGAAACTAGACACGTTCACAAGACATTAAATTTAGGAAAGGAAAGGCCATCTCTCTGAGGATATGGCTTCTCCAGGGAATGACGAGGACCACGACGGGAACGCTCTAAATCTGGGCTCCTGGGTGGGAGCCCCTCCTGCCTTCCTTGGGAGTCTGCTCCATCGGTTCCCTTGTCTCTTCAGCAGCTCACACTCCCCTCTGTGCCAGCTCCTGAGTCAGGCCCCTTGCTGTCTTGTCTGACCCACAGCAGGGCTCGCTCCTCCCCGTCTCAGTCCCACTCCAAGCAGACAGAACTCCCCAAGGCGCAGCAGAGACCTCATTACAGCCCCGCTCGCAAAGCTCTACCGGCTTTTCAGAATCTACTCAACTAAACACAAACTCCTTAGCCTAGGCTGGACCCGGCACAACAAGGCTCCACTCCCTTGGACCTTCTCGCCCCCAGCCCACACACCAGCCACGGAAGACGGCTCTGTTTCCCGGGTCTCGATGGAGTTGAGAAAGAAAACCAGGATGCCACAAGAGGCTTCTAAGTTCCTTGGAAAATGCTGTGGTAGATATGCTTAATTAGGTTAGCTCCAAAACCTGAATCAACTTTATGTAAGGAGTTGAGATTCCTACATAAAACACTATGCAAAAGGCCTGAGAGCAGAAAGTTAAAACCAACCATAAAACCTCACTATTATTTAATCTTTTTTCAAATATGTTAACCATTGTTAAGAACATGACTATTTCCTTAAATGAATAATTTGTACATCTTGAAACTTATTAAAAAAAATAAAAATTACTAACCCCTGTCCTCTGGTCCACGTTTGTGACTAGGAAAACTTCAGACTTCTTAGCTACCTCTTCTGTGATAGAATTATCACGTTCTTTCAAGGTGGCCATGTGCTGACCCAACTGTGCCCTCAACAAGCCTGAGGCTGACGCTTGTTCAGATCTATAACACAGAAATAGGAGACACGTTAGAAATTTGTAGTACTGGGTTACTTATGAGATTCCCATATTTTCAAAGGCCCCTTAATCAAGTTGGTAAAAGACAGTTCATCCAGAAAAGTCTAGAACCTAATATATTCTGGACTAAGGGAATTTCCAGAGTCTTGGTATTTCTTTTTTAATTTTATTTTGGTTATGATTTCATTGCTAGATGAGCATTCTCAACTTTGGCTGCATACTGGAACTACCTGGGGAGGTTTGCAAAATCCAGGTGCCTAATGCCACCCCTACAGAGTCTAGTAAAATTGGCCTGAGGTGTGGTCCAGCCATTGGGATTTTTTAAGGCTCACAGAGCGATTCTAATGCGCGGCCATGGTTTCAAATCACTGCACAGATAGTCAGCCTCCTCTTAAGTGTAGTTAAGAGAAACAGATCACATTTCCATCTCAACAACAGTTGATTCCTGTTATATACTTACTATGAAATTTTTTAAAAATTAAGATATTATTAGGAAAGAGTTAAAAGGAAGCCTATATTGCTGCCTAGACTACGGTATTTAGATACTAAAAGGAACCAGGTTCCCTTAGGGAAATGCCCTGTTCTAGTTCTGGGGCAGGAAATGTACAAGATGAGCCTGGAAAACCTTGTCATACCAGAAAGCATGGAAGCTATCAAAGACTACTGAGTCATGTCAAAAGGCCTCAGAGGCCATCTTGAAAGGGTTCCTGCTGGCCAAAGATGGGACAATTTGAGCACCAAAAAGAACAATGAGTGCAATGGACTTAAACACAGCAAATATATAAAAATGTACAAGTTCATTTAAAAAATAAATAATAAAAAGTTTTAAAAATAATAAAAAATCTTTGGATTCAGCCTCAAAAAGGAAGGAAATCCCGTCACATTCTACAACATGGATGAATCTTAAGGACACTATGCTAAGTAAAATAAGCTAGTCACAAAAAGACAAATACTTTATGATTCCACTTACATAAGACACCTAGAGTAGTCAAATTCATAGAAACAGAAAGCAGAATGGTGATTGCTAGGTGCTGGGAGAGGGAGAAATGGAGAGCTATTTAATGGATACAGAGTTTCAGTTTTGTAACATGAAAAAGTTCTAGAGATCTGTTGCAGAACAATGTGAATGTACTTAACACTACTGAGCTGTACACTCAAAAATGGTTAAGATGGTAAGTTTTATGTCATGTGTGTTTCACCAAAATTAAAAATATAAACAAATAAACAAACCTTTGGAGGCTGCTAGGGTAACAACTTGATATTCTGAAAATTGGTAAGTAAAGGGATAGAATCAAGCATTTATCTTGCCTTTGTGGTCAAAAAATGCATTTCACAATTAACAAGTAGTTGCTGGGAAAAGTTCTTCCAACTAATAAATGCAGAAGAAATTAACAAATTAGAAAAGTCACCATTTTGTAAGTCCAAATTAATGAATGCATCTAGGAAATGATCATAATTTTGTGGAAACTGCATAACAGTAAACTTTATACTGAAGCATCAGTCTATCAATGTTCAAACCCACAGAGCAGTCTTCCTAACAACATGACAACCAGACATCACATGCGGCCTGAGGGGGGTGTAATAAGAAGTACAAGCACTGGGGCAGCCCGGTGGCGCAGCAGTTAAGTGCGTGCACTCTGCTTCGGTGGCCTGGGGTTCGCAGGTTCGGATCCCGGGCGTGCACCAACGCACCGCTTGTCAAGCCATGCTGTGGCAGCATCCCGTATAAAGTAGAGGAAGATGGGCATGGATGTTAGCTCAAGGCCAATCTTCCTCAGCAAAAAAAAAAAAAAAAAAAGAGGATTGGCATCGGATGTTAGCTCAGGGCTGATCTTCCTCACAAAAAAAAAAAAAAAGAAGTACAAGCACCACCTATGACGTTGTCTTGCCAAAATAACTGGGCTGGAGTATAATCATGTATCTGGATTGAACCAGCAGTTTACAGGTGATAGCATTTCGATCCTGATACAAACAAAGCAAATGTAAAATGACTTTTTTGAGATAATCAAGACAAACTCACAAGAAATAGGTATCAGATAAAGTAAAGAATCTTGTTAAATGGTAATGTATTATATCCTTATATGTTAGAGATATAAGTATTTGTGAGTATTTATAAGTAAAATATGTTGTCTCTTTTAAACTACTCAAAGAAAAAAGTGTGGATGAGGGAAAGATAAAACAAGACTAGCAAAATGTTGACAACTGGTGGATCTGGGTGAGGGGTACATGGGACTTCATTATGTTATTATAGTGGTTTTTGTGAATGTTTTAAAAATTTCAAAGTAAAAAGTTAAAAGACAGTGTACTAATGTCTGCAACTTACTTGGAAATGCATAAAAATAAGAGATTGTGACTGATGGATGGATGGAAATATGAAGAGACAGACATATGGGAGTGCAATCAAATGTCAATGGTAGAATCTGGGTGGTGGGTATATGGATGCTCATTACACAGTTCCTTTTACTTTTCTGTATGTTTGGAAATTTTCATAAGAAAATATTTGGAAAAAAAGTAAGTCTAGGTACAATTCAGAACCTTCTTTAATAAATCTTAATTGTTATAATCTTTGCCTGACCTAACTCTAGTTTTTCCCAAGAGTTGAATAAAGTGGGATGGGTCATCGGAATCCTTGAACTTATTTAAAAACTTCCCAGAAGGATTCTAAGGTTTCTGGCTGGTTTGGTAGAAAGCCCCTTCAGCAACTTGCCTTTCTTGGTTCTGTCTAGACCTCACCAATGTCATGATGCCACCCAATTCCTTTGTTCTGTTTCTATGTAAATGAAGCAACCTTTTTCTACATTTGGTTTCACAAGAGATTTCCCTACCGGGAAAATGCAATCACAGGCTACCAGCAAATTCTAGTCCATTCAGCCGTTACATTTCTCATAATGAGTAAATCAATTGTGCTTCTGGTCTGAAAAGATGCTTACTTAGGTTGAGTTAAACTTGGAAACAAGTTGAAGTAGGGTGAATTAAGTTAGTTAAAGTAGTTGGGATGGACTGAATTATCAGAGACCGTCTCGCTGGTGACTGATACACGTGACTTCTGCAGAGGCAAAGCCAAGGCAAGAGGCTACTAATGTCCCCACCAACTGTAACCATCCTTTGGGCTCTGGTATGAAAGAACTAGCTAAGGTTTCCTATAATTATTATACATACCTCACAAAAGGACAAAACCCATTAATTGACTTGCATGGGGTCAAATAGCAAATGAGCTATGGAAGGAGGTACAGCATCTAGAGTCTGTGACTTCTGAACAGTTAAGCCAACACTTACAGCACAAAACCAGGCTTTCGTGCAGATTGATTTCAGGACAAATTGGGTGAGGAGTACAACAGCCATGGCTCTCCTTGCATGGAGTCTTGCCCATGTTTCTACATAAACACACCAAATCAGAAAATTTGCAAAGTGGTACAAAGGATTTTTTTGTGTGTGAGTGAGGAAGACCAGCCCTGAGCTAACATCCAATGCCAATCCTCCTCTTTTTTGCTGAGGAAGACTGGCCCTGGGCTAACATCTGCGCCCATCTTCCTCTACTTTATATGGGACGCCGCCACAGCATGGCCTGACAAGCAGTGCGCTGGTGTGCGCCCGGGATCCTGGCCAGCGAACCCCGGGCTGCCACAGAGGAGCGCGAGCACTTAACCGCTTGTGCCACTGGGCCGGCCCAAGGTACAAAGGATTTAAAGGAGTTTTTTTTTTCTCTTTCGTCTACTTTACATTGGAAAATTTATAACATCAATGCCACAGAGAAAAAACAAAGTTCAATGTCAGCTAAATTATATACTCCTTTAATTAAAAAGATAATAAAAGAATAGACTTTAAACAGTCTATAATTAACTTCATACACTTGGAATGGCTTCCAATCAGAAAACTGCAATTTAAGTAAATGTACCAACATTTCCTAATTACAACTGATTTACAACAGATTGGTAACTTGACCAAAGTTTTAAATGCAGACAAAATAGTAAGTACCCTGAATTTTATTCTGAACATAATAGGCAGAATAAAATAAAGAGGTTTTTACATACTGTAATCCAAATAATATAAAGCTGACTCAATTTTTCAGCATGAGTTTGAGAGCACAATTGGGCAACTGTATCTGAAAGTAGCCACTAACAAGAGACAATTAATTAGTTGCACCTGGAAAAAAAATAAAATAATGAGTACTCTCAATATGGATTTCATATACGATAAAATTACTTAAGTAATCATTTTTATGTTAAAATATGTTTTCCAGAAGGCAATAATGAACAAATTTTTTATCAATTACCCCAAATGACATGAATTATATTTTAATAATTCACGATTGTCTAAAATAACAACTTGGTCTTCCACCTAATAACAGTAAACTTTTCATATGAAGGTCTTTGAACACTTAATCCCTGATATAACAAAAATCAATAATGATGATAGGAACGGTTTTGTTCTTTTTCCTTTTAAGATGCTTCACTTTGTGAGCAGGAATTCAGAAGTCTTCTCACTATCTTTTAGAGTACGCTGTGGGGCAGGTATCCCATTTTGCAGATGAGATTATAGTAAAGAGATAGACCTCGACAGCCATGGTTGGGTCGGGGCACAAGCAGGGCTGCCGCCACACCAAACACAGTTCTCTTCAACAGGCTTTAAGGAGTTCATAACCCATTAGAGCCTTCCTACTCTGCCTGGCTTAGAATTCTAATGACATCAGTGTCATTAACAATTAAGGAACAAAAGTAGATCAGTCTCTCCAAATCTGTGTTTCTGAAATAGTTTATCAAGTTGACCAGTTGACTGCTTTGGTCCAGGGGAGATCTCAAAGCAGATGGGAATATATCACTTAAGGGAGTGCCCAAAATAATTCCTGGGTGCTGAGGGGCACAGAGGGTGGCTAGAGCAAGAAGAGCAGCAAGGAGCCCGATGCCATGATTAAAACTTGTTAGAGGGGCTGGCCTGGTGACCTAGTGGTTGAGTTTGGCGTGCTCCACTTTGGCAGCCCTGCTTCACGGGTTCGGATCCCAGGTGTGAATCCACACCACTCACTCATCAGCCATGCTGTGGCAGTGACCCACATACAAGATAGAGGAGGATTAGCACAGATGTTAGCTCAGGGCTAAACTTCCTCAAGCAAAAAAAGAGGAAGACTGGCAACAGATGTTAGCTCAGGGCTAATCTTCTTCAGCAAAAATAAATAAATAAATAAAACTCGTTAGAAAGAATCTGTATTTAAAGACCTGACTGCTTATCTCTCAAAGGTCATATAAACACTTGGCACTTTTTCCAAGGCTAGACAGTGAACCAGTGACAATCAGTGTGCATTAAACAGCACCCCCAGTCACAACACACAATGCGGCATAAAAGGGCAATCCTAATCGTAACAGAACATAACACTGACATTAGTAACCATTCCTGACTTCTTTATCTGGCTTAAAAAAATGATTGTGGTAAAGAAGCAGTCTTGCAGCCTCCAGATATTAATTTTAAAATTTGTGTTGGTCATAAAGAAGGATCATTTCTTAGGGAAAGCTGATTTATACATAACTGTAGACCAACAGTCATGCAAAATGCAATCTTTCATAATGTAAATCAATGCTCTCTTATGCATGTTGAGAAACTATACAAATGTCTAGTCTAGTAGATGTAGATATTTTATCTCATCACCCACAATCACAGTTTGGCAGCGTAGGTTAAGAGAGTCACACAATGAATCATTTAGTCTAACAAGTCAGTTTGCACAGAGAATTATAAATGCATATATGCTTTCTACGCCACATACCACAACTGTGGTTTATGCAAAATAGTATATCAACAGATACAAAAAGCAGTGAGAAAGAAACAGGGGCCTGGTTACAGAGCCTCACAACACATAATCACCAAATGACCTACAGAGTGCAGAAAGACTCCGCCCCAGACAGCTTCTTCCACCGCCTTGTAAAGGAGTATTTGAGACTGCTGTTTTTTATTTTGCATGATAAAACAACAGGAAAGAGGGGGAGCCGGCCCCCTGGGTTAGTGGTTAAGTGCACGCGCTCCGCTACTGGCGGCCCACGTTCGGATCCCGGCGCCCACTGACGTACCGCTTGAACGGCCATGCTGAGGCCTTGTCCCACATACAGCAACTAGAAGGATGTGCAACTATGACATACAACTATCTACTGGGGCTTTGGGGAAAAAAAGGAGGAGGATTGGCAATGCATGTTAGCTCAGAGCTGGTCTTCCTCAGCAAAAAGAGGAGGATTGGCATGAATGTTAGCTCAGGGCTGATCTTCCTCACCAAAAAAAAAAAAAAAAAAAAAAAAAAAAAAACAGGAAAGAGGATTTTCTTGCATTGCCCTTTACTGCTTCAGGTTGAAAAGTTACTGACCCGGAAGGTCATTTCCAGCATTTTCCACAGTTTGGAGATCACTAGTACAGATGCAGAAGGTAATGTATACACATTCAGGACTTGTGAACCTCATCTTGTGCTCTGTTAAATGGAACATATGATTGGCCAAGTCTTCTTGTGACAAGGCCCTTTTAGAAACCATCATCTTGACTTCTCACGCCTTCATGGGATTTATGCTGAATTCTACTCTGAAGAAAATCATTAACATAAAACAGCCTATGTGGCACACTGAAGGTAGAGAAAATGATGTTAGATATAAGATAACCAGACCCAAAGCCCCTCTCACTCTCAGCGAAACAAGGTCCTTTCAGGTGGGCTTTCACAGACACTCATCTGCTGACCATGCTCGAGAAATAATTTGTTCTCTGCTAGTAAATAGTGGGGATATATTTTAATAAAAGGAAATATAGTCAGTCCCCAAAATAAAAATCAGAGTTAGGTCACTGGCAACAATTATGCAACATGAATTAGGCACCGACCAGGTGCCAACGCTGGACAACCCATTACACAAATTACACATATGTAATTCTATGACTTCAATAAGTCACTCAGATGCCACAAAGCTTCTGAGGCCATGAAAAGAAACCCACACTACCTAAAAGGTGGGTAGAGGGTATAGAACAGATTTCTGATTGACTCAGGAAGGATGTACAAGAATCATGGTTCACATGTGCCAACTACCCTGCAAATAATTAACCCCCTCTCTCTCTCATCCTAGCTTTATGGCCTTTAAGGGATATCCTTGAAGTGGTGGCTCTCAAACCTGAGTGAGGGTAGTTCCATTAAGGGCTCATTAAAACCCAGATGGCTGGGTCTTACCCCCAGATTCCTGATTCAGTGAGGCCTGGGTGGGGAAAACGTGTTCCCAGGTCTTGTTGATGCTGCTGGTCCAGAGACCATACTTGCAGATTGGGGGCCTGTATCTTCTAGATTGGGGGCCTGTATCACCAGCATGACCTTGGAAATTGAGGAATCCATCTGGGGTTTGGACTTGCCAATGACATCCCTCTAGGGTGGTGGCTAGACTAGATTATATCCTGGGTTGTTCACGAAGGTATGCTAATATACCAGATGAAGGCTACCTGTGCTCCCTCCCCCCAAGTAAGCCCTTAAAACGTTGTTCTGAGTAGGGATTGAGTGGATATATCCAATTAACAATTAGAAACAAATACATTTACAAAGAAGTTAATGGTCAAGTCCATAAAACAGTTAAACTGACAACTACAAGTGTCTATCCCAGTGGTGACCGTGTGGACTAGTGTTTTGTTTTCATTTGGAAGCATCTGGGAACAAGAATGGCCATCCTTCCACAGCAGCAATTTCATCCCAATAATACCTGACTTGCTTTTCATGGCTGCCACCTCCAGGTAAGAGTCTCGGAGGCTGGTGAAGGACAGCTGTTCCACAGGCTTCAAGGTCTTCTTTCAGAATGTCACTGTGATTATAGAGCCTATAAAATAAAACAGGTGCTGCATGAGATGTTTATTTAAGCACAGATGGCCCAGCTTCTAGAATCTACGGAGGTTCTTCGTGGTTTATTGACATATCTGTAATATAATCTAGACACAAAAATGCAGCAACCAGACTATCTCTCGACAAAGATGTAAAATGGGGCATTTTGAAAACCTTGTTTGTGTGTATGTGGCAGTTTTAAATCCATCAGTGGAAGTAACTTTTAACCCTTTGAAGACTTTAATGACCTTCAAATCGACAGCTATGCAATCTCATTCCACATTCCACCTGACTGATAGGAATGCTAGATAATCTTAACAGCAGAAAAGGCTAATTTTCTATTGTCAATCATAACAAAGTTAGATCTCCACAACTCATGTGAAATTTACTTAAATCGTCACTGCTAAGAAATTGAAAACTGCTGGCTGGATACTGGTTATGTCCTCTATTTCTGAACGCAGAAAAATGACTATTATTTCTCCATTCAGATCCCACTGCAATACAATTTTCTTTATTTTTAGTAAGAAGAGGAAGGGAGGGAAAGAGGGATTTAGCCTTCATTATCTATTTCCAGTCTACTGGGGGACTGGTCTAGTCTAACAATTTGGCCACTGTTTTAGGTTAGGTCTGTCACGGTATCATAGTAGCTTCCAAAGAGACTGATTAGAAACTTCCTTTAAAAACATGTCTATTTGGGGGAAAGCATGATTCTAAAAAGCTATAGGAGAAGACATCAAAGACAAAACAGTATTTCTACTTTAAAGAAGCTGATGACATACGTAGTTGGGAATATTCAACATGTACTCCAAAAAGAAAATGAAGCAACTTGTAAAGCAATGTGTTAATTAGCAACATCTTACTAACTTGTAGTTCGTACAACAGTGGGTTAAGTTACTGGATCCACTTGATGGCCATGTGCCTAATATCAAAAGGATGAAAGAGATGTGCTCTGTTTGTCTATTAGAGGGTGAGTGACAAGTGTAGGCTCAGGCACCCTGACTCTGAAGCAGGCTTTTATCCTGGGCAGGAAATACAAATGTCGTGTCATGTCCGTCCCCCACCCCCACCCCCCCCCACCCCCCATTCAAGCCCTATTCTGGACCCTAGGCCACCCTATGGGCGCTCCAGTTCCTTGCCGTGTCTCAAGCTCTTGTCTAAACTCTAAGCCTAAGATTCTTAGTCCTTCTGGGCCACATCCTGTGTTGGATCCTTCACCTCTGAGCTCTGCTGCCAAAAACCTTCCATTTTTTGATCGGGTTGTTTTGTTTTTTGTTGTTGAGTTGTATGAGTTCTTTATATATTTTGGAAATTAACCCCCTGTTGGATATATGATTTGCAAATATTTTCTCCTAGTTGGTGGGTTGTTTTTTCATTTTGTTCATGAATGGCCAACAGGCATATGACAAGATGTTCAACATCACTAATTATCAGGGAAATGCAAATCAAAACTACAATGCGATTTCACCTTACATCCATCAGAATGGCTATAATTAACAAGACAAGAAATAACAAATATTGGAGAGGATGTAGAGAAAAGGGAACCCTCATACATAACTGGTGCAAATGCAAACTGGTGCAGCCACTATGGAAAACAGTATGGAGATTTCTTATAAAATTAAAAATAGAAATACCATATGATCCATATATCCCACTACTGAGTGTTCATCCAAAAACATGAAAGCAACAATTCAAAGAGATTTATGCATCCCTATGTTCATCACAGCAATATTCACAACAGCCAAGACATGGAAGCAACCCAAGTGCCCATCAACGGATGAATGGATAAAGAAGACATGGTATATAGATACAGTGGAATACTACTCAGCCATAAAAAAGACAAAATCATGCCATTTGTGACAAAATAGATGGACCTTGAGGGTATTATACCAGGCAAAATAAGCCAGACAGAGAAAGATAAACACCGTATGATTTCACTCATATGTGGAAGATAAACACGTGGATACGGAGAACAGATTACTGGTTACCAGAGGGGAAGGGAGTAGGCGGAGAGTGAAAGGAGTAAAGGGACACATATGTATGGTCACAGATAAAAACTAGACTATTGGTGGTGAACACAAAGCAATCTATACAGAAACTGATATATGATATTGTGTACCTGAAATTTATACAATGTTATATGCCAATATGACCTCAATAAAATAATTTAAAAAATAAATTAAAAAACAAACAAACAAAAAACCTTCCAGACTCCTGGCCTATATGACTTACAGTACCTATAATACTTCTTTTTCCTTTGGCAAAATCTGGTTCCTAATTCTTCCTGGAAGGCTTTATCTCGTCACCACTCAATTCACAAAATAACACCTGCCCTTAAGAAAAGGAAGACAGGCCCATCGGAGGTAAGCCAATTTCAGAGCAGCAAAGGAGAGCACATAATCACTGGGAAGGCAATCAGGAGTTGTGAGGCAGTAGAGAGACAGAGAGCTCCTTGGCATCACAAGGGCTTGACTATGGAGGAGGAACTTCAGCTGGGCAAGATTTAGACAGAAGGGGAGATGACCCTTTAAGCTAAGGGGCGGCACAGGCAAAGGTGAGAGGAAATGCCATGGTAGGAGGGGTGTCGGGACCAGCAAGGACACAAGTCTGGCCAGGTGGGGGTTGCTGTTTGTGGTGATAAGATAGTAATGGGAAATAAAATTCAATATGAAACTCGGGTGAGAAAATAGTAATAAATCTTGCGGATTTCTGAGCTATGGCTGGTTTCTTGAAAGCAGTGTTTTTGAGAGGGTTAGCCTGGCAGCCGTGCACAGATGCAGTTGGTGAGGGGACAGACACGAGACCCAGACACAGCCAGGAGACTGAACTTGTGCTCTAGATGGCAGGGGAAGAGTGTGTAAGTGGGAGAGCAGTGGTGGGGGTGGCAGAGAGGGAGAACAGTCATTCACGGCTCAGCTGGGGGGAAGTCAAGCGCCTACAGCTGGTGGGGTGGGCTCGCGAAAAACTGGGGTGTGTGCCTCACTCAAAGGGCCAGTCACTCCCAGCTCCCACAGTGGAATGTGTCTCAGTGACGTCGATCTTCCTAGTTTTCAAGAGAAGCTGGAAATTCACAATTGCTAGTTTTATTTTTACGTGACATCTCCCAAATTTAAAAATCTGGCAGCTAATTCAAAAGGAGGTTAAATACTATGCTGGACAAACAGAGCTGGTCTGCAGGCTTGGGGTCTCCAGCTTAGACTGCCTCTAGTCTCACCTCCCACCCCAGGTGGTAGACCCTGAGCAAGGACCAGGGCTTGATGTTTTTGCACCTCCTCTGAAATGCTGGTACAATGGCGGAAGTCAGCAGACGCTCACCAATGCTGGGGTACCACAGTGGGGTATAGGCAGGGTGTTCGGGTGGCAGCAGCCTCCCTCCAGGGAGGAGTATTTTATCTCTGCCATTCTTAGGAATGGTGATAAGAGAAAACAGTTTTAGTGGTTTTATTACTGTTTATAAATGCTCTACAGACAATGCACCCTTTGTTGCCTGTATCCCCCACCCCCCCACCATGGTATGCCAGTGCTAAATAATACCTGATTGTCCAGTCAGGACAGATGCCAGATAACCTTTGTTCTTTTCCAATTTGATCAATCCAAATATCAGGCTTACTTAGACTAGCTCTTCTCATACTTGTCTAGGAGCTTCTCTGACTACCTCATTCACAGGGATCTTTCTTATCCCTGAATTCCTTTAGCACAATACAGACCACATCCTACATTGTACTGTTCTCTAGTTATGTCATGTCTGTCTAGTCTTCTCAACAAGACCAAAAGCTTGTTGAGAACAACAACTGGACTTCTGAATTTTTATCTTACTTGAAGTTTCATGTTGCACTCAGCACAATACTGAAGACATACTTAACATCACGAGTTGAATGACAGGCCAAGATTTAAACCTAGATTAGAGAAATCCATGACACCTATTTTTACAGTATGTTTTTATGCGGTTGCTGTTAGACCAGTCCAGGGCTTCCATGGCGTCCATGGCTTGGCAAGGAGCGATCAATAAGACGGCCACAAGTACTGTCTGCACAGAGCTTATGGTCTACTCTAGATTAATTCAGAACCTTCTCTGGCTAAAAGACAAGTTGGTCTGTGCTGAGGGTTTCTAGTAGTTATTTCTCCACGTGATACCTGACTTTAGCTTACAAAATATTCATCAGTCCTTTGCTGAAAAAACCTCTATTAAAGAATTCAAACACTATGGAGCTAAAGATTAAAGACTATGTGTTATAAAAAACACTATCCTAGAATTCAAGACCTCAATTTCTTTCATGTCTTCTATTTGCATTCCCATCAAAATAATTCCAGCTGGAGGGGCATCAGTCTGACCAGCCCATGCCCAGTCCTTCCTGGGGAATATATAGACGGGCCTGGCACTAACACACTGGGCCTTACCATCAGTTTGTCTCTGTGAACTCCAGCAAGTGGACAAACGTGATGGATGACAAGTAATCTCTAGAAGCACAAAAGGCACTTTAAAGAGGTATATTTTATTTTACCCAACAGTGCAGGCAGATAATAAATAAATTTTTTTGGCCAAATTTAAAGTAATTGCTTTCTAGCTTCATTTTCATCTTTCAGTCATACAGAATTTAAGAGAGAATTTAAAAGAAAACAACTCCACTCCAGGCTAATGGGAACACTCAAAGGAAGGTACAATATTTTTTGGAAGCAAGGAAGAAAGAAAAAGTGCCATGCTTTTCCTTTCAGTACTGCAAACTGAGAATTACTTTTTGGCAAAAATGACCCTGTATTAGGGCTGTAGAAAATAAACTTTTCCTTAACCCCACCAGGTAACTTCCACACATTCCCGTGGGTGTTCTATCAGAGTGGACATGTTTCAGTTGCAGCACTAAAGGCATGACTTTCAGGTTTTATTTTCTCTAGGGAACAACAGTCTCAAAATGGTGTGGTAATCACTGCCCATAACTAGTAATGAGTTTACTTCATAATTTACATAATATAATGTTACTTTTAAAAAGTTTTATACATTTACTGTATTTTTAATGAGACTGAAGAATAATAAAGCACCATAGTTGGTCACATCCAGAACAACGTTTTGGGGAAGGAAATTGTATTGCTAAATGAGCAACAACAAAAAGGCATCATCTGCAGAGGTGGTCTGTAGTTCTGAGTGTGGGGTTTAGGAACATCCCATATACAGAACAGTGGGCAAAGGGCAACACGACCGGCCTTTGCTTCCCATTCCAGTGCCTGCAGAACACTGGCCTGCACACTCAACTTCTTCCTTCTCATGGGTTTGACCCTACACTCCTTCCAAAACATAAGAAGGTTTTGATCTTTAAACTAAGAACACATGGCCTGGATAGAAAAGATTACTTTTAAAACCATCACTTTGGGGCTGGCCCGGTGGCATAGTAGTTAAGTTGGAGCGCTCTGCTTCGGCAGCCCAGGGTTCTCAGGTTCTGATCCCGGGTACGGACCTACACACCGCTCATCAAGCCATGCTGTGGTGGCATCCCACATACAACACAGACGAAGACTGGCACAGATGTTAGCTCAGGAACAATCTTCCTCACCAATAAATAAATAAATAAATAAATAAAGTCTTAGTTGCATATTTTATCTCTATTAAAAAAATAAATAAAACCATCACTTGATCACGTTCTGGTTCTGTTTTTCACATTTAATTCCCAAGGAAATTTGTTGATTACAATCAACAACATTTAAAATCCTCCTAAGACCCATGAGAATTGTTAAGTTTAAACAGAAGTAACAGAATGCATTCATGCACCCAACACTTAAAGACCACAACTGCTACAATATATAACTAAGGAGCCAAAGCGGGCTGTTGTCAGTCAAACCCTGATATGCTAATTCAATTTGTGTAGCTTACTGGTCATCCTGAAGCAATTTAGCACCTTCACCAATAAGAGAAAACCTCCAGTGACCTCCCACCCACAGGTACACAAATACAACAGAGAACCAGAGAGGTCTGTAGAAGCCCTACCTCCATAAAGATGCAAATTAAGATTTAAACAGTGTAACAATTGGCGAGAGCTAATCCTTTTACAGAGGTGTAAATGGCTATTGAGAACTGAATTCCGGCTGCTAGCTTTTGTTAAGTAGCATTACAGACAAGTTTCACCCAAGAGCAATGCCACCAATTCTGAAGACTATTGATAAAACAGTTTCATAAAGCCAGTGCAATTTGTTTACTCTGATATCAAGTTTCCTGACCATAAATCCAAACATGTAAATATAAACCACATCGAGAATTAGTGCCCTGGGAAAATAAACTGGGAGGAACTATCTCAAGCCTGACACCCGATGGCTGGAACAGCTGTATGTGCGGCCACAGTGAAGTCTGTATACGGGGTTTTGTTTGCCACACAAAACAGTTGTAGAAAGGACAAACACATACATAGTTAAAGAGTATTTTTCTTTTAACGGGCTGTCTTACAAAACCTATGTTTTGGTGGCTCCCTTGGTCCCCATTGTGCAGCCCCCTGGGTGGTCCCTTCCAGGGGGCCACTTGAAGGGAACACAATGCCAAAAATGAGGGAAGGAGGGGACAGCAACACAAAGGCCAACAGAGCGGGGCGGTCTGCAGCGGCAGGCTGCAGACTAGGGGTCAGCAAACAAGGCTCTCTGTTTAGCCCTGGAAACAAGGGCTCCTTCTCTATACCTGGAAACAGCGTGATTAAGCTGACAGCTTGAATTATGGGCTGCATTTTGTAGGGTATGGTCCGTCTGCGTTAAGGTCCTCTTTATTGTAGCAGAGGCCTCACAAGCAAAACCCTTGCCTTTTCCCCCTCTTTGGCTTCAAAACATCATTCTGTTCCATTTTAATTTTCAGAACTACTCCTTCTCCCATATCACCTTTCCTTTTTTTTTTTTTAAGTTGCTTACTGAGGTGCTGGGAGGCCTGAGAGAATTTATAATAGGGTGTTTCCCTCTACCCTTAAACAGAGATAACCAGCCTGAACCCATAATGAGATTTTAGCAGCCGAGTCATTAGCGATGGCTGCATAAAGGATGGTTCCTTTATGAAATGGATGTGTTCTTTTTTGTTTTTTATTATTTATTTTTTACCCCAAAGCCCCAGTAGATAGTTGCATGTCATAGATGCACATCCCTCTAGTTGCTGTACATGGGACACGGCCTCAGCATGGCCAGAGAAGCGGTGCGTCGGTGCGCAACCGGGATCCGAACCCAGGCCACCAGCAGCGGAGCGTGAGCACTTAACCGCCAAGCCACGGGGCCGGCCCTGAAATGGATGTGTTCTTAATTTGCTCTTTGATAGGTCTGTGGATCCCAAACAACACCTGAGTTGATAAAAATCCTCTTTGCTGGGAAGGTGAACACTGGAAACATTTACTCTTGCTCCTTGGATTTCCTTTAAATCAGCACAGATGTGTCGCCAGTGGGGTGTTGTCATTAGGGTGCTGGCTGCACCCTCCAATCTGAGGTGCACACAACGGATTTATGGAGCCAGTCACCTAAAGTGACCTAGCTTTAAATATCTGCTGCAAAAAAGAACATGGAGGGTAAATGTCTTATCGTACAACTTTATGCCTTTGATGGTGCTCAGGGTAAGCTACCCCAGGAAGCACCACTCTGGTATGCGGATTATTTCGAGCTGAAGACAATAAGGACTCAGAGAACTCAGGAAGAATATTTGAGTTTCCCCTCCCAAACTGCCTAAAGAATTTAAAACAAAAGATCTGTTTCAGGAAGGAGTTATTATCATGACTGCTATAAAGATAATGTAGGATAGAGGTTACAATAGAAAAGGCACCAACAAGCCCATCTTATCGGAAGCTCTGTCTCTCTGGCCACATGCTCTAGATGGCCCTGCGAGGAGTTACCAGACAATCATTTACAAGGGAAGTCTCCATTTGTAAAGGTATCTCCCTCTCTGTATTGGGAAGAGAGGGGATGACCTCATTTCTAGAGACTTATCAATGTAGAAGGTGAGGCCTTAAAACTGCATAATAAACCTTACTCTTGTTTATAGTGCTTTAGTGATAATCTCCTGTAACTAACACCCCCGCCCCCAACATCCTCCTTGTCTTTGGTTGGACATGGTATTTAAGACGAGAATCTCTGCTACTGTGTTGATAAACGCAGTGTCCCTGCTTTCTCCCATGTATACATGTTATTAAACTTGGTATTATTTTCTCCTGCTAACCTGTCTTGTTATTTGGCCAGCCATAAGAACCTTAAGGAAAAGGACTGAGGGAGATTCCTCCTCTTCCCCCGACACCTTTCAGAAATGTAATACAATCAGGCCTTGCATTTTGACTAAATTTAAAGAATACTATGAACATAATAAATTTTTTTATTAGACATTATCATAATTGGTTCTATAATTAAACTCTAGAGGGCGCTTTTTGTAAAAGGGCATCTGATATTTTCAGGGTAGAATCATCTTTGCTGGAGCTTAAGGACTAACAGAGGATCATAAAGCAAAACACCAGACTTTTGCTGTTACACGTCTCTCCGTCTGTCTCCACATGTGTGTATGTGCCGGTGCGGGTGTACGTGCGTCTGTAAGAGAAGAGACAAGGAGGACCAGACTGGGCTGGCAAAGATTATGCTACGTGAGGGGATTCAGGGAGAAGGCAAATCAGAAGGCATGATGGGATGGTGGATGGGCTTACTGAGGGCTCAGGCAACGTTCAGACTCTGAAATAAGTTAGTATGTCACTTCTCTGGGATAAGTGAGTCTCCTTAGAAGCCAATTAACTCTGATGAATGGGAATGGGGTCTAGGGCAGTCACCCTCCACTGAGGGAGAGCTCAGACCTGTAGGGCAGGTCCCTCCCTGGGTTCTGACTCAGTGTTCGGGGCCCACCTCCATGATGACAATGAGATGGGAGTGGCAGCACCCTGGGAGGGCACCAGCAGGAAGGAGACTGAACACTTGGCTATTAATGATTGCCTCCTGCTATGTGAGTATGGTAGAAATCAAAGACAGAATTACTGACAAAATTGTGCTGGTTTTCTGCTGGCTCCTTCAGAGGGCCAATACTGTATTAAAATGAAGAAGCTGAATCAATTTATTATTCAAATGCTCATTCACCTAAGAAGCTGCTAAAAGGAAGCCAAAAGAAACAAGAAAGTGAATGATAACAAACCATCATTATGAATGAATAAAGGGGATTAACCGGGAGGAAAGGCAGGTGGGATGCAAGCTAGGAAATAATGCCCTCCTGGGTAGACCCTGGGAGCCAGGTGAAAAGGCTTCTCCTCAGTGTGGAAGTTCAGGGGATGTAAGACAAGCACATCCCCAATTCCAGGTAAGTACACCTTTCAAAACAGCAGAAACCAGTTTCAGCTGTGCCCATGATTACAGATGTAATAATGCTCCAAAACAACCATGTCCAGCATACATCCATGTAATATATAACATCTGATCAGCAAGCACCATCAATCCCAGACCCAGCACTGGAAATTCTTTTAGGGATTCAATTATCCTAGAAAGTAGTGCTTTTCAATGTTTAAGGTGGCAGAACACCTGGAATTCTTAGAACTTTCTGTAAAATATCATGAAGTACTGATATACGTCATTTCATCACACAAATTAGGAACATTTTTACTAGCGGACAATGAATATATGTATACAATATAAAAATCAAACCACTAACACAAATACCCATGATGAAAAACCAATCTATCAAACCTAACAGGATCAGCTGATTTCACATTTTTCATTATTATTCATTTGGTACTCTCATTCATTTTCTCTTCCAGTAGGCAAGCTATAGCAGGTAACCAAAGTTTTATTAAAATAATTTTGAGGAAGTTCTCAAAATTACAAAGATTTATTTTCCTAAAAATTGGAAAAGACCACTTGACTCAATAGCAGGAGAATTCTACTGGAATATATCTGAGAATCACTGCACTAAAGAAAACGAATCTAGCATTGTTTTAAGCAGCAGATTCAAACACACTTCCAGTCCACAAAAATGACAAGCAAATTAAAATGAATTTACACTGACAAAGGAAAATAGAAAAAAGTTAGACAACTAGTTGAAGGCCATTAAACACAAGGTGTTCAGAAGTGCTCCTCACATCTCTCTTGTAGGTTAAAGTAATACTGTAAGTCTCCTAACTGGGACTCAAAATAGTGAGATTCAGTACAAAAGCACAAGAAAACATATCAAGGTCTCACTTATTGCTTTTTGAGTTTTTCTTATCTGCTTGGCCTATCTGCACAGATTCCCTCACAAAAGCCATCACTGAATGGAAGCTTTCCCACTCAGTTATCAAGCTCAAATGTTCCTTATCAAATCCCACCTTAAAATAACTTTCGTTTTTCTAGAAGCCTATCACCAATAGCTCAACAACTGCTCTTCAAAAGGTGAGAAATATAAGTTTAAGAGAATAAAAGGGAAGATGAGCCATAAGGAACTGATCAAGTCTAAGATCAAGGCGCTGGCTGGCTTGGTTCCTGGTGAGGGCCCACTTCCTAGCTTGCAGACGGCTGCCTTCTTGTTGTGTCCTCACAGGGCAGAGAGAGGAGGAGAGCTCTCTCAGGTCTCTTCTCATAAGGGCACTAATCCCATCACGAGGGCCTGACCCTCATAACCTCATCTAACCTTAGTTACCCACTAAGGGCCCATCTCCAAATACCATCACATTGGGGGTTCAGGCTTCAACATATGAATTCTGCAGGGACACAACTCAGTCCATAAGAACACCGCTGCCACCATCTTGTTCCTGGCCTAAGGATGAGGTCAGCACTGAGGATGACAGAGCAGGGAAACGGAAAGGACCTGGGTCTTTGATGACAAAAGTGAAGGGCAGTATCAACCAATCCCAGGGCCTGCTTTACTCCCGGACTTCCAGAAATAAACAAAAATGTGTTTATTGTTTAAGGCAGTTCGAGACAGTGTTCCCGTTATTTGTAGCCTGGTATATCAAGATAATTAATAGGTAAATGTTCAACAAGGCCAGAAAGCCAAGTTTGAAAAAAGAACTCTGATGGATGGCTTTTCCATAATTCAAATTTACATTTCATTGAAAAGAATTTAAGGGAGGTATCTTAAAATGACGATCCTGCCCCTGTCACTCTGCTCCCCTACCATGTCTCCTTTTTATAAATACCAGTAACAGCAGAATCTTTGCTCTTGGTGTGGCTGGGCCAGCACAAAGCAGGATCGAGGGGCTGTTCATGTGCTGGGTGTGGAGGGATAAGAAAAAGACCCCTGTAGCCCCTGAATGTGTTCCCCTGGCCTGCAGTGGTGCTATACTCTGCCACATGAGCCACTCCTTCAGCTGGAGTGACCAACAGTTCCCTAGACATGGGCCATGCTGGTCTATCTTCAGGCCTGTGCTCCAGCCATTCCTCTCTTAAAATCTGGAATGGCTAATCTCCTTTCATCAGCCAAACCAATCACCATGGCTATTCTGGTTTTCTATTGCTTGTAATAGCTAACCTGAATTTAGTGGTGTAAAACAACAATCGACAACTTTTTGTTATGCTCATGGCTTCTGCGGGTCAGGAATTTGGACAGGGCACAGGGCAGGTGGCTTGTCTCTGCTCTGCAATGTCAGGGACCTCAGTCTGAATATCATGGGGTGATGTGGAACACAGGTGACTGGAATTATCTGGAGGCTTCTACACTCACATCTGGAGCCTGGGCTGGACTAAATTCAGGCTCAGCTGGGCCTGCTGACTGCAACACTGACACACGGTCTCTCCCTGAGGCTTGTTTGCTGTTAGCCCCACTTTCTTGGAAACCTGGCCATATTCCAGTCTCTCCTACCTTATTTGAATCTTAAACAACCAAGACTTGACCCCTAGAGTCTCCTCTCCAACTTTTGAAACCATAGGTAAACTTGTTCCACTCAGAATAAACTACTTTTAGATCTCAAATTTGTATTGAAAGAGGTCTCATTTTTCTGCAGCCCTCGTGGAATTTGGGCTGCTGGTTCCCTCCCTAGCAGAGATGCAGGCCTGCTATATTCTCTCATCAGCCTCCCTAGTCTCTCTTTCCCCCTGCCCTCCCTTTCTCCCTCTCCCCAATCGCCTCCTCCCTCCCCTCCCTCTACATCTCTTATTTGGCTCCCGGAGTGCTGGGATAGGGCCTCTTAACACTCCATAGAGACATCTCCCCAAAAATGTTGTAACTCACTTAAACATCAAATGATAAGAGGGATTCTAGGAAAACAGTGGCAACACAGCCTTTATTTTTAAAAATCTCCCTGAATTCCCTTATATAAATATAAAAAAAAGATAGAACAACTAGGAGAGCAAACCAAAAATTCATGCATAATATCTATGACAAAATTATGTGACAAAATATGAGTGAGTGGAACAAACTACTGATAGCAACTAAACCCCCATTATATCTGCAATTGTACAGAAGGAAGTGGAGGGACAGCAAAAGTATGAATGACGTTCCTGAGAATGCAAGAACCTCCACATCGTCAAGCGGTACTCACTGGCAGGCTGAGGTGAGAAGGGCAGCCCATCTGGAAGGGGGCTGCAGGTCCATTTCAAGGGTTAGAACAGAGGGACTGCGGTAGGTGCAGGAGCAATCCGGGCCCTACCACTCCAGAACCTTACCAGTCTAAGTGCCCTTTCAGCAGAGCTCTGCACTGAGGAGAAGCTGCTGGGAGGGAACTCTAAATTGAACTTAACTGGGACAATAACGGCAGAGGAAGAATCTTCCCATTTCAAGTGGAGGAGGGGAAAAGAGCCAAGGGATCTAAGAAAGTAAGAGGCCACATACAAACATTCTGGGAGAACAACAGAAGAGGGAGCTCTGGAGCCATAAAACTAGGAAAGCCAGCCTGGCCCACCTGCCCCTCCTGAGTGCAGGAGAACTCCTCTCACCAGACATAGGCCCAGAAAAGATTCCAGGTCTCTTTATCAGTAAAGCGCAGGTAACGACACCTCCACTGCATAGGGCTGCGGTAGCAGATGAGATAATGTATGTAAAGCAGCTGGCACAGCATCGGGTACACAGTAAGCACTCAAAGATGATCGAAATTATTACCATTATTATAAACATTAGCATATCAAGTTTATATAACAACCTTAAGCCTAACTCTAACAAAAGATTAAAGATTTCAGTTAGGCCACAGTGAAGTGTGGTAAAACACCACTGTCCCACTCCAGAGGACATTTCCCAAGTTGTCCACCCCGGACTCAGCACCCTCCTCCGCAGAACAGTACTACCCAGTACATAATTGCTCAATTCTGCCTCTCGCCTTCCCTTTCCCCAGCTGCAGGCTGACCCTTTTCCAGCTGCTCACACATCCTTGCTTCAGAGAGCCTCTTACAGCTCCCTGGTCTACGATTTTCCTTTATGATCAATTTTCCACCCTGATTATCTTGTTTCTGGAAGGTATCTCAGGTTTTAGGAAAACTTCTGATCACACCCAATTGGATGATGATTTCCTGGTTGAACTCGCAGACTTCTGGAGCCTCGCTGGTGACCTCATGTACTGATGCTAAGCACAAGCTCTACTTACGGTGCATCATACCCAACACTTCTCAGTGAAAAGGGCTAAATAAAACAAACTGTCCATTTTGTCAGGATTCTGATTCATTGATGCTAGAAATTAAATTTATCAAATTGCTAAGAGTCAGAGTAGGAGAGACAGAAGCCAAGTTCATTTCTGACTTCAAAAAAAAAAGAGGTTGGCCATTCCCTTTATATGTCATGTATGTCCCTGCATCTTGACTTCCAGAACCACACTATCAGATTACCATTAACTATCAAATGCCAACATGTGCCAGCCACTGTACCAGGTGCTTTAGCTGAAAAAATCAATCTGATGAAGATAGTAAACTAGAACTTTGAAGTCAAATTTAATTAGTCAAAAGATGATACTGGTCAAAAGGAGATCCAAGACTATAATCACAAAAGGTCATGGCTCTGCCAGTCTTCCTGTGGTCTAGAGCAGGGAAAGAGAAAGAGAACATTCCAAACAAATCAGTAAGTTCCTGATTTGTTTCTTGTGATCATCTCTAGTTAAAGAAAGGGAATTAGGGACAGGGCTAGCCTGACAGGAGAAATAAAAGGGAACAGGTTCATATTCTGGATAATTTTTCATAAATGTGTACAAAACATAATATTATGAAATCACATATTCTCCATGTCAGCAGACGGTTATGAGTTTGGAAGGCTTTCTAGTAACCACACATAATAAAATAAGAAAGTACTGTGTATAATCTAAAAGGACAAATTGTTAAAAGACTTGGGAGGGCTCATCACAAGGAAAGAAAGATGAAATGGAAGGGGAGAAAACTGTTCCACCAATAGATTTAAAAGGTAAAACACAAACTAAATTAGAAATGACTTTGTCAAAGCTATGCATTTCATAACGAAAACTGAAAGTGGCCAAACAATATCTGGTTTCCCCGGCCTTCATAAAGGAAGCAGCAGCCAAGTGGAAGCGACTATGAGGGAGAAGGGAAGAAGACACACCAGGTAGGCTTCAGGGTGCTGATACTATTTCTTGACTGGGTGGGGGTTACCAGCTGTGTTCACTCTGTGATAATTAATGGAGCAGTACACTCATGATTTGTTCACTAGTATGTAGGCTATACTTCAATAATAAAATTCATTTTAAAAAGAGCACATGACAAGGACTTCTGCTTCTTGTAAAGGCATCCTAGGTAATGCAGGCCAATCCTTGCACTAAGAACAAAAAAAAGTATAAAAAATATCTCTTTGATAGCTTAGAGAGATAAGGCAGTGATGAATTACAGGATCAAAACCTAGAAAAAAAGGAAATTCAGAGAGATAAGCCTAACATCTGGGGCAATTTTTCTTTGAAGGGCATGTGCCAATTCCAGAAAAGGCAGCTGAGAGTCTGAGAAGCTGAGTGGAGCTCCAGGCAATCCCACAGAGTGGGAGAATAAAAACTGAAGTCCAGGTCTACCAACGAAGGGGAACCCTAATAAATCACCCACACTTTGAACTGGAACTTCAAAGGGCTGCTTCCTGTGGATAATGGTGAAACTGAGTCTGGCCCTCAAAGGGACCAAGGCCTGGCTTCACACTGTCTCAATTCTTCAACCTGGATGAAAGGGACCCAGGATCACTTCTGCCCCAGGCGCCTGCCAGAAGCAAATGCAAATCCTCTTTAGAGGAGGAAAACTTCCTTGTCCTCAAATCACTCCCAAAATGCTCCTACACAATATCCATTCAAAAATTGCCAGAGATTTGAGAAAAACAAGACAAGAGTGATTAAAAAGCGAGAGAAAGAAAAGAAAACAGAAGCAGACCCATGGGGAAGAAATGGAGATCCAGTCTCTAAGGTACTTATACTGTCTGGAAAGAAAGTAAAAATATTAATTAACAATAGATTTTGAAAGGTCAGAAACTTATAGATGAAACAAAAATTAGTAAATATATAGGTGATTAGAATCATGTAATTATTAAGCTCGAGCTAACGGAAACATACAGAACCCTACCCAATGAAGAGTGAATATACATGTTTTCAAGCATTATGGGCATTTATAAACATTGGCCATTACTATGGCCAATCAACAAAGACCAAAGCACAGATGTTGTTCAGAACACATTTTCTGCCAACAATGTGATAAAATTGGAAATCTATAATGAAAAGAGAATCCTCTTTTCCCCTAATATGTTTAGAAACAACCAAAAATCATTTTACATAATACCTATGTCAAAGAAAAAGATATAATAATTATAAACATTTAGATAATTAAATTAAAATACTTAAAACTGAATGGGAGTGATAGCATTATTTGTCAAAACCAGTGGGGTGCAAGTCAAGCAGTACTTACATGGAAATTTAAAGCCTCAAAAGTATATGTTCTAAAATGGGAAAGATTGAAAATTAGGCATTCAACTCAGTTAGAAAAAACCACCTGGTAAAACCAAGCAAAGTAAAAAGGGAATAATAAAGATAATAACAGAAACAAACGAGATTTTTAAAAAGCAACAGATGGGATGAAATCTGATTATTTGGAGAAATTAATAAAATAGACAAATCTCATGCAGGATTGATTGATGAAAAAAGTTGGGCAGACAAAATTATGAATGAAAAAGAAACATAATTATTGACACGGTAAAAATTCTAAAATATAGGGTCCAGCCCCGTGCCCTAGTGGTTAAGTTTGGCATGCTCTGCTTTGGCGGCCCAGGTTCAGTTCCCAGGCGTGGACCTACACCACTTGTCGGCAGCCATGCTGTGGTGGTAACCCACACCCAAGATACAGGAAGACTGGCAACAGATGTTAGCTCAGGGATGATCTTCCTCAGAAAAAAAAAAAAAAAGAAAAAAAGAAAAAAAATTGTAAAATATAAAAGCTGCCCACAAATTTGAAAACTTAGAAAAGTATTAAGAAACTAGAAAATTTTTCTAGTACACTCTACATTTTCAAAATTGACTCAAGATGAATGAAAACATCAATATACGTATAAGCATTTAAGAAACAGAAAAAGTAGACAAAAATTGAGAGAATTTTCATCAGTGCACCTGTCTTGCAAGAAATGTTAAAAGTTCTTCTGGTTTTAACCTTTGCAAGTGTTCTCAGTATCCCAGACTCCTGCCTTTGCTCTAGGTCACCCACCTCTTCTGACTGAGGCCAGAAGCCTATGGTGAGAAGGGTGGGAAAGGCTGAGGAACCAGGTTCAGGTCGGTCAATGGAGACTTCTTTTAACATCTCCCGTACAGACACTGAGTGACAATTAATGCCTACTTTGCTGACCATCTGGTCTGAGGACTGCTGCCCTCTTGGAAGCCTGGTTCTGGACTTTTAAAAATTTAAACCAAAATAAAGATAAGGAAAGTCTTAGATTTTTCAGATCAAAGTAGGTGAGCTAACAGGAGAGGCACAGGCAAGACTGGGGAATGAAGTGCCAGGCAGAACAGGAAGGGGATACACTGACAGCCCCACCTGCTGGCACCAGGTTATCTTTTCAAAAGTGTAATGCACAACCTTACTTTGGGAACAAAAGCGATCATTTGTGGGGCAGCAAGAAAAAGCTCAGGGGGCCACTTGTTGAGGGGCAGAGGTCAGGTCCAGGAAAAACAAGAGACAGTGGTGAAGAAAAAAAGCAAGTGAAGCAGACACCTGAAGGCATCATCACATCTGAAGGAACACTGAATCCATAAACATGCTTCCAGCTCCGCTTAGAGTGACTTGCGGGTAAATTCTACAAGAAACACAGTTTTATGCAAGAATTTCAGATGCAAGAACTTCCTTCCCATATTTAACTTTGAAGAGGGGCTAAATTAAAATCACTAGAGGAGATTCACTTCATGTGATCACATTTTTATGACCCTGAGAAACCAAGGCTTTCATTTATTTAGTGTAAAAGGCAGCATTACGTTTTGCTGTCAGCCATACTCCAGGGGGGAAGGAACAAAGCAACTCTGCGAGTGCTTTGCTCAGCTTGAAGAAGGGCACACAGCACTTCCTCAGCTTATTTGAGGCTGGAAGGCACAAAAATCAATACGGACAGAGCAAAAGGTCAAATTGCCACCGCTTAGTTTTCTTTTCTTTTCCTAATTAAATAATCTCATTTGCTTCTGGAGCTTCCTTATTCAACCTAATGAAATATTATCTCTGATATTCCAGTTTTTTAGGCAGTAGAGAGTTACTGGGAACCAGCCCAGGGTATCAGTTAAGAATACAGACTCTGGACCCAGACGGCCGAGCTCAAAGTACACTGAGCCACTTTGTGACTTTGAACATAACTTCTCTGTGTCTCAGTTTTCTCCTTTGTAAAAGGGTAATGATGATAGGAATAAATGGATTATTATAAACAAAGCTCTTCACAACAGTGCCTGGCACAGAGTGGGTGCTATTGAAGGGTATATCACCATTATGATTGTGATTTGCATGGTAGAGCACAGAAATTAAGAGCATGAATTCTGGCATCCGGCGGTCAGTTCGAATGCTAGCTGCACCTCTAAGGTTATTTAATCCTTCTAAACCTCACTTGAAATACTCCACTTGGCATCTGCAGCACAACTTCTTCTTGGTTCTCTTGATTCTTCCCTGCAGCTTCGCCTCAAACTCCTTTGCTGTTTCCTTCTCATTTTCCTGACCTTGAATGTGGAGCCAGGCCTTGGGCTGCTTTCCTATTCACACTCATTGCCTAATGTTCTTCTCAGGGTCCACGGCTTTAAAGTGCATTTATACTCTGATGATTCAGTAAAGTTGCAGGATACAAAATCAACATACAAAAATCAGTTGCATTTCTATATAACAATCCAAAGAAAACAATCCCATTTACAATAGTATCAAAAAGAATAAAATACTTAGGAATAAATTTAACCAAGGAGGCAAAAGACTTGTACATTGAAAACTACAAAACATAGCTGAAAGAAATTAAAGGAGAGACAGACAAATGGAAAGATATCTCATATTCATGGATTGGAAGATTTAATATTGTTAAAATGTTCACACTATCCAAAGTGAGCTACACATTCAATGCAATCCCTATCAAAATCCCAATGGCATTTTTCACAGAAATAGAAAAACCAATCCTAAAATTCATATGGAACCACAAAGGACTCTGAATAGCCAAAATAACATGGAGAAAATGAACAAAGCTGGAGGAGTCACATCTACTGATTGCAAAACATATTACAAAGCTACAATAATCAAAACAGTATGGTACTGGCATAAACACAGACACACAGACAAATGGAACAGAATAGAAACCCAGAAATAAATCCACATATATATAGTCAACTGATCTTTGACAAGGGCATCAAGGAGGCACAATGGGGAAAAGATAGTCTCTTCAACAAATGGTGCTGTTATTCACGTGCAAAAGAATAAAACTGGACCCTTATCTTACACTATACACAAAAATCAACTCAAAATAGACTTAAAAATCAACTTAAACGTAAGACCTGAAACTGTAAAACTCCTAGAAGAAAACATAGGGGAAAAGCTGCCTGACATTGGTCTTAGCAATGATTTCTTAAATATGACATCAAAAGCACAGGCAACAAAAGCAAAAATAGATAAGTGGGCCTACATCAAACTAGAAAATTTCTACACAGCAAAGGAAACAATCAACAGAGTGAAAAGGCAACCTACAGAATGGGAAAAATATCTGCAAACCATATATCTGATAAGAGGTTAACATCCAAAATACAAAAGGAACTCTAACAACTCAACTGCAAAAAACCAAATAACCTGATTAAAAAATGGAGAAAGGATTTGAATAGATATTTCTCAAAAGACGATATATAAATGGCCAACAGGTATATGAAAAGATGCTTAACATTACTTATCATCGGGGAAATGCAAATCAAAACCACAATGAGATATCACTTCATACTTGTTAGGATGGCCATTATTAAAAAAAAAAGGAAAGAAAAGAAAAGAACAAGTATTGTTGAGGATGTGGAAAAACTGGAACCCTGTGCACTATTAGTGGGAGTGTAAAATGTTGCAGCCGCTATGGAAAACAGCATGGAAGTTCCTCAAAAAATTAAAAATAGAACTACCATATGATCCAGCAATCTCACTCTGGCTATTTATCCAAAAGAACTGAAATCAGGATCTCAGAGACATAGCCGCACTCCCATGTTCACTGCAGCATTATTCACTGCAGCATTATAGCCAAGAGGGGGAAACAAACTAAATGTCATCGACAGATGAATGGATAAAGAAAATGTAGTATATAAATGCAATGGAATATTATTTAGCCATAAAAAGAAGGAAATCCTGTCAGATGCTACAACATGGATGAACCTTGAGGACATCATGCTACACGAAAGAAGTCAGTCACAGAAGGACAAACACTGGTTGGTTCCACTTATATGAGATATCTGAAGTAGTCAAATTCATAGAAGTAGAAAGTAGAATGGCGGTTGCCAGGGGCTGGGGGAAGAGGGAAATGAGGATTTACTGTTCAATGAGTATGACGTTTCAGTCGTTCAAGATGAAAAAGTTCTAGGGATATGGTATACAACAGTGTGCTTACAGTTAACAATATTGTACTGTACATGTAAAAATGTTAACTTTTCAATAAATGGTGCTGGAACGGGATATCCACATGAACAAAAATGAATCTAGACACAGATCTTATACCCTTCACAAAAATTAACTCAAAATGGATCACAGACCTAAACGTAAAATATAAAACTATAAAACTCCTAGAAGATAACATAGGAGAAAGTCTAGATGACTTTGGGTATGGTGATAACTTTTTATTTGTTTATTTATTTTTTATTTTTTTCTGAGGAAGATCAACCCTGAGCTAACATCCACGCTAATCCTCCTCTTTTTGCTGAGGACGACCGGCTCTGCGCTAACGTCTATTGCCAATCCTCCTCCTTTTTTTTTTTTTTTTCCCCAAAGCCCCAGTAGATAGTTGTATGTTATAGTTGCACATCCTTCTAGTTGCTGTATGTGGGACGCAGCCTCCGCATGGCCAGAGAAGCAGTGCGTCAGTGCACACCCGGGATCTGAACCCGGGCCGCCAGTAGCGGAGTGCGCGCACTTAACCGCTAAGCCACGGGCCCGGCCCTGGTGATGACTTTTTAGACACAACACTAAAGACATGATCCACGAACAAAATAACTAATAAGCTAGACTTCGTTAAAATTAAAAAACTTATGCTCTGCAAAAGATAACATCAAGAGAATGAGAAGACAAGCCACAGACTGGGAGAAAATATTTGCAAAAGACACATCTGATAAAGGACTTATATCCAAAATATACAAAGAGCTCTTTAAAACTCAACAATAAGAAAACGAATAACCCAATTAAAAAACGGGAAAAGATCTGAACAGACACCTCACCAAAGAAGATATACAGATGGTAAATAAGCATATGAAAAGATACTCAACATCATATGTCATTAGGGAACAGCAAATTAAAACAAGAAGATATCATTACATACCTATTAGAATGGCTAAAATCCAAAAAAACTGACAATAACAAATGCTAACAAGGATTATAGAAACAAGAACTCTCATTCATTGCTGATGGGAATGCAAAATGGTACAGCCACTTTGGGAGACAGTTTGGGAGCCTCTTATAAAACTAAACATAGTCTTACCAAACAATCCAGCAATTGCACTCTTCGGTATTTACCCAAATGAACTGAAAACTTACATCCACACAAAAACCTGCACATGGATGTCTACAGCAGCTTTATTCATAATTGCCAACAATGTGGAAGTCACAAAGATGTCCTCCAGTAGGTGAATGGATAAACTGCAGTACATCAAGACAACATAATATTATTCAGCACTAAAAAGAAATGATCTATCAAGCCGCAAAAAGACATGGAGGAACCTCAAAGGCATATTACTAAGTGAAAGAACCCAATCTGAAAAGGCTACATACTATACGATTTCAAGAATATGACATTCTGGAAAAGCCAAAACTATAAACTGTAAAAGGATCAGTAGTTAGCAGGGGGTGGGGGTGGGGGTATGAATAGGTAGAGCACACAGGATTTTTAGGGCAGTGAAAATACTCTTTATGATACTATAATGATGGATACATGTCATTATACATTGTTCAAACTCATAGAATGTACAATACCAAGGGTGAATTGTAATATAAATTGTGGACTTTGGGTGATTATGATGTGTCAATGCAGGTTCATCAGTTGTAACAAATGTACCACTCTGGTGTAGGATATTGATGATGGGGGAGGCTATGTATGTGTAGGGGCAGGCGGTATATAGGAAATCTCTGTACCTAATTCTTAATTTTATTGTGAACCTAAAACTGTTCCAAAAAATAAAGTCTTAAAAAATGTTAAGAGGATAGATCTCATGTTATGTATTATTTTATTTTATTTTATTTATTTATTTTTCCCCCCCTAAGCCCCAGTAGATAGTTGTATGTCATAGTTGCACATCCTTCTAGTTGCTGTACGTGGGACGCGGCCTCAGCATGGCCGGAGAAGCGGTGTGTCGGTGCGCGCCCGGGATCTGAACCTGGGCCGCCAGCAGCGGAGCGCGCGCACTTAACCGCTAAGCCACGGGGCCGGCCCTGTATTTTTTTTTAAAACACAAAAAATATATGTATATCCAGAATTTGACACTTCTCACTGCTGCCACCCTGACCCAAGGCACCACCACCTACTCCCTAGATTACTGTAATATTCTCTAAACAGGTCTCCTTGCTCCCACCCTGTCCCCTACAGTTCATTTTCCATTAAGCAGCCAGAGTGGTTCTTCACCTCCCTTGAAGCACAATCCAAAGTTCTTCCGACAGCCTACAAGACCCTTTGTGATGTGGCCCACTGATATTTCTCTCACTCCATCTCCTACCTTCCTCACTCACCTGTTGTGGTCCAGCTGCACTGGCTTCTTTGCTGTTCCTAGAAACACCACGTATGCTGCCACTAGAGGGCCTCTGTACTTGCTGTTCCTGCTGCATGGTATTCTCTTCCTCAAGATATATCCCACTCATCTCCAAGACACTGAAGGAGAGAAATGAAACATAAATTGATAAACAAACAAATATACCAGGGTGAAAATTAAGGTAACAAAGAATAAAGCAGGTTAAATAGACAGAGAAGGCATGGGTACAATTTAATGTGGCTTACTCTCACTCACTTTAGATCTCCTCTCAAATGTCAAATCACCACAGAGACTTTCCCTGCGTATCCTACACTAAATTGCATCTATGCATTCTCTATGCACTTAACCTGCTCGTTCTTTGTCATAATATTTTCACACAGATTGTTTATTGGTTTGTGTTTTCTTCCTCCCCTCCACACGCATGATCATAAATACCATAAGAGCAAGAGTAGTGCCTGGGACAGAGTAGGCACTCAGTAAATATTTAATGTTAAATGAACAAAGTCCTATACTAGCTATCTATAGACTCGTAACAAACTACCCCAAAGCTTTGTAGCTTAAAACAACAACCATTTTGGGGCCGGCCCCGTGGTGTAGTGGTTAAGTGTGCGCTCTCCGCTGCTGGCAGCCTGGGTTTGGATCCCGGGTGGGCACCACGCACCACTTGTCAGGCCATGCTGTGGCGGCATCCCATATAAAGTAGAGGAAGATGGGCATGCATGTTAGCTCAGGGCCAGTCTTCCTCAGCAAAAAGAGGAGGATTGGCATGGATGTTAGCTCAGGGCTGATCTTCCTTACACACACACACACACACACAAAAAAAAAAAACAATAATAAAAAAAAAAACACCACCATTTTATTATATCTAATGACTTTGTGGATCAGAAAATCAGTCAGGGCTTGGCTGAGTGGATTCTTCTGTTTTAGGTATTATTGAGAGAGGTTATTCAGTGATATCAGCTGGTGGATGCACTTGGTAGAGGGTCCAAGAAGGCTTCGCCTACATGTCTGGTACTTTGGAGGGGATAGCTGCAAGGATGGGCACAGCTGGGACCACAGTCTAGAGCACCTACACATAATTTCTTTACCACGGCAGTCTCAGAATAGTCAGACTTCTTACATGGTGGTTCAGGGTTCCAAGAACACATGTTCCAGCAAAAAGAGTGGCAACTGCACGGCCTTTTATAACTCAACTTTGGAAGTCATAGAGGATCAATTCTACCATGCTCTATTTGGTTGAAGCAGTCATAAGCCCATCCATATTCAAGGGAAGGGGAGAGAGATCCCATCTTTTAATAAGAGGAGTGTTGAAGAATTTGCAGCCATATTTCAGATTGCTACAACCCCATACCTCACAGTACAGAGCTTTGGGCCTACTAGGTATTCAGGAAATTTTGGTTGACTCAAAATGGAATTACAAAATGGGATTTTCAACTAAGGTACTATAACTAGAAGAGAGAACAGTTTGGTTCTTTAATACAGGGGTTTATAAAAAATAATTAATTTTAAATGGTCTACATAATTTCAAAACCAAAAAACTAAACATCAAACTCAAAACAGACCATCTATGAGGGGCTCACCAATAGACTGGACATAGCTGAGGAAAGAATCAGTGAGCTTGAGGATATGTCAGTACAAATTTCCCAAACTGAAATGCAAAGAGAAGGAAGAATGAAAAAAAAATGGGACAGAACATCCAAGAATTGTAGGATAATTACAAAGGGTGTAACATACAAGTAATGGGAATACCAGAAGGAGGAGAAAGAGAGAAAGGAGCAGAAGGAATATTTGAAGTAATAATGGCTAAGAATTTTCCGAAGTTAACAACATATACCACCAAACTACAGATCCAGGAAGCTCAGAGAACACCAAGTAGGATAATTACCCAAAAAATCTACACCTAGGAATATCACAAAAATCCTTAAAGTGTATGCACCTAACAACAGAGCATTGAAATTCACAGGCAAAAAGTGATAGAACTGCAAGGAGAAATAGATAAAGCCACTATTATAGTTGAATATTTAGTCACCTCTGTCGGTGACTAACATATCCAGCAGGTAAAAAGCAGCAAGGATATAGCTCAACTGAATAGCACCATTAAATTGGATCTAATCGACATTTATAAGATACTTCATCCAACAACAGCAAAATACACATGGTCACATGGAACGTTTGCTAAGACAAACCACATTCTGGGCCATAAAACACACCTCAACAAAGTTACAAGAACCGAAGTCATAGAAAGTATGTTCTCAGACCACAACAGAATTAAACTGAGATCAATAACAGAAATATAGCTAGGAAATCTCAAAATATTTGGAGATTAAACAACACACTCCTAAACACATGGGTAAAAGAGGAAGTCTCAGAAGAAATTTAAAAATATTTTGAACTGAACGAAAATGAAAATACAACTTATCAAAATTTGTGGGATGCAGTGAAAGCAGTGCTTCCAGGGAAATTTATAGCACTGAATGCACACATTAGAAAAGAAGAAAGCTCTAAAAGTCAATAATCTAAGCTCCCACCTTAGGAAACTAGAAAAGAGAAGAGCAAATTAAATTCAAAGTGAGCAGAAGAAAAGAAGTAATAAAATTTAGAGCAGAAACCAATGAAATTGAAAATAGGCAAACAATAAAGAAAATCAAAAGACAAAAAGCTGGTTCTTTGGGGAAAAACCCAACAAAATGGATAAACCTCTAGCCAGGTTTATTAGTCTGCTCAGGTTGCCATAACAAAATATCACAAATTGGGTGATTTAGACAACAAAAATTTATTTTTTGCAATTCTAGAGGCAGGGAAGTCCAAGATCAAGGTGTCAGCTGATTTGGTTCCTAGTGAGACTTGCAGATGGCCACCTCTCACTGTGTCCTCACATGGCAGAGAAAGAAAGCTCTGGTGTCTCTTCCTCTTCTTTTAAGAGACCAGCCCTATTGGATAACGGCTTCACCCTTATGATCTCATTTAATCTTTATCATCTCCTCATAGGCAATCTCATTTAAAGCTCAGGGTCCTCTTCCAAGTTCACTGGTTGTTGGCAGAATTCAGGTCCTCGTGGCTATAGGACTGAGGCCCTCAGCTCCCACAGGGCACATACCATCGTCTGCCACGTGGCCTTCATCACAAGATGGCAAGTTTGCTTCTTCAGGTGAACAGGAGAGTATCTCAGCTGCTTTGAATCTGATTTCAGTAAGTGCCCAGTCCCTTTTAAAGGTTGATCTGTTTAGGTCTGGCCCACCCCGAACAATTCCTTTTTGATTACCTCAAAGTCAACTGATTTGGGGACTTTCATTATGTTTGCAAAATTCTTCACCTCTGTCACGTAACATAGCCTAATCACAGAAAGGAAATCCTTCAAACTCACAGTCCTGCCCACAAGCAAAGTGAGGGGATTATACAGAGTGTACATCAGGGGGCAGGAACCTCAGGGGCCATCTCAGAATTCTGCCCACCAGTGTATACAATTAATCCTGATGAAACTAATGATGTCAGATTAATTCTCCTAAATCAAGTTACTCACCATACCACTCTTCTCTTAAAATAACCTTCAATAGTTCTGGAAAACACAGAGAAGGAACTTTAAATTCTTTACCCTGATATTCAAGGTCTTTCTCAAACATGACCCAGGCAACATTTTAAACCTTTACTCCAACAAGCCCTGCTCAATGAGCCCTTAGTCACACGCCTTGCTCTGCCCTCCCACGCCCTTTGTGTTCTCTGTATCTGCATTCCTTCTTGCACTCTTCCTCCAGACCTCATTCACTCCTTTCCCTCCTCCTTCTTATTCAAGCCTTTACAGCCTTCAAGATGCTGCATCAACACCCCGGGATAAAACCTTTCCTGACCCTTTTGACTCACACTGAGGTTATCTTCATTTGAATTTGTCCTCAAGTACTGTGGTGGATTGCAAAAAGCAACCGTAATCTTCCCATTCCTGTGTGCAATCATTTGCAATGTGACTTTGCCACTCATCCCATCAAGAGGTGGATTATATTTTTTCACCTCTTGACTCTAGGCTGGGTCCTGTGACTTTCTTTAGCCAATGGGACATGAGCAAACCTGACACAAGCAGACACTTTAAAGCATTTGTGCACTGGGGCTTGCCCTCTTGCTGTGCTGGGAACCCTGCTACCACCACCAGGTGACTGAGGTTGGACTACTCTACTGGACGATAAGGGACACCTGGCCAAATAATTCTTGTAGCCCCAAATGACACTGGGCCAACCACCTGGCACCTGAAAAATAATAAATGTCTGGTGTTTTAGGTCATGGAGCTTTGTACCAATGTTTGCAGCAAACTACTCTTTAACAATGAGATTCAAGGTCCTCCTTTTTAACAACATTGCTTTTACTCAGCTTCATTCTAATATGCTTCCTTGTGAGAAATGTGAATTATAGCTTGCAGTGAAGGAACTGTGCAGGAAGCACAAGCTGGTCTTCAATTATCTGGAAATATCCATGGGGGTGGGTCATGAACCTTCTCAAAGATGCTTGGCTTTTAAACAGAGAAGCAATCCATATGTCCATCAACAGATGAATGGATAAACAAAATGTGGTATATCCATACACTGGAATATTATTTAGCCTAAAAAGGAATGAAGTTCTGATACCTGCTACAACATGGATGAATCTTGAAAATGTTATGTGAATTGAAATAGACCAAAAGGACAAATATATAAGGGGGACAAAAAAGTTTTGGAAATAGGTAGTGGTGATGGTTGTACAATATCATGAACATAATTAACGTCACTAAATTGTACACTTAAAAATGGAAAATTTTATGTTATATACATTTTAACACAGCATTTAAATATTAATAATATAATATGCCAAAAACTCATGAATTATACACTTTAAATGGGTGGATTGTATGGTACGTGAATTATATCTCAATAAAGCTGTTAAAAAGTTTTTTTAAATAAAACAAACAAAAAACAAGAGAAAACACCACCAAAAGTCACCCTTGATTTCACTTTTCTCCTCAGATGGAAACTACGCTGCATACTGCACATCTATTTTCCCTTCACTGCCAGGAAGCTTAAGACCAAGTTTTATGTTCAAGGTCAGCAACTCAGCTGGCACATAGATGTGCTCAAACATAGTATCTATCATCATTCTCATCAAATCAGAGGTTCCGCTTTCCTGTTCAGATCCTTCTATGTGTCTTGCTTTGTCCCATCTCTCGATCTTTGTTAACTAAAATTCATTCAAGTGACTTTTCTCCAGGCCCCCAACAGACCCTAAAGTAAACTGAGATAATGAACCTTTGAGGTCATAGTATTAGCTCTGTAAATATGACACTATAGTCTCAGATGAATAATTAACCCTCAGAGCAAGGAGAAGAGCTCATGCTAAAGAGGAAATAAGAGAACGCAGCGCCTCAAAAGCGGTGAGGATGTCAGCAGGTTAACCAGGATCATTTAAACCACCTTCAACCTATTCCTGGGTAGTACTTTTTTTTTGTTTTGTTTATTTATTTATTTATTTTTTCCCCCAAAGCCCCAGTAGATAGCTGTATGTCATAGATGCAAATCCTTCTAGTTGCTGTATGTGGGACACGGCCTCAGCATGGCCCGAGAAGCGGTGCGTCAGTGTGCGCCTGGGATCCGAACCTGGGCCGCCAGCAGCGGAGTGCGCGCACTTAACCGCTAAGCCACAGGGCCGGCCCCTGGGTAGTACTTTTACCACAGAAAAATCAATGGGCTCAAATTTGGTAACAGACAGAAAACAACCATTGCTGACTGACCTTTCATCCTGGGACCATTCCATTAGGACAAACTATTCAAAAATTCCCCAAATGCCCATATTTTCTAACAAATTTTGGAAAACTATATCCCAAAATTCTGAGGAACTTGGCTTTAAGATCATAGGAAAAAGTCAGTCATATAGGAGAAGGAGAGAGAGAACATTCTTAATTCTATACACATACCCAACTTTTTTCATCTCAGAAAAAGCCTGAGTCCTGGGTAAGTACGCTAGTCCCCCAGTTAATCCACCAAACTACTTACTTGTCCAATGAATTGCTATAAAAAGAAGCCTACAAATACGAAACCCAAAACAGATACATTCTATCTCTAGTAATAAAGTTTCTGATGATGTAGTATATAATACCTGTACCTCTTTGACGAGAGAAGTATTCTTACTAGAAAAATCCAATGGGGGGCCAGCCCGGGGGCACAAGCGGTTAAGTGCATGCGCTCCGCTGCGGCGGCCCGGGGTTCGCTGGTTTGGATCCCGGGCGCGCACTGACGCACCACTTGTCAAGCCATGCTGTGGCGGCGTCCCATATAAAGTGGAGGAAGATGGCCATGGATGTTAGCCCAGGGCTAGTCTTCCTCAGCAAAAAGAGGAGGATTGGCAGATGTTACCTCAGGGCCAATCTTCCTCACACACACACAAAAAAATCCATTTGGCTTGCCACTCTAATAAATCAAATTTCCCAATGACAGGAACCATGTTGGTTCTTCCATCCACAGTACAAGTACTTTGTACTTGGATGTGCTATTAATAAATATTTCTTGAACATCACTTTAAAGTCAATCAGACTATAAATTAAAATTTTCACCATAAGTAGATAATGAATGGTAAGAGGCAATACATTAAAGGTGCAATGCTGCTCTAAAAGAGAACATATCCCCTCATATACAAGGATGCCCACTTGGCTTTTCACTGTTGCTGGGACTGTTGGAAAGAAAGAGTGACGGCATCACAGTGTAACAGAAAATTCTAGTGGTGGCATGTGGGTTGGGGAGGCAGGCTGTATGGAAGGTCTGCCCCAACGGCCTCCGTGTCATTCCTATGCCCCTAGCCTTGATTTCCTCATTTTTAAAAGGCGAGATCTACCTTAGTTTATTACATAGGTTCCTTCCACTCCTAAAAGAGATTTGATGCTATTAGAGTTATTTTTCATTGCAGAATTGGTTTTCAACAGTTTCCATGTTTTCTACACAATTCCACCTAGTACCTCCAATCAATAATAAAAAATTACACATGAGCTTTCATGAGTTGGATATTATAATAAGTGCTCAAAATGTATAACACTGATGTTGTTCCTATTTAACATTAAAGATTCCAGTGTCCTCATATTTACATTCAGAAAAGGAAAGCTGGCTTAGATATACACTTAGAAGAACTTATTAACTCATATTTAATCGTATGACAAAAATGACACCATGGCAAGGGATATTAGGATTAAGCAAATTAATTAGATACAAAGTTCCTAGCCTCTAAAGCTGAATTCCTAGTAAGTTTAACCGTTTGTCACCTTCTGTGTTACCACAACTTCAAAATGATTTGTTTTCTTAAAAGGCTGGAGGGTAGGGGTGGGGGGAATGACTTATGAATTAACCAGGGATTGTTTGGATATAATTATAAACTGCAAATCACCATGATTTCAATGATATTCAGACTTTTAAAGCTATTTTATAAAAAAAGAAAAGAAAGCAAATTAGACCTTTGCTAAGAGATTATTTATGAGTAAGGAACTTATACATTCATGACTGAGTGTTCGACAATACATTCCCAGTGGAATGATCTCTAAAAATGTCTATAATTAAAAACAGAATAGTAAAAAAAAATTCAATGGCTTACTCTCTTGTTGGTGAGTTAGTGGAGGATTCCTTTTTTGAATCAGGAGAGCTTAGAGTTTGCAAAATACAATTATGTTTTTCGGTGGATAGGGCACCTCTTTCTTGCTCAGAGTGGATTAATTTTAAGGCCTCTATTCCATCTTCTCCCTCCATCTTGTCACTCGGATTTGGCTGTGGTTCTGGACTCTCTAAAATCAGATCATCTTCACTTACGGCAACTGTGAGGTCACTGCTGCTACTCAGACTTTCCTCTTCCTGCTATTGCTGCATTTTCCTGAAGGGCTTCTGTGCCTCGGGGTCCCCGTGAGGAGGATGATCTGGAAGAGGGGATATGAAGAGACTACTGATCACTAAGTGCAGGGAGAAGCGAGGTAAGACGTTCCACCTCACGGAATGGGATTATTCATCAGTTAAAACATGTAGAAACGATCCATGATTAATTACAGTATTTAAAAACTCATTAAAAATATTTTATTAAATATATTAAAAATATAACAATGAGTTTAAAAATCAGAGAATTCGCTTGTAAGAATATTTCCACATACATATTTAAGAATTCATTAGAATGGAATTTGTTGGCAAAGTCACCACTGTACTTTGTTTTTTGACAAAAGATAAAATTAGAGAGTACACTTTGTTCTTACATAAGACCACTACCACCCAGAAAAACTAAATACCAACAAAAATCAGCAAACAATCTCAGCCTCTCACCCCACCTGAGAAACCTTCCTGAGCAGAATGCTTCTCTTGAGAACACTTACTTTCAGATGCACAGTATTCTGAGACTGATATCGGAGCGACTGGTAGTCTGGCACTGTCTTCCTTGACTTCAATATGTTCCCGTGTCAGTATTTCTCCCTCTGATGCCCCTGATCTGCTGGAACTGTCACACTTTAAATCAGTGGTTCTGCTCCCTGGACGTAATCTTCCCCGTAACAGGGAATGGAGTTCAGCAGACTTTTTGCTTTCAGATAAATTACTCTTGCCGTGACGTGAGTTGCTTCCTATCTCCAAGCAATGAGTCTGTTCCTCCTCAGACAATGGGCTGGCTGTGACTGGCGTTTTCTCACCAATCTGAAGAGATGTCCTTCCATCTATTTTGTCAGACTTATTTAAGCACTGTGTGCCACTATTAGTGCAGACTACATAGCTGTCTGTCACATCACTGCTCTGGGCTGTCTGTTGCTGTGAACGTGGGTCAAGAATTGTTCTGAAGTTCTTCGTGGGTTGGGGAGATTTCTGCTCTGTACTAACATCTCCAGCGCTTGAGATGGCTGACATTTGGCGGCCCATAAAGATTGTTGCTGGTTGATACAATCCTCTTGACACAGCTGTCCCCAAGTTAATCCCTGCCTGCATTGCAACCTGCAGCACCAAAAGAGACGTGAGTTAAATGTACTGTGTATGAACAATTAGGTTGTTTAGGTTGTTTTCAGAAATGAAATGAGGAAAAGGAAGCATCACCATTGAAATCAACAGCTACCATGTTTATAAAACTCATGGCTTCCTACAAAATGAATGAGCAAAAAACTGGTATAGTCCATACTCTTTAATTTTAAAAACAGTGTTGGTTCACAAAGCAAATATTGTCAAGGAACTATGGAATCTATATTTTTCAAAAAGAAATGCATACATTGCACAACTATGTGAATGTACTTAACGCCACTGAATTGTACACTTAAATGTGGTTAAGATGGTAAATTTTATGTTATGTATATTTTAGCACAAGGAAAAAAAAAAAAGCTGTGAGTTCTAGCCACTTTCCTCAGAGATGCTCAGATTTGATGGAGCTAGGAAGGTACCTGATGGAAAAAAAAAAAAAGGGAGAGGGAGAGAAAGAGATGCATACAAAGGACTACCAGAGGTTTCAAAACTCTATTTCTGGTAATATGTGTAATATAAAAAACCCTCCAATAATAACATTCAAGATTGCATTATAATATTCTGCATATGTGCAAACAGCCATAATTTCTAGTCAACCTCAAATAACAACAACAGTTTTTCCTGAACATTTTCAAATAATTTTAAATACATTTAAAGCAATTTAAATTTACTGGCACGTCTATCAGGAGAATGAACATTGTCTCTTCCTTGAAAAGAGAGAGGGGAGGGGAGAGGTGGAAAAAGAAACAGAAGCAATTGGTTCAGTGGCTTGATCAAGGACGCACAGTGGGAAGCAGAACTGGAAGTAACAACCCTGAAGCCTTGAGGAATTTAAGTGCTTTTCTTCCAAAGAGACCAAAGCATCTCCACATATACAGTAGCATTTAGTTCACAGAGCCCTACAGAATAGATGGGGAGACATATTTGCACCCCTTTTCTGCATATGGAAAAACTGAGGCCCAAATGTTCAGACAGAAAGTGCCATAAACACAGCTGAAACAGAATCAGGTGTTGCTTCTCTTCAAATATACCATCTCTTCTATTCCAAAAAATAAAAGAAACAACTTTGATGTTAAAAACAAATGAACAGAGATGTCAGAGAAAATGGTAGAATAAGAACCTCTCAAAATTCTATGTTTCATAAAAGAAACAGTGACACTGGAAAACATCTTCGACACTGGAAAATAACTTAGAATTCTGGAGATTAACCACAGGCTTGCAGCAATCAGGGGAGGATTTACTCAAGAAAAACAACTGAATCTTGGTAGGAACAGTACACTTTATGGTGCTTTATCTTGTCCTATTCTCATTTCCCACTCTTCAGGTCTGCGGTAACTTTGAAAATCCACAGCCTGTAACCCAGCAGTCTAACAGCTACTGGAAGGAGTGGAAAAGAGATGGAATTCCTTCAACATCCCATTCTCAGAGAACTGTCATTACGTGACTTATCTGGTGGTTTCCTGGAAGGCTACACTCACAAGACTGTCTTTTTTTGACTTGACTTGAAGCTCACACAGTGCAAAAAGCCTTCTCCTTGGGGGTATTTGTCAAAAATAATCAGAGACAGGGGGCCGGCCCGGTGGCGCAAGCGGTTAAGTGCGCGCGCTCCGCTGCAGCGGCCCGGGGTTCGCTGGTTCGGATCCCGGGCGCGCACTGACGCACTGCTTGGCAAGCCATGCTGTGGCGGCGTCCCACATAAAGTGGAGGAAGATGGGCACAGATGTTAGCCCAGGGCCGTCTTCCTCAGCAAAAAAAAGAGGAGGATTGGCGGATGTTAGCACAGGGCTGATCTCCTCACAAAAAAAAAAAAAAAAAAAAAAATAATCAGAGACAGGGGCCGGCCCAGTGGCGCAGGCGGTTAAGTGCACGCACTCTGCTGCGGCAGCCCGGGGTTCGCCGGTTCGGATCCCCAGCATGCACCGACGCACTGCTTGTCGAGCCATGCTGTGGCGGCGTCCCATATAAAGTGGAGGAAGATGAGCACGGATGTTAGCTCAGGGCCAGTCTTCCTCAGAAAAAAGAGGAGGATTGGCATCAGATGTTAGCTCAGGGCTGATCTCCCTCACAAAAAAAAAAAAAAAAAAAAAAATCAGAGACAATTGTTTAACATCAAGGCTGTATATAAAAGTTGGGCAGTAGATAACAGTTGGGCAAACAACAGGCTAACTAAAAACCTTAAAAGGAAAAGCTGGTTAACAAGATGTCCATAGGGGGCTTTGAAAAGCTCCAACACACTCCTGGAAATCCAGATGGCCACCTGCACGCTCAGGCCTTGGGCATGCTCAGGAAAAGTCCTGAGAAGGGCCTAAGCTCTCACCTCAGGCTCACCCTGAGGCTCTGTGCAAGCACTTAGTAAAGGTCAAGGTGGAATCGTAAACTGCCTGGATGAGGGCTGAAGGTGTGCCCGAAGACACACTCAAAGCCCCTTGGCAAAGACTGTGAAACTTACTGGTTTTAGGCATTTCAAAAAACTCTGTCTAATCACCAAGACAAAAAACAACAAATGTTGGAGAGGATGTGGAGAAACAGGAACCCTCATACACAGCTGGTGGGAATACAAATTGGTGCAGCCTCTATGGAAAACGGTATGGAGATTCCTCAAAGAATTAAAAATAGAGATGCCCTATGATCCAGCCATCCCACTACTGGGAATCTATCCAACGAACCTGAAATCAACAATCCAAAGAGGCTTATGCACCCCTATGTTCACTGCAGCATTATTCACCATAGCCAAGAAGTGGAAGCAACCTAAGTGTCCCTCGACTGACGACTGGATTAAGAAAATGTGGTATATATATACAATGGAATACTACTCAGCCACAAAAAAAGACAAAATCGTCCCATTTGCAACAACATGGATGGGCCTGGAGCGTAATATGTTAAGTGAAATAAGCCAGAAAGAGAAAGACAAACACTGTATGATCTCACTCATATGTGGAATATAAACCAACACATGGACAGAGAAAACTGGACTGTGGTTACCAGGGGCAGTGGGGGTGGGGGGTGGGCACAAGGGGTGAAGGGAGTCATATATATGGTGATGGACAAACAAAAATGTACAACCCAATATTTCACAATGTTAGAAACCATTAAAACATCAATTAAAAAAAAAAGAGAGAGAAACCTCCACAGAAAACCCCCAAAATGAAATGGTAGTCAGAAACACAAAGGAAGAGAAACAATGGAAATATAGATTAGGTGGGATTAAGCCCTCATGTATCAATAATCACTCTAAATGTAAATTGATTGCATTCTCCAATCAACAGACACAGAGTGCTGGGGTGGATTAGAAAACAAGACCCAACAATATGCTGCCTCCAGGAAACACATCTCAGCTCTAAAAACAAACAGGCTCAGAATGAAGGGATGGGAGACAATACTCCAAGCAAATGGCAAATAAAAGAAACTAGGTGTTGCCATACTTATACCAGACAAAGAAGACTTCAAGATAAAAAAGACTATGAGAGACAAAGAGGGGCAGTATACAATGATAAAGGGGACTTTCCACCCAGAGGACATAACACTTATAAAGATATATGCACCTAACACAGCAGCACAAAAGAATATAAAGCAACTATTAATAGACCTAAAGGGAGAAATTAACAGCAACACAATAATAAAAGGGGACCTGAACAACCCACTTACATCCATGGATAGATCATGCAGAGAAAGACAACAAGTAAATAGTGGAATTAAATGAAACATATGATTAGATGAACTTAATTGATATATATAGGGCATACCCTCCCAAAACAGCAGAATACATGTTCTTCTTAAGTGCACATGGAACATTCTCAAAGATAGACCATATGTTGTGAAACAAGGCAAGCCTGAATAAATTTAAGATTGAAATCATATCAAGCTTCTTTTCTGACCACAATGCTATGACACTAGAAATCAACTACAAGAAAAAAGATGGGGAAGTCACAAATATGTGGAGACTAAAGAACACGTGACTGAAGAACCATTGGATCAATGAACAAATCAAAGGAGAAATCAAAAATACCTGAAGACAAATGAAAATCAAAAGACAACAAAACAACTCTTACAGGATGCAGCAAAAGCAGTTCTAAGAAGGAAATTCATAGCAATACAAGCACACCTCAACAAACAAGAAAAATACCAAATAAGTAACCTTAAACTACACCTAATAGAACCAGAAAATGAAGAACAAATGAAGCCCAAAGTCAGCAGAATGAGGGAAATAATAAAAATTAGAGCAGAAATAAATGAAATAAAGACTAAAAAAACAGTAGAAAGGATCAATGAAACAAAGAGCTGGTTCTTTGAGAAGATTGAAACAAAATTGACAGACCCTTAGCCAGACTCACTAAGAAAAAAAGAGAGAAGGCTCAAAGACATAAAATTAGAAATGAAAGAGGAGAAATTACAACAGATACCACAGAAATCCAAAGGACAGTAAGAGAATACACTGAACAACTTACATGCCACCAAATAGGATAACCTAAAAGAAATAGATAAATTCTTAGATTCCTACAACCTCCCAAAACTGAATCAAGAAGAAATAGAGTAAATGAACAGACCAATCACAAGTAAAGAGATCAAAATGCTCATCAAAAACCTCCCAAAAAACAAAAGTCGAGGACCAGATGGCTTCTCTGGAGAATTCTACCAAATATTCAAACAAGATTTAATACCCCTGCTTCTCAAACTATTCCAAACAGTTGAAGAAGATGGAACACTTCCTAATTCATTCTATGAGGCCAACATCACCCTGACAGCAAAAGCAGATAAGGATAGCACAAAGAAGGAATATTACAGGCCAATATCACTGATGAACACAGATGCAAAAATCCTCAACTAAATATCAGCAAATCGAACACAGCAATGTATTGAAAGGATCATATACCACGATCAAGTGGAAATTATACCAAGGATGCAGGGATGGTTCAACATCCGCAAATCAATCAATGTGATACACCACATTAACAAAATGAGGAATAAAAGTCACATGATCCTCTCCACAGATGCAGAGAAAGGATTTGACAAGATCCAACATACATTTATGATAATAACTCTCAATAAAATGGGTATAGAAGGAAAGTACCTCAACACAATAAAGGCCATATATCACAAACCCACAGCCAACATCATACTTAATGGTGAAAAACTTAAAGCCATTCCTCTGAGAACAGGAAGAAGACAAAGGTGCCCATTATCGCCACTCCCATTCAACATAGTACTGGAGGTTTTGGCCAGAGCAATTAGGCCGGAAAAAGAAATAAAAGGAATCCAAATTGGAAAGGAAGAAATGAAACTCTTGCTGTTTGCAGATGACATGATTGTAATTACAGAAAACCCTAAAGAATCCATCAGAAAACTATGAGAAATAATCAACAACTACAGCAAAGTTGCAGCATACAAAATCAACTTACCAAATCAGTTGCAATTCTATACTCTAATAATGAACTAACAGAAAGAGAACTCAAGAATACAATCCCATTTACAATTGCAACAAAAAGAAAAAAGTGTCTAGGGATAAATTTAACCAAAGAGGTTAAAGACCTATACAATGAAAACTAGAAGACATTATTGAAAGAAATCAATGATGACCTGAAGTAATGGGAAGATATTCCATGCACATGGATTGGAAGAATAAACACAGTTAAAATGTCCATATTACCTAAAGTAATCTACAGATTCAATGCAATCCCAATCAGAATCCCAAGGACCTTCTTCATAGAAATAGAACACAGAATCCTAAAATATACATGGAATAACAAAAGACCTCGAACAGCCAAAGCAATCCTGAGAAGAAAGAACAAAGCTGGAGGCATCACAATCCTAACTTGAAAATATATTACATAGCTATAGTAATCAAAATGGCATAGTACTGGCACAAAAGCAGACTCATAGATCAATGGAGCAGAACTGAAAGCCCAGAAAGAAAACCACACATCTGTGGTCAGTTAATCTCTGACAAAGGAGCCAAGATCATACAATGGAGAAAGGAAAGTCTCTTCAATAAATGCTGTTGGGAAAACTGGACAGCCACATGCAAAAGAATGAAAGTAGATCATTATCTTCCACCATACACAAAAATTAACTCGAAATGGATAAAAGACTTGAATCTAACACTTGAAACCATAAAACTCCTAGAAGAAAATATACGCAGTACAGTCTTTGACATCGGTCTTAGCAGCACCCTTCCCAATACCATGTCTACTCAGGCAAGGGCAAGAAAAGAAAAAATATACAAATGGGACTACATGAGACTAAAAGGCTTCTGCAAGGCAAAGGAAACGATGAACAAAACGAAAAGACAGGGCCAGCCCTATGGCTTAGTGGTTAATTGCGTGCGCTCCGCTACTGGCGGCCCAGGTTCGGATCCTGGACGCGCATAGATGCACCCCTTGTCCGGCCATGCTGAGGCTGCGTCCCACATACAGCAACTAGAAGGATCTGCAATTATGACATACAACCATCAACTAGGACTTTGGGGGAAAAAAAAAGGAGGAGGATTGGCAATAGATGTTAGCTCAGAGCCGATCTTCCTCAGAAAAAAAGAGGAGGATTAGCACGGATGTTAGCACAGGGCTGATCTTCCTCACAAAAAAAAAAATGAAAAGAAAACCCACCAACTGGGAGAAAATATTTGCAAATCACATATCTGACAAGGGATTGATTTCCAAAATATATAAACAACTCATACAACCCAACAACAAACAAATAGACAATCCAATCTAAAAATGGGCAGAGGATATGAACAGACATTTTTCCAAAGAAGATATAGATAAGGCCAACAGACACATGAAAAGATGTATAACATCACTAATTATTAGGGATATTCAAATCAAAACTACAATGAGAGATCACCTTACACCTATCAGAATGGCTATAATTCCCAAGACAAAAAATAACAAATGTTGGAGAGGATAAGGAGAAAAGGGCACCCTCACACACTGCTGGTGGGAATGCAAACTGGTGCAGCCACCAGGGAAAACAGTATGGGAGATTTCTCAAAAAATTAAAAATAGAAATACCATACTTTTGAGCTATCCCACTACTGGGTATTCATCGAAAGAAATTGAAATCAACAATTCAAAGAGATTTATGCACCCCTGTGTTCACTGAGGCATTATTCACAATAGCCAAGACATGGAAGCAACCCAAGTGCCCTGCTACAGATGAATGGATAAAGAAGATGTGGTATGTATTATATACAATGGAATACAACTCAGCCAGAAACAAAAGACAAGATCGTCCTGTTTGCAACAACCTGGATGGACCTGGAGGGTAAGATGTTAAATGAAATAAGCCAGACAAAGACAAATATGCATTATTTCACTCATATGTAGAAGATAAACATACACAGGGATAAAGAGAACAGATTAGTGGTTACCAGAGGGGATGGTGGCTGGGGATTGACAGAGGGATAAAGAGAACAGATTAGTGGTTACCAGAGGGGATGGTGGCTGGGGGTTGAGTGAGTAAAGGGGCACATATGCATGGTGATGGATAAAAGTTAGACTACTGTTAGTGAGCACGATGCAGTCTATACAGAAATTCACAAATAATAATGAACACCCGAAATTACACAATGTTAAAACCCTTTATAATTTCAATAAAATAATTAAAAAAGAAAAAAATAATAATTCATCCTTTTTTATGGTTATATAGTATTCCACTGTGGGGAAATACCACACTTTGTGTATCCGTTCACCAGTAGATGGACATTTGGGTTGTTTTCTGTTTTTGTATACTATAAATAGGTTGGTATCAACATGTGTGTACAAGTCTGTGTATAGACCTACGGGTTTATTTCCCTTGGATGGATTCCTAGGGCAGGAATGGCTGGGTAGACTTATGTAATTATTAAAGACGCATCCAAGCTATTTTTCACCAGCACTCGATGAGAGTTTCAGTGACTTGACATCTTCAACACTTGCTATAGTCAGTCTTTTTACTTTTAGCCATCCTCAAGTGTGGTGGAATCTCATGATGACTGTCACTTTCATTTACCCAATGACTCATGTTGTGAAGGAGAAAGCGAGCCACATACAGACTGGGAGAAAACATCTGCAATACATATCCCTAGAAAAGGACGTGTATTTATAATATATAAAGAGCTCTTATAACCCAATAGTAAGAAGACAAGCAATACATCATGGCTTACCAGGAGACAGCAGATCAGGCCTGTGATGAGCACCAGGATTCCCGGCAAGCAGATGAGGATGAGGGCCCAGAAGGGGAGGTCTGGGGAGACAAATGGTGGGGTGAGCCACCTCCTGTCATCGCCCCAGGGCTCCTGCTGACCCCACTGTGCCTCAACTGTCCTTGACAAGGGTTGGCCAACTTTCCTCATCATCCAAGACCCTGTGTGCATGGTTCTCTTCAATGAGGCACAGCATCAAGATACTCGCCCCCTACTGTGGGCTGGGGCTTCCTGCAGGTTTACCAGGCTTCTCAGTCAAGGTGTCATCTCTGTTGGGAGAATATTCTGGAAGTGAATGAAATGGAGAATGCATGTGAGTGTGTTTCACTCTTTTTAACAGAACTTTTTAGACACAGAAAAATAAAGGGAACAGTCTCATAAACATCCATCATCTGATTTAACCATGTATATTCCATCCAATTAAAACAATATTTTATCAATGTATAAATTATTAACACTTGCCAACCTTGATTCATCCCATGTTTTCAATGAAATATTAAAGTCAAGTAGACATCATCATGTTTCACCCCATTTTAGTTTCCATCTCTAAAACGTGAGCACACATTCCTACAAAATCCAAGACCATTATCACAGAACAAAAGTTTAGTAAATTAAACCAAATTCATAACTCTGGGCACAGAGGATTGAATTTGAGCTGGACTTTCTTATGACGGCCGGGGGGAGAATGGGTCATCACAGTTGGCAAGCCTATGGGATCTCTCTAAATTTGTAAATTCCCACTCAGAAGTGTTCTTCTCTGCCTAGAAACACATTCATCCCCTTCTCCTTTATCTATTTGCTTAATATTCATTTTCTAGGATTAACCTACAATGTAATATCCTGCAGGAAGTCTTCTCTGATTTCCGCCTGCAAGTATGAGTTTGTTCACATCAATTAATTGATAATTTTCAATTCTCTATTCTTGTTATTGCCAGCTACAACATAAACTCCAGGAGGGTAGGACACACAGCACCCAGTGGGCTTGGGGGGAGGGTGCATGTCCCCCTTCTTGTACCTCTACCGAGACAACCTCTTAGAGGTGTGTTGTCTTATATGGAGCAGCAACAAGTCTCTTTTTGAATTAAAATTAATTTTAGTTAAATAAAATAAAAATTCTGGTACCTCAGTAATATTAAAACTCAGTAACAATAAAGACCAGTCCCAATACCGTCCTTCGAGCACTCAACAGCAATATGTGGCTATGCACTGGACAGCACAGATACAGAACATTCCACCACTGCAGAAAGTTCTAGTGCATTGGTGCTCATCTAGAGTGGGACTTGGCAAACTATAGCCTGTGGATCACTAACCACATGACCCCCAAACCTGTAAGTCTGCTTCACACACAGCTGGAGGCCCTCACTGACCATCTGGCCCAGTGGCTTTCAGTGCAGAGATAAGGAAACAAAAGTCCAGAGAGGGGAGGTGACTAGTATGAGGTCACAGACTGTCTAGGAGAAGGTGAGGACCTCCTATATTACACTGGTGTCCTTTTCTCTCTCTCAACGCTGGGTAAAGACTGGGGGACTATGCCACCTCCTGCCAGCCTCAGAAGGTTCAATGCTCTCTCAGCCCCAGGCATCCAGAGTCCCCAGAAAGGCCTCACATCCTTTCCCAATGAGCAGGGAGCCTTACCATCCCCAAGGACACTCTTCCTGTCCAGGGTCAAGTTCTGCAGCTGGGTACCATCTGGCTCAGCTGCAGGAATTCCTCATAGATGGCAACTCTGTCCAGTCTCTGTGCCAAGGCGGCAAGGTACACAGGGAGTCCACTTCAGTGTGGTTACTGTCGGGGACAGACCTGGAAGGGCACAAAGGATGAACAAGAGTGTCTGGAATTCTACCCTGAATCTAGATTCCCTGCTTCTGGGTCCTGTTCAAGAGAACTTTCTGCAATAATGTAAACATTTGTCTGCACTACCAAATACACTCATTATTAGCCCCATGTTGTTATCAAGCACTTAAAATGTGGCTAGTGTGTGTGAGTGAGGAACTGAATTTCTCATGTAATTTCATTTAAAGTAATTAATTCATAAATAAATAACCACAGGGAGAACATTTTTGAAACTTTGGAGTAAGCACTTCTGCAAATGCATAAAAACAATGAGAACACTGGTAAAAATGGTCAAAATCAACTTTTCAGAAGTCTAGAAATTAATCAAAGGCTTGTAAGAATCTGAGGAGGGTTTAGTGAAGACACACGGTGGAATCTTGATAAAGGGAGCAAACTTCGTGGCACTATAACTTGCACTATTCCCATCCTGCTCTCACAACATCTTCCATAACTGTGAAAACCGTCAGTCTCAGAACCATGGTGGCTGAGACAACCCGCAGCACAGCAGCCATAATGGGTGTGGAGCTCTGAAAAGACCCCTCCCCACCCAACTGCAACTAGCTGACCTGCCTGGCAGCTCCCCAAAAACGCCCCATGTTCAGGGCTTGTCGTTACTAGACTCAGAGCTTGCCCAGGGAGGAAAGTCTGTCCCCAGGGCACTTGCTAAAAACAATCAGGGCTAATTGTTTTATATTGTAGCTGCCTGAGGGAGTGATACCAGCTGAGGCAGGCAAGAGGTGAGCCAACAACTTAGAAGAAAAATTGGGGGAATGAGATGTCCACAGGGGGCTTTGAAAAGCTCCAGGGTATTTGCGGACATCTAGAAGACCACAAGGGCTCAGGCGTGTGGCACGCCCAGGAAAGACTTGAGAACATCTTAATCTCTCACCTCTAGTTGAAGGGTTGGGTTAATATCTGAAAACTTGATTATGTAATACACCATATTAATAGAATAACGGCCAATACCACACAATCTCGACCACATATACAGAAAAGAATTTCACAAAATACAGCACCCTTCATGTCTAAAAAAGAAAACACTGAACAAATTAGGAATAGAAAAAACTTTCTCAACCTATAAACAGCATCGATGAAAAACCCATGGATAACACCATATTCAATGGTGAAAGACTGAAAATTTCCCCCTAAGACCAGGGACAAGACATTGATGTCTTCCCTCATCTCGCATGTTAATCACAGGCACCAGAGGCTCTGATGAGGGCAATTAGGCAAGAAAAAGGAATAAAAGAGACCCAGATTGGAAGGGAAGACGTAAAACTATTTGTTTTGCAGATGAGAAGATATTGTATCTAGAAAAACCTAAAAAATACACCCCCCACACACACAATATGTGCATCGTATCCCAATAGGTGTATAAAAAATTTTAATTGCCCCATCTGGTTAGTGGCTCCAATATTGGAGAGCACAGTTAGACCGCTAATATTTGTTGAACCTTTCCAGAAGAGGAGGAGGAGGAGGATGCTGGAGGTTGGTGGCCCCAAATGTTAATGCTTTTCTCAACCCCCGAAAACCTATGGAAGGAGATGCTAGGATTAGCTGACAGGGATGTGGGGCAGAATGGGCACCATGTCAGTGACTTCCAGATCAAGGATGTGTCACGGGAGCTCAGAGCCATCAGCCACCAGCTCAGCCAATGTTTCCAATCTCCTCAACCCACATCAAGTCAGTGACCAGGCAGGAGTGGAATATGTCTCACAGCTGGCTGCCTCTGTAGAGCTTGGTGACGTAGAACAAACGCGAGGGAGAGTGGGTGAGATGGAGGTCTCCTGGAGACGCAGGGGGCCACTGGAGCCAGTGAAAGATCACAGACCTTGGGGCAAGGGAGACCTGACTTCAAATCCTGGCTCTGCCCCTAACTCACTGTGTGACCTTAGGCACAATAATCCCCTTTCTGAGATTCAGTTTACCCATGTGAGAAATGGGGCAGGCAGCTAGGACATCACCTCTGGACACTGAGAGAACCCAGGCACGCAGGGAAAGTGAAGGGTTGAAACAATCATTTAACAGATGTAAGTCAGACGGAGGAATGACGGTGCCCTCAGGGCAAGGAGCGATGCGAGAGGGGAGATCCCACCTGGTCCTGGGTGTCCCTCAGCAGGGCGGTGTACTCCGAGGATGTGGGCTCCGGGTTGCTGAGGTTCCAGCTGATGATGTGGAAATGTAGCTGGTGCTCTCTCTGGATGGATAAACTCTGGGCTGCAGAGCCTGGAGCCACCGAGAGGAAGAGCAGACAGGTGGAGACTCTCCGCTCCCAGCACAGAGGCTTGGTTGCCCACGGGGTCAGGATGGTAGGTGCAGACGGTGTCCACACTGCTGGCATCCCCATCCTTTTCAGGCCTGGGGAGAGAGGGATGTGGGGACTCTAGAGAGAGGTCCTGAAACCTCTGGGCTGGGGGCCAGAACAGGAAGGAGGAAATGGGAGGACGGGGGGAGACTGAGAGAGGGGTGGTCACAAAAGTGGTCATTAGGGGCAAATACTCAGGGGAGGGTCTCACCTGAGGGAGAACAGTCTGCAACTCAAGGAGAAGAGGCCCAGGCTGCTCTTCTTGAACAAGGATCCAGCTGGGGAGGAAGGAGGAGGAGGAGGAGCAGGAGGGACAGGGATTGGGGGAGGGGCTGGGTGGGATTTAACCCAACAGGAGCTGCTGGAACCAGGGTCTCCCCAGGCTCTGCAGGACCCTCTCAGTGGAGTTGAACGTGGCTGAGCCGTTGCTCCTGTCTGATGAATACCAGAGGGTAGAGATGGGGAAGGTGACTGTGAGGGTCTTCAGGTTGTGCCCCAAAGCTGCAAGACGAGAGGGAGAGCGATGGCCATCACTGAGAGCTGGCCTGAGACCACACCAGAGTCCTGCACTCATTATCATCTGTCATCTTCTCTCCCAGGGGCACCACCACCCACCCGTGTGGTCACCCAAGTCAGAACCAGCACATCTGCTCAGCTCCTCCTCCCTCCCAGTAACACCAATTCCAGCTGCGCACCGGTCCTCACATACACTCCCTCTCTCCATCCCTGTCCCAGCTCAGGTCTTAACTTCCTTCACCCGGACCAACACCCCAGCAGGCTCACTGGATGCTCTGTCTAAAGGATGTTCTACAAGGACCACTAGAAGAATCTTTCTGAAATGAATACCTCACTAGGGCCACCACTGCTCTAGTACCACCCATGGCTCCCTATGGCCTTCAGTGTTTAGTTCAACCTTCTTGACCTGGCACTCAAGGCTCTACTCAATCTGGCTCCTGCTGACCTTTCAGTCTCATTTTATCCATGTACTGCGGGTTAAACTTCATGCTTCACGCAACCCAAATTCGTTTCAATTCTCCCCATACGGCATGTTGTTTCTGGCTGGAGCCTTTGATCATGGAATCTTCTGGGCCAGGAAAACCCTTCATCCTCTAGTTGCCAGGGTCCCTACTACTTATTCTCAAAGACTCCATTCTGGTGAAACTTTCTCTAGCAAGCTCTTCCCCTCCAAATTATGCCAGGCCCTCTCCCTGAAACCTCCCACATTGTACTATAATGGTGTGTTAATTTCACAAGACTCGGGGCTCTCTGAAGGCTGGCCTTAGACTGAATCGTTGGTATAATCTTTGTGATCAGCATGATTGCCCTAAAACCAGAATTTCACACCCTGGCTTCCCAGCTCCTGGACCACAACCGGCTGGTAGAGGAGTGGGGCCGGAGAGCTTCTCTTGGGAAGGAAAAGGGGCCCCCAGACACCTGTGGTGGCTTCTGGTGGCACAGGTGATGATCAAGTATGCAGGGACGTGGTGGCCGGCTCGGGAGCTGTGGCGAGGGCTGTCTCAGGGAGGGACAGAGTGGGAGGAGCCCCCAGGCTCACCCGGGCTCCAGCAGTGGCTGTCCCAGGACCACCATTCACAGGTGAAGCATACATGAGAGTGAGGGGAGGGGTGAGTGTGTGAGTAGAGGGATGAGCAAGCCTGTGGATGAGAGGAGCCCAAGAGAGAGAGATATGTGAACAAGAGAGACTGAACTCGGAGGAGAGACAGATGGACGGGCAGAAAACTGGACAGACGGATGGGATACCTGGAAAAGGAGGACCAAGGGCGGGGCTTTAGCAGAATTAAAGTGAAAACCACGTGGGGTCAGAATGTGGTGGAGAACATGTCTGTGTCTAAGGCTTTCTCACATTGGGCTGGGACTCTCCACCAGAACCCGGGAGGGAGAGAAGAGATGAATTAGGGCCCTTCCAGGTGCTTCCCTCACCAAGGACAGCGGGTGAAGGAGAACAAGTGCTCCCCAACCCCAAATGCGGACGGGACCCAGGATGTCAGGGCCAGGAATACTCACTGGTGGTAGTCGGGGCTGCGGCTCCATAGGTGTAATCTGTGGAGAGAAGGCGAGAGGAGCTGAGCAAGAGCTGGGGTGAACATAAAGGATTAAGGGAGAGGGAGGATGTAGGGAGCTTTGCGGGAAAATCAGAGGGGAAAGCAGAGGGGAAGAGGGGAGGGGTGATCAGGGGGTAGGCAACGAGATGGAAGGTGGCTGGACCCAGTGATCACACAGTGATGAGAAGACTGATCCCAGACCAGGAGCATAGAGAGATGGATCATAGCTCACTTTAGAGCAACGGAGGCAACACAGAACTCTGACTGGGAGAGAGAGTGTGGCTGTAGCACAGCCCCTCACCACTGACGTAGAGGCTGTCCCCGTCCAGGGTGAGGGAGCCCAGGTGGGTGACACCCTGGGTCTCATGGCTCAGCTCCCAGTAGAGTCGCTCTCTGTCCAGCCCTGGACCAGCGGGGGTCAGAGTGGAAGGTGCAGATGATGTCCACCCCAGTGGCTGCCCCACCCTTCTCAAGCCTGGGGGAGGGAGAACCTGGGGACATGGAATACTGAGCAGGGGTCCTTCTCGGTGTGGAAAGCGAGAGAGGGGAAGGGAGGAGGCTGAGGGAGAGGCTGAAGGGGCTGCTCTGATGTCTGGAGGGGCTCTCCTCGGTGTCTCCCATGTGAGACAACCCCCTCACAAGTAAGGCCTGACTTCCTTTAGGATGTGGAGGGGGGCCTGTGAGTGACAAAGAGGGGTGAACACACAGACCTGGGTGAGGGGGCGCCTGCAGGTCTGCACGGACAGCAGCGATGAGAACAGTCAGTGCCCTGTGCCATCTGACACATGCAGGCAAGAAAGTACTGTTACCTTCTCTCGGTTCTACACTCCAAGGTCTTTTCTTTCTACTTCTTTCCTGCTCCACAGCCATCACCCAGGCCTAGGCAACAGTCACCTTATTCCTCATCTTATTCCCAGCACCTCCCATCTCGCCTCTTAAGTCTACATTCTTAAACATGAAGTCCATCTGAACCCACGTGCTTAGACCAAACGCTAATCACATCCTCCTTCTACTCGCATCTCTCCAGAGTCTTCCCACTGGTCTTAGAACAGAGTCCCAAGTCACCCCTGATCTGGTCCTGCCTGTCCCCCCTCGCTGGCGTGGCTCACACCCCTCCCCCTGTGTTGACTCGGCTCAGCCATCCCTCTTCTCAGTTCATGGACACACCAGGCTCTCTGCTTCAGGGGTGTCCTCATGCGGGTCCCTCTGTCTGAAACGCTCTCTTGAACACACTCCCACACCCTCACTCCAGTCTAACCTTCCAACTAGCTAAATCCAGTCCCATCTCTAGCTCTCAAGCTAAATATCAGTCCTTCTCAAGAGGGCTTCCCTGTCCCCTCAGGTTGAGTCACCTTGTGCCAATCTCCCACATCACTCTCATCATTAACTGTCTAAAATCCAAATTCCCAAATACAATATAAATTCCACGGAGGAGGGACAAGGTCTCTCTGGTTCTCCAGGTCCCCATGCATGTGGCCCAGGGCCTGGCTCATCAGATGAGGAACCATCCCGGTTTGTCTAGGACTGCCCTGGTTTGAACACTAAACGTCCTGTGTCCTGGAAAACCCCTCTGTCCTGAGTAAACAAGGATGGTGGGTCACCATAAATTATACACTCAAAGACTATCTATTGCATGACAAGCACACATTCCCCTCAAGAACATCACAGGAAAGCTAGAATGAAAAAGGCACACACACATACACACACAATTAGTAGAGGCCAACAACTAAATACAAAATTACTTAACAAGATTCTCTGCAACTTGAATCACCAGACCGTTATTTCAGAAAAGTTTCAAGAAACAAAGTTAATTCCCTTTAGAAGGCAAGGTGGTGAGGACAGTCTTTTTAGAGACTAGTGCCCTGCACTGTAATCTACAGTGTTGCTTAGTACTCCTCGAAATGATTGGAAATGTCATAAAGAAAAAAATGCTCAAAATAAATCTGGCTACTGGCAAATTCAATGTTAAATTTGTTATTAATACAAAGAAGTTCCAATCATCTTTTTCCCTCAATGCTCCTATATTTCAAATTTTTGTAGAGGATTTATAGGACTTTAGAAGTCAAGTTGAATGGGTCTAAGGAATGTTGCTGAGTATCCCTGCTAATATTTAATGGGACGTCTTCTAATACTATATACACATGCAAAACATTTCTGTATTTATATTATATATAAATCCTGACTTTTAAGTATTATGCAATGCCGGTAAATCTATATTTTCTACTATAATACACATTTGCAGTTATTTATACTTGTTTTATGTGTTCTTATTTGCATATAACTGTACTTACTGAAATATTTACCACACAGAACCACACACAGCTTACCATCTTTCACTTGAATATAATCCATCAAACATCAATAATTTTTCTCAAGATACCCTCACTCTCAGTGTCCATGTGGTGACAACCTGAGCCCAGGAAAGCCCACTAGCAGGTCTTCTGCACAGCGGAGGCTGCCGGAACCTGCTGGTACCAGGTCGACAGGGTACTCACCTGGTCACACAGAAATCCATGGATCAGCGAGGACAGGTGGACTCTGAGCCTGCTTTCACCTCAAACTTGAGCTCCACGGATGCTTTCCGTGTCTGAGGGGGGAAAAAAAGCGCAAACAAGCTTTTGAGGCCTTTTATAGGGTGTTGGATGGAAAGGCCACCCAATTCACTTTTCTTTTTTGTATTAACTGATTTAACTGTAACTGTTGGCTGAGACTGGATTTTCCCGATTCCTATCCAGTCACCTGCTCCCCAAGATGGGAGGAAGCAGCTTCGTGCTGTGTGCACTTGTGTCGCTCAACTCACTTGGCTGGACAGAGACTTTTTGGTGACCCCAGACCCTTTAAACAAGTTTGTCATTTAGGGACCCTGTAAGTGACTCGCTGACTTATAAACATTTCCCACACTTCATTCAGGGCTCGGGAGATTTTCAGGCCCTGGAGCAGGTCTCCCAACCTCGGCACCACTGACATCTGGGGCCGGATGATTCTCTGTAGGGCTGTCCTGGGCCCCGGAGGACGCTGAGCAGCATCCCTGCCTCCCCCCTAGATGCCAGGAGCGCCCCCATTAGTAACAACCCAAACACCGCCTCCAGACGCGGATAAGCCCCCTGGGGACAAAATCACACGGTGACGGTGACAGGGAGTCTGAGGAGAGGCCGGCGGCGCCCGGAGCCGGGAGGAACAGCAGCCTCGGGCGCCCTGACGAACATCCCGGGGAAACGGGGCTCCGGGGGGACGGGGGGACGCCGGGCCCTGACAGGGCTGCCCGTGGCCCAGGCCCCTCCCTGGACCGCGACCGGAGACTGGACAGCCCGCCACTCACCGCGGGTCGCCCCTTCGGCCGAAGGTCCACGGGAATCCCGTCCGCGCCGAGAAGACTGGACACACCGCGCAGACCTCCCGCTCCATCCACGGCGCCGCCCGCGCTTCCGCTTCCGGTCTCGGGCGGGCGTTCTGGGAGAACGGACGTTTGGGGGCTCCGGGTTGAGGCGGTGTGAGGGGCGGGGCAGGGGGGCGGGGCGGGGCGGGGCCGCGCCCCCAGCCTCGGGGGAGGTGTCTAGTTTCTAGAGTTAATGTGAGGCAGGGCCGCGGGCTGGGTCAGCACCAGGGACAGGGACCAGGTCTAGGGGCGGGGCTGTGGGTGGAAACCAGTTCTAGGGGCGGGGCTGTGGTCGGTGACAAAGGGCGGCGGGGCAAGGGGCGGGACCAGGCTGTGGGCGGAGCCAGGCCCGAGCGTTGTGCGGAGACCAGTTCCAGGGGCGGGAGGAGGTGGGGGTGGGGCTGGAATAAGTCAGGCCGACTTCACAGTGGGAGGAAATCAGCTCCAGGGGCGGGGCTGGAGGCGGGGCTTTACGTGGACCCCTAGACTGTACAGGTAGCTGGATGTTGAACAGCTTTTCTTCATTCCTTTCCTCACGTTTATACAGCCTCATAGAATGATGTGCCCATATTTAGAATTATAAATTTTTTGTGCTTGTTTGCTCTTCTTAATTTCATTAAAAAATTGGGTCATATATTCACATTTCTCTACAACTTACTGTCCCAAGACAGTAGATAAGGATATAACGCTATTTTAATTTTAATTTAAAAATCTGGGGGGAGGGAGGCCACTACGTCGTAGATGCACGTATAGGAAAACTTCAAAGAGTGGTGCAAAGTCAGTAAAATATTCTCACTCTATCACTGTCTCCCAGTCCTTTTGCACAGAGATAAACATCCTTTTCTCCTCTATCCTTCCAGACATACTGTGTATATGTGGGCCTGTGTATATGTTCAAGCCCAAGAGGGAGGTCCCCAAGCAAAACCTGAAGCCCATGAATTGTCTCATGCGTCAGAAGTTACTGAAAAGAGATTTAAATTTCTGGTGGAAGGAGATGAACTAGTGATGAATCCATAGGAAGACAAGAAAGAAATAAGGGAATTTTACCATTTAAAAGGTCAAAGGAAAAAGTGAGAAAGAAAATGTGTTCATAATATCTGATGTAGCACATCTCTGGATAAGATTCGTATGCTATAAAATGGTAAACACTTATGTCATAAAACAGTAGACATTGAAATTTGATTTATCCTAATTCATTAAATAGTTATATTGGGCAAGGGGAATTATGTTTTTAATGTATGTAAGAACTCTTCATGCTGATTTTTTCAGAGAAGAAAGAAACTATAAATAGTCAAAAGATGAAAAATGGAAAAGTGTATGAGTAGCTAATATAGAAATACAGATTTTCAACCAGAAAATTTAAAAAGTTGTTTTTGGAACCAGAGTCAAGAGTGGGGAAGGTAGCTTTTCATTATAAGGCTTGAAGTATTATTTGAAAGATGTGCGTATAGACACACACACACGCACACACACGGGAGCCTGAATTTGTATTCCAAAGGGATCCTGTAACTCTACAAATAATTTGTTACAAGGATTCACTTTACAACAGTAGAACATACTTTGAAAACTACAGACTTCAAGCCAAAAAAAAAGCTCTCATCATTCCGGTGGAAAAATGAATGGGGCATCACTTTCCAACCGACATGGTGATAAGCATTTTACATACATTACTCTTGAGTATTTTCACAGCAACCCATAGGAAGAGGGTATTATCTATCTCCATTTTGCAGATGAGGAAATTGGTGACAGCATATTGCTAAAATTTTCATATAAGTTCTCAATAGATATTGTTTTATGTTAAAATTGTTTATTGAATTTTCTTTTCATTAATAAAACGATATATGCCATTCTTACAAATAAGCAAAGGGCGTGTAAAAACAATTTAGCAAAACGACAGTTTCCTTTTGATATAATTAAATATAACAATCACTTTATTATTTTTCTGCTCTCTGCCTCACATCTAGGAAGATATTTCCTATCCTAAAGGCTTACTAGAAAACTCTACTAAAAATCAAGAATCAGGGAATACCCATATTATGCAAGGTTCCTGAATACATGCAAAAAAAGCCCTTATAACAAGTTTTTGTACAAAAATCTTAGATCATTCATGAACTGATAACAACACAAAACATGATTAGGCAAGGTATTTCTGTAGAATGACAAATATTTAAACTTTAGACATTTAGAAAGGTAGTTCATTACAGTAACTAATGTGTATAAGAAGAAAATTTTCAAACTCATTAAGTGCCAGGAAAACGTTTGACAAAGGCACTGCAATATTATTCACAATAGCCAAGAGATGGAAACTACCTAATTGTGCATCTGTGGGTGAAAAGATTAAGAAAATCTGGGGCATCTATACAATGGAATATTATTCAGCCTTAAAAAGGAAAGAAATCCTGTATTCAGAATTGCTTGCCTGGATCATTTCAGTAGTCACGTGCTTTCTTGCTTAGCCCCCTCTGGTTCATTCACCAACCAGAAACCAGGGTGATCCTTTCACAATGTAAGCGCCACGACCTCTAATGGATCCCTAAAAGAGATTTTGGAGGTAGACTTCCTGGGTACCAGCTGTGTGACCTTGGACAATTATATAACCTCTAATATTCCTCATCCATACAATAGAGGTTAATAGTATTGTCTCCATAGCATTGTTGTGAGGATTAAATGAGTGAATACGTGTCAGATGCCTAGAATGTGCCTGGCACATGGTAAGGCAACATGAAAAATTTAACTGTAAATATAACCAAATTAAATATTGTGATGGCCTGTTAATTAAGTTGAACAATATGAAATTTCTAATATTCAACCATTTTGACCCATTATTATTGTTGAATAAATGATAAAACTCAGTCTAGGCAGGTTGTGTAGAGTCAAAAAGGATCGGATAAATGAAAATATTATTAGAAAAAATAAGCTGAAATAGATTGCTTTGCAATTTACAAAGCAGTTTCTCATACTTTGTTTCATTTACTCTCTAGAGAATGCTTTTCAGGGTATTATTACCACTGACTCTGAAGGAGTAACTGACTTGCCCCAAATCACACCACATTAAATAACACAATTAGAGTGGAAACATCATTTCGAGTATAAATCCCATATGATATTTTGTTTTCCCTGCATAATATCATCCATCCTCTCAAGAAAGCGATGAAATAATGCTGATTCATAGGAACTTAGTCTTAAAGAGACATACTCTCAGATGATAAACACTATGTCTTTGAAACAGGGGTGTTGCGAGAAGAAACATGGGACCCATGCTTTCTGGGTTTTCAAGTCCATACTTAGAGTTCTGGGAAAGAGTAAAAGAAGGGAAAGGGTGAAAAATAGTCCAGAATGAAAAATGCTTGACGTATATGTAACTTTATTGATCACCTCAAGATTCTCTTTTTGTTTATGGTCTGTGTCACCCTACTAGAATATAAATGCTCTTAGGGTAGATCACTGCTATCTTGCAGCAAATGGTAGGGACTGAGTAAATATTTATTAAAGGAATGAAAGTGGCCTGAATACATCTGCTCTTGACTCACCAGAGAACAGCCCCATACTAGGCAAATGGCATCATTAGTATAATTTTAAAAATCATGTCCTCATTAACTCGTAACCATGGATTCAAGGCTCCCATTTATTTCATACTTTCTAAGTACAGAAGAATTCTGGTGTATTAGGGAATGTATCCACAGCCTTGCTGTAAAATAAAGCAAGACTTTTTGGCCCATTGATTGCTGGTTCCAGCAGGGCCCATCTCTATACTTACCTCTAAACAATTAACTATAGGTTTATTATCCCAATGAACAGCAATTTGGTATGGAACCTGTTTTATCAGTGTCATGCAAAAGTAGACATTTGATATGTCTTTAAGTGGTGATATGGATAATAATGTTGATGCAGAAGAAGACAACTAAAAATTCTCTCTGATCTTTGTTAAGTGTATCTGGGCGAAGGGTATCTTGGAATGACTGGATTTCAGACCTCAAAAAGACTCATCCAACTCTTCATGTTACAGGTGAAGAAAATGAGGTCTAAAGATGTTAAGAAATTTGACCAGGACTAATTCCTGGGACTAGAGAGAGATCCTCTGATTCTCAGCTGGCCACATTGTCATAGCATCTCCAGCTCCAAACAGCCAAGAGAAGCAAGTCTGTTGATTTCTAGGTAGAAGTGATTCCCCTGCACGTTTTTACTTTCTCTCTCTTAGATGCCTGCTCTGCCCTGACAAGGAATTTATCCGATGTTTACGCTACACTTAAGAAGAGGAAAATGCTCCTGGCAAACATTATTGTGATTCGGTGTGGCACTGGAGAGCGCAGTCATGAAAAAATGAGAATCAAAAGAATAAGAGGTAAATAATATTAGAGAAGAAGAGAAAATCTATTATTTGAGTGGGACATAACTTATAAAGTTTACAACTGGTAAATAAGTTGAGTAATGTTAAAGGAAGCTGTAATTCCTATATGAAACATCAAAAATACTGTTATATGAGCAAGAATTAGTTTAAACACAAAGGAAAAGAAAGGGTGAGTCCACTCTCTCTTCCCGACCTGGGACACCCATTGTTTCCTGCCCTTGGACATTAGAGGTGCTGGTTCTCAGGCCTTCAGACTTCAGCTGAGTTATACCACCAGCTTTTCTGGTTCTCCAGCTTACAGATGGCAGATTGTGGGACTTCTCTGCCTCCATAACCTCGTGAACCAATTCCTGTAATACATCTCCACATCTCTATGTTTATATATATTCTATTTCTGTTTCTCTAGACAACCGTGACTAATACACGTGGATGACAAAGTCCATAGTAGGTGCACAGAGAGGAACTTTCGCAAAGCAAAGGAGGCTCCCCCACCCAACAGGAGAAAGCAACTCATCCTATCCTGGCAGCATGCATCAGCACATGCACGCGCGCACACACACACACACAAACACAGCTAACTTTAGAAATGTACTCAAGCTCAAACTCTCTCTCTCTGCCCTATAGGTCATCACAGTGGTTATTTCCACATGGCATGTTATAAATTCTTTGCAGTTTATTATGTCTTTCCTCGTGTTAAGACTAGGTCAAACAGGGGCGGTGAGTCTGTTTAGCTTTTTTGTAGATCACAGGTTTTACACCAGAGTTTTGCATGTAGTAGGTGCTCTATAAATAGAACGACCAAATAGTTTTCTCTCCAAACTGGAACATATTGAGGAATGAAAAGGGTAGTATTAATAATTATGATAGGACAACAGGAAAAATATCTGCTGAAGACAGAAATTGAGGATTTAAAAGGTAAGGTGAACTGATCAGTTTTACATTTTAAACAGATCACTGTAAGTAGAATCTCGTAGGCTGATTACAGGGAGAGAGGATTTGGAAATCTTAAGCTGTAATTGCCAATTTATTGCAGTATACCAGAAAAACTTGATATCTTTGCATAAATGTAGTTAAGTGGATGGGTTTAAAATATTTCAGGAAGTGAACTTTTAGTATTTGAATTAGATAGGTAGGTAGGTAGGTAGATAGATAGATAGACAGATATAATATACGAGCTCTTTTTGTGTGCCAAGCCATATGAGAACACTGTTGAGGGAAACATCTAGAAAATCTACATTAGTCATGTCTATATGGAGTATCCCATTTAGTGAGAACTGAATATTGAAAGAAAGAGATGATGCACATATAAGTAAAGTAGAACAAAATATCAACAAAGAGGAAAAATGGAGTTTTGTAATTTAGGTTGCTAGAGCAGGAGAGTTCACTGTGTGGGAATGGTATTTTGTGTCATTTCTGAAAGGTGATTAGAAATGATTCAAAAGTGAAGAATCTGTAGGAGGATTCAGGAGGGTGGATGGATGGGTCATTGATATGAATGTGGGGTGGCAGAGTGTCCAGAATGACACTCAGGGACAGACAGGATATTAGCACAAACAAGTGAATTTGGGAACACTGAGAGAGAAGTGAATTATTTGGGAAAGTGTTTTTTTCAATTTGGAACCTGGACACTGTGAGTCGAGTCATCACTGATGGGCTGAGTGGGCAGGTAGATATTTGGGTGTGGGGGGCAGAGTCAGATCTGTGCTGATTCTTTGAACATTTTTAGCTCATTAGTGGTATTTGAAGCCAGTGAAATGGATATGATTGCCTAGTAGGAGGGTGCAGGTGGACAGCAGATGTCAGAGCAGGGCTGACTTCTGGGAAGCATCAGGCATTGTGGGTTGGTTATAAAGAGAAGCCAACAAGTGACTCAGGAAGTTTGGAGCAGGAGAAGGACAGTGTAGCACTGGTGGATCCCAAGGACAAATGAGCTTTCTAAAGGAACTTGAAGGCCACAAAGTCACATGCTACTGCAGGACATGTCAGACAAATAATGAAAAGGCCACATTGGAATAGTAAGAGCCGTGACCTGTGAGCTAAGCAAGAGAAGCATCCACAGAATGGGGACATGGGATCGGTTGCCAGTGTGGAAACAGAGGCATTGGGATGTAAGTGAACTTTTCACAATGAGTCCCTGTCAGGAGGAGGAGAGGGAGGACATCGAGGGTGAGGAGCATTAGGAACAATGGATAAGGGATTGGTTTGTAGATGGTAGAGATTTGTGCATATTTGAAACATGAGGCATGATCCCAGTAGGGAGGTGATTGAAAGTACTGCGAATATTGAAAGCATAAGGTCATTGAAATGGAAAGATGAGATGAAAATCAGAATGGTTTTAGCTAAGAAAGAAATATATCTGTATAAAACAACAGAAATGGTGTGATAAATGAATTGCTTATGCGGAAAATTTCTAGATCTGATGACTAGAGTGTGAAATAGTTCTTGTGTGGTGGTTAACAATTTGTCTGTGAGATATGAAGTAGGTCAAGAGAAAATAGTTTTATGGAACTCAAGAAATGGAAAGAAATTAACAGAGCATTCAGGAAGCGTTAGAGAATGCATGGAGGCCCATTGGTTGCTGTTGATTCTCTGTTGGGACCCCCAGGCTCCTCGTGTGCTCTCTCTTCAGCGGTGATCCTCAGTGCAGGTGTCAACATGGCCTGGCAGGTATTTGGAATCATCCAAAGTCAGAGGCTTGCAGGGCAGATATGATGAGAGTAAAGAATTAGGGAGCGTGGTGAGTGGGTTATTGAAATGATGGACCACAGAATCCAAGATTAATAGGGAGGAGTAGGAAGAGAGAAGGAAGAGAGCCTTGTTAAGATACTCTAACTGTAGTAATCTATTTTCTTAAAGAATGGTTGTATACAGTAGAGTTCTTTGTGTAAAAACTAGAAATGTGGAAATTTGTGGTGGGAATGTGGTGTTTCTGAGTTACTGATTTGCAAGCAGGAGAATTTTGGGTGAAAACAGGCTCTGGGTGTGGAAGTGAGTATCTAAAGGTGGAAGAGTGCGTGATTTCATTAGAGATGGGAGACTCAAAGGAGTTATGGAGTCCTTGGATCTCTGTGTCCCAATAACGTAGGTTACAGGGTACCAGCATGTGTATAGTTGTCAATGATAGAGAAGGGAAGAGAATAACATCCTTAAGCAAGACGGAGGAGGCAAGTTGGTCTGGATTTGCACTGATAGTGACACATCAGCTTGATAGTGTCCCAGAATCCCGTTCTCAACGTGTGATGCCTATATCAGCAGCATCAACATCAGCTGGGAACGTCTTAGAAATGAAAATTCTCCGTTGCCTCCCCAGACCTACTTGGGTTGAGTTCCAGCAATCTGAGTTATAAAAACTCTGCAATGATTGTAATGGACAGTATGATTTGAGACACATTTCTCCAGGGAGAGAAAGAGAGTGCAATATCCAAATGAGCTGCGAACATTCTCCATGGATGGTAGTCTTCATCCTCCTCTTTGTTCCAATTTTGCATTTTATTCTGTTTTTAAAGAGAAAGCTCAAAAAATATGTCCTAACTTCATAGTAGAAACAATGAGACCATGAAACTAAAACCAAGTAGAAAACTGAAGTTCTATACAGTCTGAAGGCTGAGCAGCTGTATATTCCAGAGGTCAGTTACTAGAATCACTTCCCATCCTGGCAGTGAGGTCATGTGCAGTCAATGGGAGGAGACCTTGGAGAATCCCCAGCAAGTCTGTGGATACAGGAGACTGCAGGGACTCCAGGCCTGCAGCAGTGAAGGAGAACTCTTAAGTCCTTTGGATTCACAAATACCTTAAAAACAGTAGCACTGGGGGGTCCAGGTGAATCCCTGGGCCGTGGCTGGAGCTGAGGGGTCTGCACACCAGCCCTGGGCCCACCCCTGGCCAGTGTCCATATTGGGCAGAGATGAGTCCTGGTTTGGGTGTGGGTCTCTCATAGCCCCTCTGCAGGCAACGAGCATCTTTTGGAGATATCAGGAGACAGACACAGAAAGTGAAGAAAAGCATGGGAGGGAGTGACTGTGGCCTCGAGGACAGACGAGATTGCCTGGGAGGCAGAGAGAGCAAGGAGCCAAGAAAGACATCCTGAAAACACAGTGAGGAAAGCAACACCGGTGCTGAAGAAAAAGAGAGTGATGTGGTTGAGAAATTCCCCATGAGACAGGCTTGACTCTCACAGCATCTCTTTGTAACGTCCATCGTGATCTTTACCTTTCATGATAACATCAATTTTTATTTACTATGAGTTTTCTTCCTTTTTATATTAAAATTGATAGGATAATCGATGCTGAGGAATTAGTGTTTTGAACTTATATCTGTTTTTTCATTGAGTGTTAACTCAATGAAGAGATGATACCTACTTGAATGAGATTTATCTTTTAATATATATTAAATCTGATTCCATAAATTATTCTGATTTTGCATGTAATTTTTTTTTTTTTTAGCTGAGGGAGATTCACCCTGAGCTAACATTTGTTGCCAATCTTCCTCTACTTAGTATGTGGGTCACCGCCACAGCATAGCTGCTGAGTGTTGTAGGTCCACACCTGTGAACAGAACGTGGGCTGCCAAAGCAGAGCTTGCCAAACTTAACCACAAGGCCAGGGGCCAGAACTATGATTTTGCATCTAATTTTAACATAAAATCCATCAATCTTTCTCTTCTTTGTCACATGTTAATTCAGACATAGGTCATTTCTGTATCATGAATTAAGTATCTCTTGTTTGTTACCTGGCAAACCTGTGTAGCTTTGATTTTGGAATCTTAAAAATGAGCACACCCCCTGGAGGCATTATTTTCCCCGTAGAGAACCTTGGCAGCAGACTCATTGCCTTCCTTCCCACACTAGATCCAGAGTCGTGGAAATGTGTTCACCTTGCACACAGCACAGAGCACATAGGAATTACTCCACAAACATGTGGTAAGTGAACAGTTGGTGGCATCATCAGGTCATTCACAGAACGAGACTGAGAGAGAGCTTCCTTAGGTCAGGAAGGAGAAGCATTCCTTTATATTTTCAATCAATGTTTTAATTTGTAACATTGTAACGTGAACATCGAGTATACTATTTGTATCAAAATTGTGTTCTGAAAGTTTTCAAAAATCTCTAAATCTCAGAGTAGAGGAAAATCAACCTCTGTGAACCTGTCACTTGCTTCAAAAATTATCAACTCGTATACCATCTGGCTTCGTTTACCCTCACACCCACCCCGCTAGAGTTAACCAGCTGAGATGGCTGAGAGCACATAATTTCAGCTGTAAATATTTTCAGTTTCTCTTACAGATGAGGGATTTTTTGAACACAAACACACTAATGTTATCACACACAAAAATAAAAGTGTCATTCCTATAATCAACTATCTGGTCAGTATCCAAAGTCCCCCAGTTTTCTCAAGGTGATTTCCTGGTTTTGCATTTTATTGGAGTCAGGATCTTTAAAAAACCCTTTTTTGCAATTGCTTGATGTGTTTCTGAAGTGGCTTTTACTCTCTTACTAGTTCATGCATCTTGATGTTTGGGTGGGATATGCCTGTGTGTGTTTACATGTCTACACCGAGGTGTGAATTCTTTCTTTCCTGGATGGCAGTGCCCTGGCAGGAAGGGCCTGTCCTGTGGGAACCAGGATTTCTACTCTGCATCTGGCTGAACTGAAAAGGCGTCCCTGGGTGACACTTGCAGCCTTCAGAAAGGAGGGGGAAGAAGTACCAAGGAATTCAAGACAATGGCCCTTGTCTTATAGGGTGTTTCCAGGGCATGATTTTCAAAATGCCGGGTGGTAACCCTTTAGCTCCTAGTCGTAGGGTGGATTCTGGGTGTGAGCTCAGAGTAGTGTCTGTTTACCACCCATGTGGGAAGCGTTTCAGTATTTTAATTGGTAAGTTTGTGTCTGTTGTGTCTGTGTTGTCTAAGATGGGTTGCATTCCCCTGCTGGACCCACTGCTATACCTGCCCCTCTTGTGCCTCATCTTTCAAAACTCCCAACAGGCAAGTTTCACATCCCTGTAACACACATCCACATAACCACAGCAAAGACTGGGGAAAAGAACACAGTCATCCCAGGGGCTACGTGCTCTGTGCGCTCAGGCCCAGCTGCCCCTTTGGGACAAGTCAGTAACAACACGACTGAGTGTGTAAACTAGTGATTGTCTGAGACCATGGACCTCAGAACACCAAGGTCCCAGATGTCACCCTAGGCAGCAATGGACAGTGTGGGTCATTCAGTGGCCAGGATTAAGGTCTATTATCTTGGCAAACCAGAGCTCAACCCTGATCCATCAGGCCCAGCCAGGGAGGAATGGCCACGATGTACCTGACAGAGAGGCTGGGGGCCTTCTAGGGAATTTCTGCCCAAAAAGAATCATATAAGGAAGTGCGAGGATGCTGGAAATCCTAGTTCACAGGGAGTGGTAAGGTTTATGGAAGAAAGTCCTGTTGTAGGTTTAAAAGCTGCATCATGAATCTTTTCTTCTGGATATGAAACAAGTGAGAAAAGGACTTCCATGGCATGGGGCAGGATCCCAGGAGGATTCCAATCTAGGCGAAGGGTGAACAGGGAGCCCTAGAGGCGGCCTGATGGGGATGTCCTGTCGGCCCGTATTCCATCAGCACATGGTCTTCCTCTGGCCTTGTCTTTTCCACATGCAAACTTTTATCTTTTTACATTTTTTCCTCATTTAGTGTTGATGCAAATCCAGAGACTGATTAGAAAACGGTAACTTCCAATATTTGGTCAAAAGAAACCTCAATGGGAGGAGCAGAAAACATTCCTTCTTCCTGGAAAGCTGTAGAAAGACAGCCGCTGTCCTGGGGAAGGACATGGTCCTGGCAAGTGGTATTTGAAAGACATCTACATTTCAGTGGTTGTTGCTCTGCCTGGGAAAGCCCCTCCAACCTCTACATCCAGGGAGATCTGAGGGGCTGTCTCCGCTCCTGGCCCAGGAGAACCACACTGAAATGCACCTGTCCTCTGAGGAAGGGGGACTTGAGAGTGTCATTCAGTAGCGAGGGAGGGGACTGGCCATCCTCCCTTCTCCCACATACCATAAGCTCTGACCATACATGTGTTCTTAATTCAAGGCGGAATGTGAGATTCTGTGTCTCATTTACATGAGCATAAGAAGTGAAAGAACCACACCACAACACCCAGGCTGTGACACAAACAGAACTAACTGCAACATTCAAATCTGATATTTACTCTTAAACATATACTAATGCTCCTCCTCAATGGATAAACAGTCCCTGGGGTGCAGATGTCAGGGATTTGGAGGGGGGTCGTGCCCTCCATCTGGGGCTTTAGGGGAAACCAGGGAAAGTCTTCAGATGTCTCCTTCACTTGGGGTGGGGGGGAAGAGCTGAGCCGGTGCACCCCGAGGGTCCCAGTGGCCCTGCTCAGGAGAAGCTGAACTTGTGGTCTCCAGAGGGTTATGGCTCATTGCCAAGGGCACGGTGGCTGAAGAGAAGAAACAGACTATTTTGGGGTGCCTCCCTGAGATTCACGGCACACCTCCCTGCCCCCCTTCACTTTTATCCAAACCCTGTGCCGAGTGCTCAGTCCATCAACAGCACCCTGTTTGTCCCTGATGCAGGAGGCATCATTTAGCATCACCCATTTCAGAGGAGGCAACCGAGTCCCAGAGAGGAGAGGGGAGCGGCCTGTCCCAGGCCTGCTCAGCACTGGAGCTGGGATCTAGGCCCATGCTTAGCCTGAAGCTGTACTGAGCCCCTGGATTCAGTCGCTGTTGGTCCCAACACTCACTTGGCCCTGAACTGGAGGATGTCCAGTTCCTCTTACTCCTGAAGAGCCACATTTTGCTCGCCTCCTGGTGTGCGGGCTCCAGCCGGCAGGAGACCCAGTAGCTACAGGACAGAGTGGCCTGTGAGCTACCAGGAGCCACACCTCAGGTGCCCCTCCCAGAATCTGCCAGCAGCTGAGTCCTGGTGCCCCATGGGTCACCACGCTACAAGTTCTGAGGCTGATCAGCAAGCCAGGCAACAGGCTCTGGAGCTGGCCATCAGAGAGAGTCTGCCCTGCCCTCACCCAAGTCCTGTCCCCCTCACCTCTCATGGACACTGATGGGCTCCATGGCCTGGAACCAGGCCCCAAATCGCTCGTCGGGTTCCAGGTCATATGCATTTGCAGCCTGCTGGAGCAGCTGGATCCTCCTGATGAGTTTGAATTTCTGGGAGGAAGGACAGGATGCGGACAGGGCTTGGGTGGGGAACGCTGCCAGGGACTTGTGCGGAATGAGGATCTGGTCTGGGGTCTGTGCTCACTCGGGAACCCTCCTTCCTTCCCTCTCCATTCAGGACTTGCCTGTCCTCACAGTTGGCTTGAATTACTTCCTCATCCAGGAAGGTGTCCTTGATGCCAGCCCCTCCCGCACCCGCCAACGTGACGGGATTCCCAGCTTTGTGGATCTGACTCTCCCAATAAATGTAAGACCCAAGGGATGAGGCCAGAGAAAGTCTTGCCAGGGGAGGTCTCTGACTTCCATATCCCCACCCTCCCCATAGCTGCTCACTTCACACCATTTCTGGAAGTTGACCCGATTTCCCTGGAAGGGAGACAGCCAATGTCCATCAGAAACAGCCCCCTAAGCCCATAACCAAGCCCCATCCCACCCCTTCTCAGGCTGCAGGAATGTCAGGGCCCAGCAGAGGGCAGACCTTCCACAAAGAGAACTTGACACTGGGCCAGGCTCTGGGCTCCAGGGCAGGAGGGACAGGGGAGCTGAGGCCAGAGACCTTATGTAGCACACCCTCTCTGATGACAGACGGGGAGACTGAGGCCTCAGGGAGGAAGGGACAGCTGGAACACAGAAGTGCTTCCTCACTTGCAGGGGCTGATGGCACTCCTCCAGGGGCTGGGCCCGAGGGGGAGGCTGAATCCATCTCAGACACAGCCTCCTGCAGCTCTGCAGGCAGGCAGCTATGAGCTTCACCAGCCCAGGTAGACTGGTGGGGGGCTTATGCGGAGCGTCTATTCACGCATTGCTAAGATGGGCCTGACTCCCCAGCTCCAGGGGTGGCCATGGGGCTCTCATGAGAGGAGGTTTGCCAGATACTGAGAGCTCAGGTCCCAGTGCAGGGCTCTCGCCTCCCAAACCTCAGGATCTTGCTCCCTGTCCCCACCTCCAGGCTCACTCACTTCCAGATCATCCTCCATCCCAATGTCCAGCAGCTTCAGGTGATAGAGGAACATGCCCAGGAAGGGGACGACACCCTGTGAAATCAGGGTGGGAGTGGTGAGATGAGTCCCACCTCTCAGGTGCCCCCATGGACCCTCCCCCAAATCCCTTCACCCCAGCCTCCTGCCCACCAAAGACTCCCACAGAGAACAGCCTAGGACCCTCCGCGGCCTCCCCCCAGTTGCCCCCTCCAGGACCACCCAACTTCCCCAGTCACCTCCCAGGGGCGGCTTTTGGCAAATCCCAGGGTATGTGGTCCCTGCCCCTCCCCTCCCTAACACATCCTGGGCCCAGCCCTTCCAGGCCTCCTCCTGGTCACTTCCAGGGCAGGCCTTTCAGGCTCTTGGGCTCCAGGAGCTGGGCTGGAGAAGGAGGGACCCCTCTCTTAGGGAGGCCTCCAGCAGTGAGGAGAGTGACCCCTCCTCTGACACCTGGACCCTCCCCCTCAGGCCACCTCACCTGCTGCTGCTGCCTCTCCTGGGATCCCTGGGGGTCCATCTCCAGGGTGGCCCTCACAGATGTTACTTCCTGCAGGGTCAAGGACAGGCTCAGGGAGGCCATGTTCCCTTCCCCATGTCTCCCAGGCCCCTGATCTTGGACCCTGGACAGCTGGTATCTATGGCTGCTCCCATTCCAGGGTGCCCTGATGCTAGATCACTCCCAGCTCCAACACTCCCTCCTCTGTGCCCTCAGGCCTGCCCAGGCCCCTAAGCCTCTCTCCTCATCAGGAAAGTGTGAGGAGGACTCCCCATGCCTCCCAGGGTCCCCTGAGGACTCAGTGTCATCTGACTGTCACCAGTGCTGTCCCCTTCCCCCTCAAGGAGGAGGAGCACAAAGCTCCTGCACATTCCTCTCCCCCTTGTACCTCATCACCTCTGTGAGGCCTGAACCACAGATCATCTCCCTCCATTTCCCAGATGAGGAGACCGAGGCCCACAGAGGGGCAGTGACTTGCTCAGGGGACCACAGAGGAGACCGCTCCCCCTCCCAGCCAGAGGCCCTGGCCCCTGGCCTTCACTCCTCCTCCAGACACACCTCGGACCAAGGTCCTGTCCTCTGGACTCTCGGGGTGTGTTGAGGCCCTCAGTCAACCTGAGCCATGGATGGAGAGGCACAAGGTGTCTCGGGGTCCCATGCAAATGGCTTCTGTGTTTTCCAGCCCCCTGGGATTCCCTGACACCAGGCTGGACCTGAGGCCATGCCAAAGGCCTCAGCTCCCTAGGATCCCCTCAGGATGGTTCCTGCACAGAACTCCTCCTTCATTCACTCAGGAAGGGGACCCCCTTGTGCCACATCGGAGTGACAGTGTAGGGGCTGACCACGGCACTGTGTAATGGTACATTTGCATCCTTTTTCACTTGGAAACTTCTAATGTCCCTTCTCCTTTCTCAGCTCTCATGTTTGAAGTCTGTGGTCTGAGCCTTTGCACAATCCTTAGGCCCCTCCTGCCAGGGCCTCGATGGAGGCCATTAAGAATCTGTCAGGAAGGTCCATTAAGAATCTGTAGGTTCCCTTATAATTCTCATTGCCATCTGGGGCGTATCCTTGTCGACAAGGCACTGGGGGTAACTCACTGGTTTGTCAGCAGTGACCACTATCGGGCTAGACTGCACAGTCCCAGGGAGCACACAGTTCTGTCCCAGATCCACCATTTGGCCCAAGGCTGGGCAGCCCCTATGTCCACAAGGCCTGTGTGACCTCACAGTGCCCATCCCTGGGACAGGCAGAGTGCCCTCCCCTACGAGGTGCAGTGAAGACAGAAGGAGCAGCAGGGGCCTGGCTTCCTGAGGACAGACTGGGCTGCTTTAGGAAGAAAGGAACCCCCACCGACTCCATCCACCCGCCAGCCTGGAGGATGATGAAGGCCAGCTGATGGGTCCGCATGGAAGCCAGACACCTGCTCATTCTGCCAGCTCCTCACCTCTTGGAACAGTCCAGGCGACACCACTGTATCCCGTGACCAAGGCCTCCTGCCCCAAACAGTCCCCATCTGCCCCTGCAGCTCACACCCCCCGCTTCCTGTCCAGCTGGACAAGACAGACCGTTATTTCTCGGGGAACCTTAAGTGAAAAACTTACCAAAGCACATCCTGCCTGGTCCCTCCCCACCTCACCTCCCGTCCTTCCAGATCTCCAGCCTCCACTCACCTCCTTGAGAAGCTTCCTGCTCTCCCGGTGGCATGTTTCGAGGATGTTTTTAAGCATTTGACAGTTCTTCCTGAGGAGGGAAAAAAGGAAAGAAACACTGTGGAGTGGTTTGAGGGTAAATCCCTTTTGTTTGAAAACCCAGAAGATCCAGACAGCCTGGATGAGCATTTTCACTGTGTCCTCTGAGCCCTGAGGTGTCTGGGACTGGGGAGGGGGCTCTCCTATTGTCACTTGGGGCCTCCATTCTCTTATTTTCTCAGCAGATGTGTTTTAAACAGTCTTAATCTCACGTGGACAGAGAGTTCTGTTGCTGCAAACACTTGAAAATCTTCAATTTGCTTCAAGCCATGATCTGTCACTTAGGGAAACTGATTCCTGAGGCAGAACCACTGGCCTAAGTTTTCAGAAAGACTTGAAGCCTGCCAACCAGGTCAGACCCTATCCCCAGGGTTTGCTGTCTCCCAGGAGGTCCCAACTGACTGAAGGGCAATGCCAGCCCTGTGGGGGGTGGCTGGTCCACCCAGGTGGTGCTCGCATGGAGAGAGGCCTACCCACCTGGACACCTGTCTCCACGTATCTTTTAAACGTTGAATGGAGGGGCTCTCCAGAGCCCAGAAGATCGTATGGAGAGAGGAAAGGTTCCTCAGGCCTTGGCATTCCTGGGGAAGGGAAGAGAATGAGCTGTGAGGGGGAGCTGGAGCCCTGCTTCCTCTGGCTTCTGTCGCCTCATTGACGTTTCCTGTCCTGGATGAGACAGCGGCTCAGGGAACCCGGAAAAGGCACAGCTGGAACCTGATGAGGAATACTTCCAGGGAGGAGGATTTTAGCTCAAGCCAAGAAAGGACCCCAGGAAGGGGTGAGCTTCCTACCACTGGGACCAGGAGTCAGGTCATCGAGGCCTGGCAGGAGGGGCCTAAGGTTTTTGCAAAGGCTCAGACCACGGACTTCAAACGTGAGAGCTGATAAAGGAGAAGGGGCAGTTCCCCTGACTCCAGAGAGGGGCTCCCAGGGCCTCCCACATCTTACCTTGGCCACCTGGATCCAGAGCTCCACCACCCTGGCCCTGTCCTGGGCCGTCATGCTCGGGTCCCCAATGCAGGTGGTGATGATACATTCGACCACTCTGTTAAAGTGGGTCATGGTGGCATGGATGGTCGGTGCCAGGTGCTCAATGCCCCTGTTGTCACCCTGGGACCAGATGGAGTCCAGGAATTCGTGGGGCCTCACTGTCTTGAAGAGCTCCTGGGGAGGACAGGGAGTGTCACCCAGCCCTGCCACAGCCCAGGTCAGCTTCCGCAGCCCCCAGTCCCAGGCCGGGTCAGTGGTGAGAGCTGGAGCTCAGGAAGCTGAGAATGCGGCCTGAGGCTTGTGGGAGTCCCTGGGTGTTGCCTGTGTCCCCTGAGGGCACCCAGCACAGGATGACCCAGGAACCGATACTGTGGCGCAGGGAAGTGGCATTTGCTTGCCGCCCAGTCTCACTTCCTCCAAGCACCAGAACTTGGCTCCTGCTTGACCATCTCTAGGGGCATCTTCCACCCATTCTGACCATCCTGGGGTCTGACTCCTCTTTCAGATGCACATTCCCCCAAGGCAGCAACAACCAGGGGCTTTGTTTTTCTGCCTTGTAGTCATGTACACATGAGGTGCCTAATTAGTGCTGAGGCTGTTGAGGCCTCCTGGGCAAATGAGTGAACTACCCAAGGATGAGACAGCACTTCAGTGTGCTCCGCTCCCCCACCAAAGCGCAGACTCTGCCCAACTTCCTCTCTGCTCCACCTCATCCACCTGCACAGCCACTCTGCATGGCAGCTGCTCTCAAAGTCCATCCCTACTGTCCACATGAGGACAGCAAAGGCTTGGGAGTTAAGAAGGCTGCTCAGGTCACATGAGGGTGAGTGGGGAAGCAAGAGGTTGGACCGAGATCATGGGATTCTGGATCAGGAAATGGCAGGTCTGGGGCAGCTGATGGCACAGGGAAGGCCGGCCCCACCTGCCCTGAGAGCCCCGCTGCTCACCACATCCATCAGTGTCAACTGCTCTGCCACCAGCCGGGGAGGGAACTCCAAGAAGTCAGGCTTCTCCTCCCTCAGCAGGTTCTTGGTGGTCACGTCCCAGGGGCAGGTGGGCTCTGGGACTGGATCTGGCTCTGCTGTTATCTCTCCAGGTGGAGGGAGGATTCTCTCTAGAGCCAGTGGTCCAGCTGGCTCCAGCTCAGGAGCTGGCACTGGGGCTGGAGCTGAGGTTGGTGGTGGCTCTGACCCTGGAGGGACTGATGGAGGTGACACTGGCTCCAGCTCTAGCACAGGTGGTGGAACTAGAGCTGGAGCTGGATCTAGCCATGGAGCTGGCCCTTGCTCTGGCTCTGGAGCTGGAGGGAGCTCTGGAGATGGTACTGCAGCAGGAGAAAGAAACAGTTTCACTCAAGTAGCTGACTTCCCCTGTGCCTGTCAAAGCCAGGAAAGACCCCACTGCCTTGAAGTGAACCAAGCCTCCGAACACTCTGCAAATTGTCATCCCAGACTGCAGTCGCCTCACCTTCCAGCTCTGCCTCAATGGGCCGTGGATGCTCCAGCTGGACCTGGAGAAGGCAGGCGTGGCCCTGAACCCCAGAGCCAGGCAAGCTGAGATGCAGAGAGGCCAGCTTCATGCTGAAGCAGGGATAGTGCAGGAGCTCCCAGAAATCCTGCCCTGGGTCAAGGCAGGTTTCCACCAAAGAAGAGATGGCACTGGGGGAGGCAATTGGGCAACAGAGTCAGAGGCCTGGCCTTTCCCTCCACGCTTCTCACCCAAGGCACCCTGGCTTGTGACTGGGCCCTATGCCTGCCCCTCTCCATCCAGGTGAGAGCCACATGGCAGCCCTGACCCCTGTGAGGCTGTCCTGGCAGCGGCAGGCCTGCTTATCCAGCAGGTTGACACAGAGTCTGTTGTGACTCTCTTCCCACTGACACTCTTCTCCTGAAGGTCTGGGACACAGCCCACCCCAGCCCTCCATGCACTTGTGCAACTGGACTGAGCACTGAGACAGATTTGTGACCAGGTTGCTCACACACCTCCTGTTCTGGGCCTGGAGGCGGTGGTCAGAAGAGGTAGATGTGGAGAAGGGGAGGCAGATTCAAATGGGTCTGTGGTGGGAATGGGTTTCTAGGGAAGAACGCAGCCCAGCCACCCCTCTGGTTCCCAGGGGTCCTGGCACCCATCCATAGCTCTTTGACTCCTGTCCTCCTGGAGTGGAAGCCACCGGGCCTCTGCCTTCCCATGGGAATCAAAAGATGCGTGAGATGCGGCTTCTGACAGGCTCCCCTCAGCCACAGCCTCCATCTCTCCCCCCACAGCTTGTTCTTTAGAGACAGGAGGCCGTCCTTCTGGACCCAAAGACCACTCACTTTTTTAGGTGGTCCTGCGCTCTGCCCTCCTGGCTGGAATAAGAGGAGATGCCTCCAGATGTAAAGGAGGCTATGAGGGCATCCCTTGGGATGGACGGTGGATGACAAGACCTGCGAATGATGTCTAATGTCAATGTCTGACTCTCAGACGGAAATTGAGGCCACGCATTGTGTCTCCTTCATTCACTGAGTTTACTGTCTCCAAATGTCCTGCAGGCAGTAGGTGCTTAATCTACATGGTTCAATGAATGTAGTCCACCCAGAACCATCCCAGACACCTGAGTGGGCCTAGGGCCTCTCTGCTACCCCAGAGATCCTTGACTGGCTACCCCAAGGAAAAGGACCAGGACCAGCTGGATGGAATCTCCAACTCCTTGACAGGGTGGTTTCCATGTGGTTTTCCAAATTCAGAAAGGCCGCATCTCAGAGATGGGTGAGGCAGAGCACTTTTCACGGGGAAGAGAGAAATAAACACCATGAACAACCACAGCACGTCCACAGCCCTCTCTGCAGAGCCAGGCACCAGGTAAGCACCTGCCATGGCTGATCCCATTAGTTCCTACAAGATCCCCATGAAATTTATCCTCTCCCACCCTACTTTTCAGAGGAGCAAACTGAGGCTCAGAGAGTTTTGGTGACACTCCCAGGACACACAGCTGGCAGGGGGCAGAGTCACCACTGTGCTGAGGAGGGAGTGGCCACTCACCTAGTAAACAGCTGGTCCAGGACCTGGTGGGATGTGTCTAAGGCCGAGTAGTTGACCACGAAGGTGGTGAAGCTAGAGATGTTCCTCCTCAGGAAAGCTGGTGCGATGGACTCTGTCAGCTTCTCCATCATGCCTGTCTGGAGGGCCCGCATCCTGCAGGCCTCATTGAAATTCACGGTGGACTCATCCTCACACTGAGGGAGAGGAGGAGGGACATACACTCAATGACATCATGGTGAACCAATGGGAGGATTGAGGTGACTTTCTACCCTCCTGTGTAGCTGGTGGGAAGGAGTGGAGGTCCAGATTCCTTTGGGAGTGGGACTGTGGAGCACTCTAATGAGAAAGCCCGGGGGGTTCCAGGGGAGACTCAGATTTGAGTCTGCATTCTAGTAGTGCCTTGGTCATCTCAGAGTCCTGGGTATGAAGACCCCTCTGCACCCACACTCACCTCAGACCAGCCCTCTTCATTGATGGACTGGTGCACCTGTGTCCTCTCCAGGGAGATGGCGAACTGGAAACCATCTACCAGCTCCTCAACTATCACTTGGGTGCAGCTCTGCAGTGACAGTGCCCAGAAGTCAGGCCAGGAGGCATCAGGGGCCTGCCTGGACTTCGCCACAGAGGGAAACCCCACCACAGTTCAGGCACAGAGGGGCATCTGCATAGTCTCCATCAGGGAAGGAATGTGAACACCTCGATGGCCTGGGATTCACATGTGGGTAGAAGAGCTTGGTCCCCAGCACTCACCATCCTCTCCTGCAGCCAAGATCTTCAGTGTGAACATGACACACAACCAGATCTCCACCATTTAGCTACCTGCTCCTGCTCAGGGTGGTTCCTCCTCATACTACCTTCTCTAACTCCACCTCCCACATACACACACACACACACACACAATGAGGGTCAAGGGGTTTGGGGCTGTCCATTTGGGATCACAGTTGTGGCCTGACCTAGAGTGGCCTGCCCTGGGCTACGCTGTTACCTGATGGTTCCTCCTGCCAAAAGGCCACAGACATTCGAGGTGAGGGCTGAGCCAATGTCTAAAGCGACTTAATATGCTCTCATTCTTGGCTTTCCGGGGGCCAGAGCCTCGGAAAGTCACGGGACAACACGAGAACATCCTGCTGTGTCGAGTGTCTCCACTCAGATGAACTGGACAGGAGGCTGTGGTTACAATGTGGGTGCCTGGTAACCAGAGTTCTAAGTTCTGTTGGGGGCTGTCACCAAGGAAGTGAGGTCACTTCTTCAAGGTTCTATTACTTGGCCCCTTCCTTCCATCAGACCCACTCAAAGCCCCCGCTAGGCTGTTGGCTGCTCTCCCTCCTTGCCCATGTCATCTCCATCACTGTACTCAAATATCCATCACCACCCTCCCCACAGCTCCTTGGGAGTGGAACCAGTGGCCAGCTTTGAGGAGCCAGAGCTGAAGTCACACCTCTTTTATCCTACCAGTTCTGCGTCCTGAAAAAGCCACTGTGCCTCTCAAGATCTCCCCAGTCTCCCAACCTGCACAATGGGGATGGTGCTAAAAACAGCTTTCTAGGAACATCGTCAGGTGTATATGAGATAATACCTACAACACCTTTGGATTGGTGTCACATGTATCTAATGCTGAACCTCCCATCTATGTCAGTTCCACCTGTGCAGCCTCCACAAACCCCCACTCCATACTTCTTGTCACACATCATTGGCCTGAATTTGGTCTGGTCACTCTTATCTGCAAGAAGGGTTAGGAATTTTATCTTTTAGTTTGTTGAATTGCCACCCAAAATAAAACTGATTCTCTGTTCCGAATATTAAGGGAGAAGGTGAACAGTGGAAACTACCCGTGCTCTCTCCCTACACTAACCTTCAAGTTGAAGGGAAGGAAATGAACTTTTCAGATGAATCAAGCATGTATTTACCTACCACAGGCTCTCTTTTCTTGTTGTTTATTCATCCACAGAGAACAAGAAGTCTTGCTTCCAAACCAGAATGTATGAGAAGTCCACTGCCCTCTGTTCCCAGCAGAATGACCAGAACCAATTTGTTGGCTTTTATTTGCCTGGCCCTTGTAAGTAGATCTGAGAACATTCTTTCTATGTCCTTCATAGAGTGGGTCTGGGAGAGTCTGAGGTTGTAGAGAATTGTAGGAAAATAGCAGGCTCCTGAAAAACTGAGTCAAATTGGAATCTCTATAATTCAAAGGAGAGTGATATCAGCATCATGGTGGAAGAAGACACCTCCTGTTTTTCTACTCCTGCACTAACAATGCTTTGGCATCCATCCATAGACAAAAGTGCCTTTGTGGGAGAAGTGGGATCCAGCACCATATGCCAAGGGACCCAGAGGGAGTCTCACCCACCCATGCCTCTGGTAATAGGCAGACAGACCTCGGTCCCAGCTCTGGACCCTACAGTGGCTCGTGAACCAGCTCAAGCTCCTTTCAGCTGCTGCATGGAAACCCCTGAAAACACTGTCTTAGATCATGACACACAGAGGAGAGGGCCTTTGGGGAAGTCCAGGTTTCAAGAAGAGAAGTTCCAGCCCTCTGTTGGAGCACAAAAATATGAGTCTGGATGGGTTGAAGAGTTTGGGGGCATTGGCAGATAGGTACTCTCAGAGGGCTTTAAAAGATGTGGATCCTGTAACTGCACTGAGCACTCCATCAAGAAGTCTCCCACGACTTGTGGGGTATGCCTCACCCATGCATCTCCCCAGCTGGCCCTTAGGCACCCCCAGTGCTCTGCGTGCCTCACATACACACACCTCCACCCTAGGGCTTCTTCCTTGTGTATGCTCCCAACAGTGGTGGTTAGAGTGAATTTTGGAGAACAGCTAGTGAGCACGTGCAGAAACTTGGTCCAAATCCGCAGGCCAGAGAGAGACCACAAACTTGAGGTTTGTGGAATACAAAAGGGAGGCTGCCAGCGCCCAGCCTATTACATCACAGCATCAAGAGAATGCATACAAGCTGGAGAATTCTGCCATTAATGAACAAATTAAAAATGCTGGGATTATACTGGTATAACACATTAAAATACAAATGTATTATTGAAACATATATTAAGTTTAAACAAATGACATTTCAAATGTTGCAAAAATTAAGTTTGAGAAACCTTGTAGGTGGTCAGTAAACATCTGTCCCTCCCTCCCTCTCCAGAGCGGCCGTATGTATATGTATAGATACACACACACACACATATATATACCCCCTATAAGTTCTATATAGAGAGAGAAGCATATGTGCGTGTGTGTCCACAAACACTCATACATATATATAATGCATGTACCTATGTATATTATATACATGTATGTATACATGATAGAATACTCACATGCACATGTGTATATCTCTACAATTTCACCTTCAATAACGTAAATTTCCGGTTTGTACTGACTCTAAATAACTCTGCATTTTAACTTGTTAGGTCTGTTTCGCTTTGTTTTCCCCAAACTTTCTGGTTAGTCCTCTGGGCACTTCTCAATTGGATAACTGTTGTGTTTTTCATTCGTTGTTGTGCTTTCATTTTCTCTTTTTAATAAACATATTTGTTGAAATATGACATACAATCAGAATAGAGCACAAATCCAAGTGTAAAGATTGATAAGTTATCAAAAAGTGTACACATGTGTTAACAACACCCAGGCCAACAAACAGAACATGACCAGTTCTATTTATAGTAGATTATACATGATATATATAATAGATAATAAGCGCAGTTACCCAGATTATTATTTCTCCTTTTTCAGGAAGTAGCACACTGAATGGCAATGCATAAAGCAAATTTGGTCATGATGTGGCTTCCTTCAAAAATATAGCTGGATTTGGAAGTTTAATTTTTTTTAGGAATACATGAGTTTAGTTCCAGAAAAAAAGAGGCTTGTAAATTTCCTTTCCTGTAATGACCTTGTAAGATTTTTGTAACAACGTTAAGCTATTCTCATAAAATGAATCAAAAAGTTTTTCCCATTTTTCCTGTTCTCTGGGAGAGCTAGAGTCAATGTGTATTCTTTGTTTCCTGAGTGTTTGGTGGAATTTGCCAGCAAAGGTGTTAGCCACGATGAAATGTGGGAATGTTTTAAACTATGGATTCAGTTTCTTCTTTAGATATGGGACTATTCAGATTTCTCATTTCTTCTTGAGACAGTTTTGGTAACTTTCATTTTCCTGGCAATTTGTGAATTTCATCTAAATGTTCAAATGTATTGACATGTTATTTATGATGACACGTGTGTTGTCAGGGAAGGTCTGGGGTGACTCTCCTGGAGGCAGAAGTCAAGCTCAGCTCATGTGTCCCCGCAGCTTCAGGCACCTGGATGTTGGAGGGAGAGCTTGTTCTCATTGCAGGACGAGAGGCTGAATGCTTTTCTTTTCACCCTCTGCTCTCCATTCACACCAGCTCAGGAGACCTTGTTCCTGGGCAAGTTGGCGTGCATGCAACACCCCATGTAAATTCTCCCAGGCCTGGTGGATATTTGGAATTTTTTTCTCAAATGTTCTCTTGAAACCACATGGCCACATTTGTATTATATTCTCTCTTTATTTTCTATTTGAGTCAGTTTTGTTAATCACATTTTCAATTTTTAAACTTTACAAGGCTATGTCTCTTAGACTCCTAAGTGTTTTCAGTTTTAACTCCTTCATACTTCTCCCGGATGTTACTGCCTTACGGTGATTCCTCCTTCATCGGAGCTCTGAAGCTCATCCTAGCTGCCTGGTTGTTGACAGGGACAGATACACGAGTTTCATGGGGCCGAAGGTTAGGCAGTTTGATTGCCAGCCTTCTGCTGCACCATTCTCAACCCACAGATGCCGTGCTTCTCTGCTTGTCCCAGAGCCTTCAGTTGTAATTACTCTTCCTCCCCAGGGCTATCTCCAATCTCATGTTGATATTATTGCTGTTCTCTGAAGCATTTGATGATATGTTCAAATGAACAAGCATTTTGGATCCTGAACCAAAGAACCATTTACAAAACGCACTCTGAATGTGATCTGCTTTTCCATTCATTAAACTTTTCTCATAAACTTCATCACTTTTCTCCATGTGTGTGGAATTCACTAAGGATGTTCCAGAGCCCAGGTGATGTTACTTGATTTAGCTATAAATTCTAAGGCTTCAGGAGAGCTGTTGCCACAGATGGAATGAGTTGGCTTGGCATTCTTCCTTAATTAAGTGATTACATTGGATTTGAAGATAATTGTGGTTTGAGTCTTTTCCCTAAGGAGCCCCATCCGTCTCAGCAGGTTTCAGTACAAGAACTATAAGTATGTTGTGGCCTTGGTTTTTGCCATTGAGGAAATCAACAGAAACCACCATTTTTTACCCAACGTATCTCTGGGAGTTGATCTCTATAATGTTCTGCACTATGAACAGAGGACACTGGAGAGTTCACTCACTTGGCTCTCAGGGCTGGGCAACGACATCCCAAATTACACCTGTAGGAGAGAGAGCAAGTCTCTAGCAGCCCTTACTGGAACAACATGTGCAATTTCTGCCCAGATTGGAACACTGCTGGAACTGTACAAATTTCCACAGGTAAGGCTGTGTGGGATGGGGAGACATGAAACCATGTCTACTTTGATGCCATTCTCAGGTGCCTGAAAAGGAAGAAAGGAGGAGACTGTGTTTATGCATCTCTCACAGGATGTAATCTCCAAGGACGAGTATATAGAGTCTTAGTGAGGTATGCACATTTCCTTTATGTGGCATCCCTAAACTCTATGATTTCATCCATGTCCATTGATAACAAGGTTCCAGGGACCATCTGCTCTTGGCCAGATTGGGTCCCAAGCCTGAGTCAACAAGCCATTTGCATGAACAACCTCTGCAGTGATGCAAATGAACTGCATCAGAGGAGGCAATGTCAGGTGTAAGGTGAAGGTGACAGACAGGGCCCATGCCACTCAGGGCTCAGACAAGAACAATCCAGCGTCAAGGCCTCCAAAGTGCAAGATAGGGAGGGACAGACTCACACACCCAGGGCCCAGGGCAGCCACAGGACATTCTGTGTGTGACCCATGCATGGCTGCACACCAATCATGAGTGCAGAAACACCACAAACCCATGAGTCCCTGCCTGGGGAATCAATAGTCATGCTGAATTTATAAGATTCCAAATCAGTAACTCAAGATCAATGCAGAAATCAAGTTGCATTTTGATTTTCTAAAAATTGACCTCCTTTCCTTTTCCTCAGTTCTTTTAACCATGTTAATTCCGGGATCAATATGTTGTGATGATCCACTTCTGCACCCTCAACATTGGTTTCCTCCATTATTAATGCTGTTGTGAGAAATTCCTCCCTTTCCTCACCCTAAAGCAGAGGATACTAGCTGGAAGGAGCCCCTGTATTCGCCATCGCGCCAAACATCTATGACTGTGACAAAGGTCACACACACCTCTATGGCCCTGGAGCAAAGGGGATTTTAGGGCAGTGAAACCATAGTTCTATATGATTCTGTAATGGCGGATACATATTACTATGCATTTGTCAAAACCCGGAGAATGTACAACACAAAGAGTGACCCTAATTCCAACTATGGACTTTCATTAATTATAAGGTATCTGGACTGGTTCAGGAATTATAACAAATGTACCACACTAAAGTTAATAATTTGTAGTTAATAATGTTACAGTAATAATGTTATATAAGTTATATAGATTACTAATGAGATGTTAATAATAGGGAAACTATGTTGGGGGGGATTAGGGTATATATAGGAACTCTCTATAATTTCCACTTAATTTTTCTGTAAACCTAAAATGATAAACCTATAACTGTAAAACATTATAAGAAATAAAATACATTTTTTAAAACCATATTTTCCTATCTGGTAGACTCTAGCTGCATGTCACCATTGAGCATTTAAAATGGGGCTAGTCCAAATTGAGATGTGCTGTAAGTATAAAATACACAATGGGTTTCAAAGCTTTTATATAAAAATATGAATGTATAACACCTCAATGATAATTATATATTAACTACATGTTGAGATGATAATTCTTGGGAGATGTTGGGTTAAATAAAATATATTAAGATAAAAAAATGAAAGGCTTACATGGCTACTGACTTGGGAATTGCAAGATGCACAACTACACACACACACGAGACTCTGGCTGAGGCAGAGTCTTCTAGGTTTTGCAACCACCTCATAAACTTATGGTCTCCCACACTCAAACCCACCTCTCCTGACTTGGAGCAAGGCTATTGCTATGGGTTGAATTGTGTCTCCCAAAAGATATGTTGATGTTCTAATCCCTGGAAGCTATGAATGTGACCTTATTTGGAAAGAGGGTCTTTGCAGATGTGATCAAGTTAAGATGAGGTCATTAGTGTGGACTCTAATCCAATATGACTGGTTGGAGAGGAAACAGCATTCATGACAGAGGCAGAGATTGGACTGTTGCAGCTGCAGCCAATGAACACCAATGATTAGCGGCCACCACCGCAAGCTGGGGGAGTCAAGGAAGGGCCTGCTGATACTTTGATATCAGATTTCTAGGCCTCAGAACTGGGAGAGATTGAATTTCTTTTGTTTTAAGTCACCCACTTTGTGCTATTTTGTTACAGCAGCCCTGGAAAGTCATACAAGTATAAATGGCAGAGCTCATGTCACACAGGAAACATAAAACAGAGGCAGAAAAAGGGGGATTTATTCTCTTCCTTCCAGGTTGGAGTGGTTTCCAGAAAAACTGGTTGCTGTAGCAGAGGTCCCTGGTGTCACTGTGGTTTTTCTGGGGCCACAGGAGCTGGTGAAGCTGTTTGGCTGTTTGAGGAGACAGAGATAGTGGTATGTGGAGCTCTAACTATTATGCTGGAAATTTTGGAGATATTTGTGATTCAAGAGTCCTTAACTGGGGAAAAGGCCGTCACAAGGTTATTGGAATCAGGTCCGACTTGCCCTTCCCCACTGATGTCTGAGAAAAATGGGACCTTGTCCAATTCATGATGAACCAAAGAAGACCTTCCATGTAAGCTGATTTATCATATTGAAAATTTTCCAAACTCTTAAGTGTCTGTTGATAGGATGCTGGTTAAAGCTATTATAATAAATTCAAGTTAAGTACTCTAGACATTAAAAATCAAATCGGAGTCTACTTTTTGAGCAAAAACTAAGTTTAGCTATTATAGGATACCAACGTTGTGAAATGAAATTTTTATGTTTATCTACATAAGAGGAAAATTGGCTGGAAGACAAAGCACCAAAATATTAATAGGGAATATTTTTGAAAGATGAACTTACAGTTGACTCAGTTTTCATTTTTTTTCTCTTTGCTTACCTGATTTTCTGCTAAAATGATAATGCAATTTTGGTAATAAGGAAAATTGTGTATTGTTTTACATGACTAGACCATCATCGCTGAAGATTCTATGAAACAGGTGGGAGAAATAAGGGATCAGGTGTGTCTCTGACTTTTGTCAGGAAACAGCGCTCAAATCTCTGGCTACAAGAGGAGTGCTGCTTTTCTGGGGTAAGGGCTTAAACAGCTTATTCCCTCTCCAAGGAGAAAATGATCTAACGTGCAGTTCAAGCCTGCAGATAAACTGCTGAACCTAAAAGACAGTTGTCTTCAGATCACTGTTATCATCTCATCTTTTAGTCTGCTAAGCTGCAGCATCGCCTTATCCATCCTGTGTCATCCATGCGCCCCTGTTGTTCATGGTGGTGGTGGTTGCGTGTGTGTGTATGTGTTTGTGTCGAGGTAAAGGTGAGGGGAGGGAAAAGGTCAAGGAAATAATAATGGCAAAGATGGCATCATAAAATTGAGACTTCACAAGTACTAGCCACCAGACTTAATCTTACATGCACCTTAAAATCCTGTGTCATTAAAATGTGACATTGGTGACAATCCCAACTAAATAAGAATACACCTCTAATTGTTGACTCTGTTTCACTCTTGAGTTTCTGTCCGACTTTCGTGTTTTGTTTTTTTTTTTGGCAATACTTTATTTTCTAAATAATGAAACTCCTAGGAAACAGTCCCTTAATAAACATCGAATCTGATTCCCAAGGGCCAATTATCCACTCTTATAATGGTCTCTCCACGATCAAAAATGTGAAAGGCCATTGGCTAGAGTGGAAATCTTGGAGTTATGCCAGTGGCACACTGTATTTCCCTACTTGAACTTCTGCGCCTGGTTTGGCGGAAACTAAGAGACAGTACTGAACTCTGCAATGTGCAGGATGGCAAAAAAGGTCAACCCCAGGCTGACTCCAAGACCCAGAAGGCATTTGTGGATGCCAGCTATTAACCTAAATTATCTTTGTTCTCTCTCAGGACTCTACTGCTTTCTTGCTTTCATTGAGATTCAAAAGTGTTCAACCCAAGGTTTGTTGATGGTGAAGGAAGTGGTTAGTACCTCTTGCAGTTCTACAGCACTGGGTTTTCAACACAGTCCCTGTGTGTGATTTTATATTATCCTACAACCATTTGGAGGTAAGAAAGACAAACATTGTCCTCAACCTGTTTCCGATGGAGAAAGTGTGGCATAGAGATGGTAAGTGAGCTTCTTAAGTAATGAAGAGAATATCATACAGAGAATGGAGGCCAATGCTATTTGATCTACAGGTAGACAATGGTGAGTTTGAACCTCTGCTCCCATAGATACCAAGAGATGACCTTGGGAGAATATAGAACCTCTCTAGGTTGCTTCTTCCTCAACTTGAAATGTGAATGATAATATTTACATGATATGGCTATTTTGAGGAAATGCAATAAAATAAATAGAACATCTGAATGACATTTTGTGGGATGCCTTATGTGTGATAAATGCTTAGTAGTGATAGGCATTATTTTAATCAAAGCTTCATTTAACTAGATTCTTAATGGCAAAATGAGATAAGGCAGAATGCTTCACTCCTTTATTAATAAATAACTTTATTACAAAATAATGCAAAATGGCATTTTGTCCATTGTTTCCATTATGTAAAAATCATGACCCTTCAAATGCTTCTGATACTCACTCTTTATAACCAGAAGAGAGGAATCTCACTGTTTCCTCACTTCCTGCGGCCATAGAGGGGCAGCTACAATAGGTAACATTTTTGCAATATTTTGCAGAATATATATGGCTCTTTTGTCTACTTGAATATACTTCTTTTTTTTCCCTAAAAATAACACCTTAATCAAATGAGCATGTATAGGTTTTCATTGGAAAGTAAATCTACGATATTTGCATTTGAGTATTCCATTACTCGCTAAAATGGAAGCTGATTTAGATTCAGAAAGGATATGGATTTATAGCTGTTAAGGAAGATAAGAGGGTGCAAAATATTTGCACATAATTTGAAAATTACATGGAATCTAAAGACCAGAATTATTCATCAGTAGTTTCTCCCGGGAAACCTAAAATGAGACCCCATTACAACTGCTGTTGTGTGTCCACAATCATGCGCGTGCACATTGAAACATGGTGCTGTAATAGCCTCCATGAAGGTTTTTCCCTAGTATGCCAGACTCTATCCGTCCTGCAATCTACCAGCTGGGAGACCAGGGGCAAGTGACTTCCCTTCTTTGAACCTCATTTTCCTGGTCAGTAAAATGGCCTTAAGAGTTACTGTATGAGGGCCGGCCCTGTGGCTTAGCGGTTGAGTGTGTGTGCTCTACTACTGGCGGCCCGGGTTCAGATCCCGGCGCACCAATGCACCGCTTGTCCGGCCATGCTGAGGCCGTGACCCACATACAGCAACTAGAAGGATATGCTACTATGACATACAACTATCTACTGGGGCTTTGGGAGAAAAAAAGGAGGAAGGATTGGAAATACATGTTAGCTCAGAGCCGGTCTTCCTCAGCAAAAAGAGGACGATTAGCATGGATGTTAGCTCAGGGTTGATCTTCCTCAAAAAAAAAAAAAAAAAGATTTACTGTACGAAGAGGCCTGCTTCAATGATTAAGTAAGATAACTCCAGTAAACTGCCTATTTCAGTACTCGTCAGAATAAGTGCACAATAATTGTTGTTCCTATTTCCTCCAACTCAAACACTGATCATAATGTTGGAAATCAGAGGACTTCTCTATTGCACACCAGCAATGAAGAACACTTCTTCAGAGGCCGGCAGAAGCAATGCATTAGTGAGTTCAGGACCCAGGGCTTACACAGGGGCTCAATGGACACAGATCATTTCATCCTTTCCCCAAGTGGTTGTTCTAAGTGAAATGTCAGAAATCATACAAAATGGTATTCAAAGTGGTGTATCTTCTTCAGTTGAAGATGGTATGTCTTTTATTTCTTTTCAAAAATACCATTTGGAAGAAAAAGTGAAAATGAGGTGAATTTTCTTGTCTTTCTCAGTAATAGAGTCTAAGGACAAAATGTATAGGTGTGATGAGGGGCCAAAAAAGGAAGAAGACCAAAAAAAAAGGAAGAGAAATGAATTAAAATATATTATATGGAGTGTATTTATTGAAAGGAGTACATAATCTCCCAGGTGAACAATTTTGACGCATGATTTGGGACACAATTTTAAAATTTTTTATTTACTTTATCATATGTTAGAGGATAAATCTCTTTATTTATAATTTTTATCTCATTTGGCTTAAATACAAAAGTTTCAATATCACAACTAATGAAATTAAAAGTAATTTAAAAATTAAATCTTATACAAATAAATCTGCCCCCTGAATCATAACCATCTGCTTCCAGAGATGATGGAGAAAAGGTGTGAGATCGGACAATGGATAAGAAGATATGAAAAGGACTTGGATCTTGGGAAAAGGAGAGGAGATGGAGGGGATTAGAGAGAAAGCTTCATGAGGAGAGAGAAAATGAGTCATAGGTTTAGTGAGGTGATAAAGAAGGAAGAACTAGAAATAGGACTGGCGTTGAAAACAATCTGAGGTTTAAGAAGTCCAATAGAAACCTGGGAATTCTGGCTGATGGAAACCATGGCTTTAAATAGTGACAGGGTGACTCACGACACCTCACTGAGTTGATGTAAAACAATGAAATAAAGGTCAAGAAATTCTAAATCAAGTCTTATTAAAAATTCTTAGGGTTTTCATCAGAGAACTCTTTTATCCTAGAAGCAGCCGAGATGCAGATGTTCTCAAGCCTGAGCATCATCGTCATCCCCTGGGGAGCTTGTTCAACAAGATTCCAGCCCAGGACCCAGACTTAGATTCAGTAGGGCTTGGGTGGAGCCAGGAAATTTGCATTTTTAACAAGCTCCCAGGTGATGCTGATGCTGCTGGTCCAGAGACCACACCTTGATTAGGACACTTCAAGAGGATTGCTCCAATGTTTTCCAAAAGAGTTTGAGTCCCTGCTGAAAGAAAATCTTTTTTTTCTAATAACATAAGCTGGCAACACCAATCATGTTCATTGATCATCCATTGAACAAATGTTTACAAAGTGAGTACCACTTGCCGAGTGTCACACTCAGCACATAAAAGGATTCAAGTAACCAAGACTCAAGTTGACTTGAGTCAGCCCAGGGTCTAAACAGAGTTCCTATCCTCTCCTCCACTCTAATGGTTATTGTGACTGTGAAAATGTCTCCACTACTTGTCCCCCAAATGCAACGTGCAATAACATCACAAAGGGTTATGGATCTACCACTGACACAGGATTTTTATCATGTCCTGGAAGGGAGAATTTTACAAATGTCACAGAAGATTGCAACGGTAAGTCCAAATAATGTAACACCGTACGAAAATCAGAACAGAGTTAGTTGCAGCAAAATTGGACCAGTTTCTTAGGATATGTCGTGAAATTCTAGAGAAAACCTACTGAAGTGAGCAAAGATGCCAGGAAGAAAACAGGTCATAGAACCGAAATGTGACACCAGGCCTACAATTGATTTTTCTCTTTTATTGGTTCCTTTAAAAAAATAACAGTGAATGTTGAAAGTAGTCCACACCTTAGAGTCTTAACTCATTCTGCAATAACAGCCTAATAGACCAGGGTTTTCAAGGCCTGGGTGGCCCAAGGCCATCCATAGTTGGAAACGTTACTAAGCAGCTAGAGAAGCCTGCGCACATTATCAAATTAAAACCCAGGAAACAAATGGGAATCGTAACAGCATAACAGTTGACTTTTCCCATTTATCCAGTCCCTGTCCTAGATGTGGACATTGTATGAACAGGTTAGACTTCTATTCCCATTTTGATTATCTCTATGATACTGGAGAATTATTACCTCTGTGCACAGCAGGCTGTTACTGCTAAGAATTCTCCCAAAGAACATACATTTTTAAGCTCTTAATATCTTAGGAAAATCTCTTATCTCTTCAGTCCAGCTGTCCTTATCAGTGGCTCCCAAACCTGTATGCTGAATGAAATCACCCAGGGTTTTTCTGAAAACATCAGATTCTGAGTCCCAACTTCTCTGAAATTCGTTTTACTGGGTCTGAGATTTACTTCGGGATTTATATTTTCAACAATTATCTCTAAATATTTCTGATGCTGTCAGTCCACAGAAACGTCTTGGGCACCACTGCCAATGGATAGGTGGAGGGTATACATTCAGCTGGTTTGATTATGAACTGTTTGCTCCATTCCACAGATGAGGATGAATGCCACTGACTGACCACCCCAAAATTATTGGACCTATCCAATTGGAAGCTACCTTCGTACCCCTCAACCTGGTTTGGCTCCAAGTAATGGAAAGTCAAACTTCACACGTGAAGAGGAAGAACGCACGGGTAAGTATTGATAAAGCCCAGTGCCTGCGGACCACCAGGAATGCATATGACGTCCAAAGTGTTAGGTTTATTAATGTGCTGCAGCAAAGTGCACCTCCCATTGGGAAGCTTCGGTGTCTCAGTAAGAAGATGCTAGGAGGGGCTTATTGAAGTGTCTGGCCTTATGCCACGTGGCTTTGAGGAAAGCTAAGGAAGCAAGGGTTTCTTCTGTAAATGGTCCTGTCAGGAAATGAGTGCAAGTTGATAACTGGATATTTTCACTTTCAGGTAGGAGAAGAGACTAATGAAGCTGGGTAAGAGTTGTCTTTGCTTCAGAAGCAGAAGCATCCGTGTCAGCCAGGAGATTGGAATGTTTGGGAATTTGTTAGGAATGCAAATTTTCAGGCCCCAACCCAGACCTACTGAATTGAAATCTGTGTGGATGGGACCCAGCAGCGTGTTTGAACAAGCCCTCCAGGCAGTGCTGATGCACACCAGAGTTTGAGAACCGGTGTCTTAGCCCAACCTACAACAATAGTCAAAAAAGGTGGCAGGGGACACACCATAAAAATCATGTCAAGAATTCTTGCCCACCAATGCTGGTGATAGGTTACATTGTTTTATATAATAAAACAGGGACCGTGGCTAGTATAGGGAATAGTCTATAGAGATGGTATAAGGAGTTTGAGAGAAATATTCAGGAACTTTTGAAGGTAAACATTCTTCATTAATGCTACTCTGTTTCCCTGGGTCTCCAAAACATTTGTTTGTTTTTTTCTTTTTTAGGAAACTTGATGCTGTCTCACGTTTAGATACTTGATGGGACAGGAATCTGAGAAGAAAAATGGGGAGACGTTTTTTCATCTTGTAAGGTCAAATAGTTCCTGATCTTGAAGAAGTAACTCTCTCCAGCTTCTCTTCTTTTTTTCATTCTTAGAAATCAACCCTAATTCTTCTCAACTTGGCAAAAATAAATTTTCCAGAGACGATGAAGTCCAGGTGAGTTTCATACCGTCATCATCTTGTGGACTGGGCATGAGAAGGGGCAGACATAGAATATACCTAACACTCTCGCAACATTTTTGAATATGTTGTGTGGTAGATATTTTTTCCAAATACGAACCTAAATGTACCAGCTCTATTTATTTGTTAGATACCCGCTAATTTAAAATGCTCCTTTTCAAAATGCAATGTGATAAGTAAAACCTGGTGAGGTGTGTATAGGAATTCTGTGTACTATTTTGCAATTTTTTTGTGAATTGGCTGGGGAAGTGACCATTAGCCCTATTGCAGCCCTGGAGCTGGGCATCCCACACACACATGAATTTAGTTCTTACACTCTCTGCACTCTTCAATTCACCTATTTTCTTATTTCCCTAACAGGAACAACATTTTTAATTAATGCAGCTTTATATGTTTTATTAACTCATATGTCATGGCAGTAAAAAATTTCCTTTTTTTCTGAATCTCAGTTGAGCATGCCTTTCTTTAATACTAAATGTGTTGAATGTCAGAAAATATCCCTCAAGTGGTCAATTCAGATACTAAATCTCTTATAACTGATTTTGATTTTTACATATTGACTTGTCCTGAGAAAACTACTGACAAATTGTACTAACCATCTATAAATGCATAATTAGCTTTAAGTCAACATCATGGTCACATGAACTATCAGCCACTCAAAGTCTTGGCTGCCCAAGTTAAATACACATATTTCTATGAAGCCCAGATCTCTGTGGTATAAAGAAAATGTCCAAATCGCCATTCTAGTGTGTTTTACTAGCTGAATTTCACAAATTATCGGAATAACAGTAAATGGATTTGCTCTGACTTAGTGAGGCTCTCAAATAGGTGTGGAAATGGGAATGCAACACTCTCTTTAAAGGTTTGAAATCCTTTCTAATATTTTAATATCTTTTCATGCTTGGTGATTCTCAAACTTGACCATACATTAGAAACACTTGGAAGGCTGTACAAAATGTACTTATACCTGGGTCTCTGATGAATCAGAATCTCTGAGGTTAGAGCCCTATTGTCTATATAGTTTAACTTGTCAAATGATTCTAATATACAAGGGTGGTTGAGAACCATCACAAATGGCTCCCAGGGTTTCCTCTCAATCATCTGGCTAGCAGGCCAGATCACTGGAATCCTAGTTCATTTTTGAAGGAAAAGGGAGCACATACAGAATAAGTATCCAAATTACTAGGAGAACGGGAGGTTCGGAGAGTTTTTAATAGTTAAAACTGTTTCCAAAAGAGGGCCTGTGAGTCTGCACTGAGGATACTATGCTTCTCTCTCGTTTCACCCACCCCCTAAAAGTTCCTCAGTCTAGAAACCCACAGACGTATATGTATTTGGCTTAATTCAGTAGGTAAACAGGTGAAAACACATGTTCTTTTCTGGCCCAATACATGAAGTCACTGATAGTTCACCAGATTCTTTTACCATATTGATTAACTCCATTCATTTTACTATTTTTTAATATAGTTGTTGTTTTACTCAATTGGTTAACAATGAATATTTACGGTAAGAGAATAGCAGACAGCAGAAGAGGGAGACCGTGAACAAGAAAAGCAACACATACGTGAAAAATAATGACAGAAAGGACAGAATGTGGGACAGGAAGGCAGAGCTGTATTCATCCATAGTTTTTCGAGAAGCGACCCGATAACAGGAGAACAGAGTTACTTCCTACTAGGTTTGAACAATCGCGTTGATTTCCAAAGCATTCTGTTGCAATGCACCCATCATCTCGATATGTAGGAAGACAAGCATCTCAAAGACAAAATGCTCCCAGACAACATTTTCCTTGTTAAGAATCGAAGGTGAACTTTATTTTAAAAAATCACTGAGGTAATTTTAGGTATCAGATAAGGCTGTAACTGGTAGTCTAAGGGCTAATTAAATTATATAAAAACGTCTTGTATTTGAGTTAGTATTTGGAAAAAAAAAAAGGATACAACTTATGTTATAATGAGCTATAAAAGCAAGCTTAGGTAAAGTAAGACTTTATAGAATCAAATTAGTTTAAAGTTAAAAAATAATCTCTTTACATTAAGTATCATCTTTTCGTGAGTGCACTTATTCTAAAAAAATATATAACTAAAAACACTAAGTGAACCCTTAGCCAAATTACCTTTAATATAAAAGTGAATAAGTATCATGGTAAGCAGAAATTGCAGTATACAATGACAAGTAAAGATCTTCTTTCCTGTCACATGAAACCCGATCTTTCACTCACACAACTGTCTACTCTTCACATTTATGTCTCTCAAAAGAGTTTAATGAAGTACAATTATAAAATGACAAAGCATCACAGTCCAGAGCAAGAAGTGGGGTTGACATTAAATGAGGCGAGTGAAACTGGGAGCTGTTCATGGGGAACCACTTCCCCAGGGCCACACTTCTTGGCTTCTTCAGCATGACCTTCTCGTATTTTCCATCAGGTATCAGAACATCGTTCTTGGCTCCTTGCTCTCTCTGCCTCCCTGGCAAACCTGGCTGCCCTCAGGGCCTCAGCCCCTCTCTCCCTTGCTTTTTTCACTTTCTGACTCTGTCTGCAGATGTCCCCATAAGTTACGGGCTGTCTGTAGAGTTGCTGGAGGAGACCGAGACCCACTCCTGGGATCGTCTCTGCCCAGTCTGAAGACTGTGTGGCCGTGGGATTGAGGCTGGGGTTTCGAGACCCAGCACAAGCACAGCCCAGGGATTCACCTGGACCACCTGGTGCAATTATATTTAAGGTATTTGTGATATCAAAAGTACTTAAAAGTTCTCCTTAACTGTTGCAGGCCTGGAGTCCCTGCAGTCTCCTGTGTGCGCAGACTTACTGGGACTTCTGCAAGGTCTTCTCCCGTTGACTGTACCTGACCTCAGTGCCAGGGTAGGAAGTCTTCCTTGTAGCTGGCCTCTTAAAAATGCAGCTGGTGAGTATTATAGGAAGTGCAGACCTTTCACGATGTCTCTGCTTGGTCTTGGCTAAATGGACCTGTCTTTTCTTCTCTGAAGTCTGTGGCATCATATTTCTTTTGAGCTTCCCCTGTGAAAACAAAATGAAATGTGAAATTTGAATAAAATGGGGGATGCAGACTGCCAGCCATGGAGAATGTTCTCACCTCATTTGGATCTTCCACCCTCCTATATCCTGGAGAAATATCTCTCAAACTGCCCTGTGCATCACAATCATTTGGAGGGTTTTTAAAACACAGATTGCTGGACCTCCACCCAAGGAGGCCTGGGGAGGGCTAAGAATTTGCACTTCTAAGTGTTCCCGGATGCTGCTGATGCTGCTGGCACAGGCACCACACACTGAGAACTAGATCCTGGGACATCAAGCTGATATGAGTCAAGGGCAGAAAGGACTATGAAAACTAGATGCTTGTGTGCCCAGAGCATAGTAATTTAGTGCCTCATCTCTAATGAAATCACGTTCCTCTCAGCAATTTGATGCTCACTTCACTTGCACACCCACGTCCCATCATCACTCAAATATTCTCCTGTTCATAAGTAAATAACTCACACACGCCATATTCCCATCACACAGTTCTACCCACTGTAAATAACCATTTTTCCTCCCCTGACTCTTCCTCTCTCCTCCTACTCCTCCCTGTTAATCTGGGCTCCACCATCTGATTTAACACAACAATTGATGCTTCTTAGAAGTCAATCCTGCTCTCACATTTGTTCCACATCCACACCCTCTTCTAGGTCATCCCATCCATTTCCCTGGCTTCAAATACCATTAGTGAACTAGAAATGCCCATAGAATTAGCACAGATCTGGCTTCAACCCTGAGACCAAAATACTCATCTGCCCACTCACCACATCAGTGATAACTCGATGACTCAGCTCACAGTGAGCAGGTCCCAAGATGAACCAACCAGTTCTCCAAATAATCACCCATATCTCAGGGTCCCCTAATCTCACTTGTTGGTACTGATATCCTGTCTACACCTGAGTGTCATTTTGGACACCCTGCCACCCCACACTGGTACATCAATGAACCATCCGTCCACCCTCCTGAATCCACCCAAAGATTCTGCACTTTTGAATAATTCTTGAGCACCTTTCAGATTCCTACAAAATACCATTTCCACAGAGTGACCTTTCCTGATCCAGCCATCTAAAGTAATGTCACATTTTCTCTGTTAATTTTTAAAATTTTTAATTGTAAGTGTATTATCATCTATTTCTCTCATAGTGTTTTTCTCACTAAATTGGATACTCCATGAAGTGAAGACTGATGTGGACTGTAATGTTTTACACTGCCGTATTCACTCATTGCTTTGCCCTTAGAGAGTGCACAATATATTTATTGAAAGAAATTTTTCGAACTCCAAAAAATACTCTCTAAAATTTTCAAACAAATTCACTTGACTGCAGTAATACAAGGATAGAATCTGTTTTGTGGTGTACTGCAATAAGTTATCACTAATATTGCAAATCCTTTCTGTCTGTAATCCATTATAAGACTCTGGCCACAATAATCTATTTAAAATGTAAACCTAATCAGTGCACCCTTCCTTTACAATCTCTCATTTCTGTCTTCAGATACTTTTTGTGTGTGCGTGTGTGTGTGTGTGTGTGTGTGTGTGAGGAAGAGCGGCCCTGAGCTAACATCTGCCAATCCTCTCTTTTTTTTTTGCTGAGGAAGACTGGACCTGGGCTACCATCCATGCACATCTTGCTCTCCTTTATATGGGACGCCGCCACAGCATGGCTTGACAAGCGGTGCCTTGGTGCAAGCCCGGGATCCGAACCAGCGGACCCTCGGCCACCTCAGCAGAGCGTGTGCACTTAATCCCTTGCGCCACCGGGCCGGCCCCGTCAGATGCTTTTTACAAGTGAAGTCATAAATCTCACTTCATCCCTGTTGTCCTGCCATAATCATTAATACCATCCCTTTCATTCTCCAACATGTCCCAGTTTGGAGGGAAAATTAGTTGATCCTCCCATTTATAGAGCACCTATTATAAGCCAAGTTATGTACTAAAACCCATGATCCAGAATTTAACTTAAAAGTCACTGCCCCTGTTTTTTTTAACCTTGGAGAAAGGAATGAGTTAATAAAGGGACTAATCAATGTGTAATATAGTGTTAGGTATAATTAGATCCTGTAATAAACAGTAAGGGCTACACAGAGATACAGAGACACAGGGAGTGATGGAGGAAGAAGAGCAAGGAGGGATAAAGGGAAAGAAATTACCTACAATTGTTTCATTTATTTATTTATTTTGTGAGGAAGATCAGCCCTGAGCTAACATCTATGCCAATCCTCCTCATTTTTTTTTTTCCTGAGGAAGACTGGCCCTGTGCTATCATCTGTTCCCATCTTCCTCAACTTTATATGGGATGCCACCACAGCTTTGCCTGACAAGTGGTGCCTCAGTGCCTGCCCAGGATCTGAACCCAGGCCACCAGCAGAGGAGCGTGTGCTCTTAACGGCTATGGCATGGGGCCGCCCACCTACAATTATTGATGATGAAGAGATTAGGGAAGGACTAACTGATGAGGTGATATTTGAGCACAGAACTGAATATTTTTTAAAAAAGACCAATCACATTGTGGGTAAAAAATTTTCCAGAGACGGGAGCAATGTACACAGTGCAGAGCTGAATATTACTTCCACTTCCCAGTGATGTTGTTGGTTAAAAACAAAACAAAACAAATGTCTGGCCTATTATCCCAAGAAAGCTCCCTATGCAGAAAAGTACAACACCTTGATCATTACTTAACAAACATTAACACCTAGGAAACAACTTTCAGTAAGGTCTCTTCTTGTTTTAAGAGCTACTGCCTGCTCAATTAAAGAGGTTTCACAGAAGGACAAAGTGTACAAATGGACACTCTTGCCGTCCATATGGATTCCACACTCACCAGAATAGGCTGGCTTGGAAAACAGGCCGATGCAGGTTCCTCCATGGCTGCAGAGTTGTCCTGCTGACCCCACTCCTGATGTGCAGACAGCCAGTGGATTGCTGGAAAATGCAGTGAGTTCTGCCTCTGATTCTCCTTTTATGGAGGAAGGGAGTGGATAATCCAATCAGTGGATAATCCAGGGGAGACATCCTGTCTCTTATCAATGGGATTTGAGAGATTCCTAAAGCTTTATATCTAAACACAAAAATGTTGGGTTATTGACACTGTCAGATACTGTTGGTAGATAAAAACATTTAATACAATTGTGTGGGGAGGTGGTATTTGCAGTTTCTATCAACATTTTAATATTTCCTTTTTCTTCCACTGGATACCTTCTGTAAAAATAGGAATGGAAGTTTATATGTACAAAAATATCCATACAACTTATGGTTTAATAGGAAAAATTAGAGACTGTGTAAACGTTTATCAATAAAGAATGTCCACAATATTTATTAACAAGTCTCTAGAACATCACACAGCCATTAAAAAGAATTTAGTATTTTGTGCATTTACATCTCAGGTAATTTCCAGTAAACTTGTTATTATTTCAACTGTCTTACTCTTTCCCTTCCCTTTGACCTGAATAATTAATGTTCCTTTACTCTCTTTACTTCACTGATGTTGATTTAACTTATTTATTATTCCACTATTTCCTCTATAAACTTACTCGTTGAAATCACATAAAAATCTTTGTTTAATTGCACTAATGTTTAAATTCTGAATCCTTAATACAGTCTAATATGAATAATTACTTTTACCTCCTCCCCCAAATGCTAATACCTTCAACACTTTCAATTCTATTTTTAAGCTTCCTGACATTTGTATTACTGTTTTCATGCATTTTATTCTATATATATTTTAATCCCTATGAGAGATTTCTAGAATTACTTCACAAAATAAAATTCATTTATATTTATTTATAAATTATCCTTTCCTTTCCTCTTCAGTCCTTCTTGCATTCCTGGTTTTTAACCTGGGATCATATTCCTTTGGATGTGATAACTCACTGCAGTATTTTGTCTAATTCAAGGCTACTAACAATGAAAAGTTTCACTTTAAGTTTTTCTAGAACATCTTTATTTGGAGCACTATTGCTGCTGGGTGTAGAATTCTGGTTTGATGTGAGATTTCTTTTAGCATTTTAAAAATGCTGCTCTGTTGATGTCTATCTTATTTTCTTTATGGTTAGAAATCACCAATTGGACGTTTTATTGCTTATTTGGCCTCTATAGTCCCTAAAATCCTTTACATTAACTTTGGTTTTTAGACCAAGGTTTGGTTCATTAATATTCCCTGTGTAGTCACTCTGCTTAGGGAATCTTGAATCAATTGAATCTGTGGATTGATGTCTTTCATCAACTTGGAACATGCTTGTGTATTTTCACTTCTGATATCTATTCCTCCCCACGTTCTGTGTACTCCCCTTGTAATCACAGTCCATGTGTCTTCTAATTCTACCCTGAATTTTCCAATGTCATTGACCCTATGGTTTTCTTGGGAGATTTGCTCTTGAACCATCTTCCATTTTAGTTAACCAGCCTTTTGCTGGAATCAATGCCTTCTTAACTCCTTAAATTCTTAATTTCACTTCTAACATAAACACAATATAACTAGAATTTTTTTAAAAAATAGATAGCAGAGCAGTTTGACAATAAGGAGAAAATGATTTCCATTTGATACAATAAAACTCAAACAGATAGGAGAAAATTATATATTGGATCATATTAAGATATATGAGGAGCCAGTATTCATTAAAATTCACCAGTAAGACCCAGTGGGTGGAAAACCTGAGTATCTTGTTCTTTGTACTGATGTGGACTACATTTTGAAATGATAATAATTATATTTCTTGGGTTAAATAAAAATGTTATAAAATGGAGTTTCATCTGTTTGTATTTACTTTCTGTAATATGTGTGCTGGAAAATTTAAATGACATAGGTCACGTTGTGATATCCCTGTTGGTCTTGGTGGGATAGAGGCATGATGTGATGGTTAACTTTAGGTGTCAACTTGACTAGACTCAGGGGTGCCCAGATAGACTGTGAAGCATTATTTCTGGGTGTGAGCTGAGGTCAGACCTCTTTTTTCCTACCAGTTCTGTGTCCTGGAAAAGCTGCTGTGCCTCTCAAGATCTCCCCAGTCTCCCAAGCTGCACAATGAGGATTGGGCTAAAAACAGCTTCCTAGGGGCCTCATCAGGTGTATATGTAATAATACGTACAACACCTGTGGGCTGGTGTCACATGTGTCTAATGCACACACTTAGAGATGGATGAAGTACAAGGAGTAGGACATCACATAGAATACCAGTCAGAACTTCTCTAGGTCCCAGATGTGTGATATTTGGTAAGTCACTGCCGCTCTGAGCCTCATTTTCAGGTCTGCATCCTGAAGGGGCTGAAATTAGAGGAAAT